>NW_020664589.1:7520754-7741027 GCF_002925995.2 Terrapene triunguis | reverse complement strand
GAACGAGGGGGCGGGGAGTGCCCTTGGGGGGTCTGGGGGTGAACGAGGGGGCGGGGCAGTGCGCTTGGGGGGCCCGGAGGGGGAACGAGGGGGTGGGGCAGTGCGCTTGGGGGGTCTGGGGGTGAACGATGGGTGCTTTGCATTTTTTTGAATTAGTAATTGGGTATCTAGCGCTAAACCTGAAAAGACTGCTATATGCACAAATAAGGGAGCAGGAAAACCACCTTGTGTTGTTTTTAAAGGACTTTAAAAATTGCTCCTTCAGGAATTTTTTTTTAAATTCCTTTAAAATAATATATAAGGGTTTTTCTGCTCCTTTATTAAATTGTTGGTTTTTTTATAATTTGTTTTAAATTGAAACTGACTTTAAACAAAATGGAACTAACTTCACTGATGTTCATTGTCCAAATGGAAAATAATACAAAAAACAAAGAGCATCAATAGTGAGAATCAAATTGAATGTTTACTTTTTTCACTTTTAGTAATCTAAAGCATTGCTAGTAATATTGGTAAAAATAGTTTACAACAATTATTTTAAAATTTAGACCCTTTAAAGAATAACAGAGGGTACTGTGGCACCTTTAAGACTAACAGAAGTATTGGCAAAAAGAACAGGAGTACTTGTGGCACCTTAGAGACACTTGGCATCTGAAGAAGTGAGGTTCTTACCCACGAAAGCTTATGCTCCCAATACTTCTGTTAGTCTTAAAGATGCCACAGGACCCTCTGTTGCTTTTTACAGATTCAGACTAACACGGCTACCCCTCTGATCCTTTAAAGAATAAAGTTAGGTGTTGTATTGCCGGCTCTGGAAAGTTGAAGTCTGTTATCCACACACCTGTACAAGGTAGCAGCTATGCAAGTTTCTCCATACTGACCCCGAGGAACAATCTGTAGAGAGGGGAGTAGTGGGTGGGGAAGGATGAATATGTACAAAGAAAAAAATACAAGAAGCGTCAGATGATCTCAGTCTATGCAATACCGTGATTGTGCCAGATGGTCATGTGCACAGTCATTTCTGCTTAATCGGATGTTACTTTATGTTCCTTGTTATGCTTTTACTTCCCCTTTTCCCAAGTTAATTGCTAGATGATAATGTAAACATGGAAATGCTATTGTAAACAGATGGAATCTGGACTGGCGTCAAACTATTTTCAAACAAACAAAAACCCTGAGTCATCTTGTAGGGTTATTTCACTCATTGAATTACTTTAACTGGCCACTAGATGTCATTTCAGCATCAAACCAAGTATTGAAGATCTGTTGCCCCGAGTAAATGACTATGAAAGTTCAGATTGTCTCTTAAAAGTATTCATGGCCCAAACATCTTTTCTTGCAACTTAGATTTTTATTTTTTCTTTTGTGAGTTTAGTTCTCGTGGAAGGTGCCAGAATGATAGTCTTACATGATGACAGGTTTCAGAGTGGTAGCCGTGTTAGTCTGTATCAGCAAAAACAATAAACAAAAAGCAATACGCTTTTGTGGGCTATAACCCGCTTCTTCAGATACCTACTTTTTTTAATCCATGCATCTGATGAAGTGGGTTATAGCCCATGAAAGCTTATGCCCAAATAAATGTGTTTGTCTCTAAGGTGCCACAAGGACTCCTCGTTGTTTTAGTCTTACATGAAACATTGCTTACAATGGTAGCTGCAATGGAAGTTTCCATACATCACCTCATTGATAAACCACCGTCCTGATGTAGAGATGCTACAGCAATGGATGACTGGGAGCTGTTCATTCTTCATGGTCTTTGCAGTAGGCTCAGTCATTTGTTCCTCCCTGACTCCAAACAAGCCTGCTAATGGTGGTGATTTTGTGTGTGTGTGCACTAGAAACTAGATGGGGACCACCCGTTTATTTCATAGTCCACCAAACAGCTATTATTTCATTTTCAGTCCCTGCTGACCAGGGCCAAATGTGGACCTATGACCCAGAAGTGAAAGTCTGTGTCTCATTCAGTCTCTTGAGCAGCCAGACCCTTAAATAACTTTTAAAACCATATCTACAATTAAGGTTTCATCTTACCACTAAGCAGAACTGGCTTGTGTATGTTGAGTGTGCCACATCATAGTCTCATACCGGCATATTTACTGTGATAAATCTTACTGCAACTTCTGGACAAGGTGCATTATCTTGCTCTAAATAGGCTATCCCCGGTGGGTACAGCTCCTCTCATCAGTATTTGTTTTTACTGAGCTATGGTGTTTTTTTCTTTCATGTTCCATTCTCTTTTCATAGATACCTTTATACCCAGTCAGGAGAGTTTCAGCTGCTGAGATGGGGGCGGTAAGATTAAGGCCCTTGTTACTGGGAAGCAATTGGGAGAACTGGCAGATGGGTATGGTCTCAAGAGCTTCTCATTGCAAGGTAAAGTAAGGACATGTGTCAAGATAGGAAGGTGCTCCGTAAGCCCCCAGTGTGTAAGAGGTTACAAGGAGAACCCAGGTTCTGTGGCTATTACATGGGTGATCTGGGAGGAGCTATAGAAGTACAGAGGAAGCAGCTGCAGTAGTGGTGACCTGGGGGCAAGGTATGTCCTCTCCCTACCTAGCTTGCTGAAAGCTGGAAAGGCCACTGGTAGCTGTGAAAGGGAGTTCTGATTTTCTTGTTTTTTTTGTTAATCAACCCAGTCCCAATAAAAGGGTCCTGGACAGAACTTTAGTTCAGGGCTTTATTTGATCTTCCCTGACCGGTGTAAATGCCAATCATCTGACCGGGTATTCGATCCAGGAAGTTTCTCACAGAGGTGAGAGTTCATAAGAGACTGTCTCAGGGCCTCCCAAAATAAGTTCTGATCTGCTACTAGGGGCAGGTCTATACTTAAAACATTGTATTGATGCAGCTGTGCTGCTGTAGCGCTTAAGTGAAGACACTCCTATGCCAATGGGAGAGCGTTTCCCATCTGCATAGTTAATCCACCTCCCAGAAAGGCGGTGGCTATGTTGACGGGAGAAGCTCTCCTGTCAACATAGCACTGTCTACCCGGGAGTGGTAGGGGTGTTAGGTCAGTATAACTACTTGCTCAGGGATGTGGATTTTTCACACCCAAAGCAATGTAGTTATACTGACCTAGGTCTGTAGTGTAGACCTGGCCTACGGGATCAGCACTTGCCTTTTACTAAGGGTATGTCTTCACTAGCAATGTTAAAGTGCTGCCACAGCAGCACTTTAACGTGGCTTGTGTAGTCGTGGTACCAGCTGGGAGAGCTCTCTCTTGTGTAGTCACGGCACCAGTGCTGGGAGAGCTGTAAAAAAGCAACACCCACAAGGGGAGTAGCTACCAGTGCTGGAAGCGCGGCTGCCAGCGCTGGTGCACTGTCTACACTGCCACTTTACAACGCTGAAACTTGCGGCACTGGGGTGTGTTTTTTCACACCTCTGAACGAGAAAGTTGCAGCGCTGTAAAGTGGCAGTGTAGACAAGGCCTAAGTGTGTGGTCCTGTGAATGCTCTGCATATGGACCTCTGAAGCCAATGGGAGTCCTGAACATGGAGAATTTACAAGACTGGGCCCATACCTTATTGTGATGCATTCACAGTAGGCCTGGTCCATTTGAAATTAAAATTCAAAACTCCCATTAACTTCTGTGTGAGTTGTGTCTGACCCAATGTGGTTAAAACAACTTAAGTGTTCTCAAAGGAGTGGTTTAGCTGGTATTTGGAAGTTTTAACAACTTGTTAGCACTTTAGGCTTTCACACTTTGGTTTTAGATGTTTCCAGAATTTCTGCTATTGTTGTTAATTATGTTTATTAAGGTCGTGCCTAGACACCAACCAAGAAGGGAGCCCTATTGTACAAACACAGAGCTATTGACAATCCCTGCCCCAAAGAGTTTACAATCTAAATAGACAAGACCGACAAAAGGTAGGGGAAAGGTATATTACGTACAAGCAGAATTAACTCTGTGTTAGCCTGCAAATGGCATGTTCCACTATTTTTCTGTGGGCTGGTCTACACTACAAAGTTAGTTCGGCTTAACTCTATCGCTCAGGACTGTGAAAAAGTTCATGTCCTGTGTGATGTAATTAAGACGACCTAAGCCCCCCATGTAGACACCGCTATTGCTACTACTGCTGGAGCTGAACTAGGGTTGCCAGGCGTCCAGTTTTCGACTGGAACGCCCAGTCGAAAAGGACCCTGGTGGCTCGGCTGCTAAAAGTGCAGTTGGCCACAGCGGCTGGTGCCACGTGCCTCCTGGAAGCAGCCGGCATGTCCCTCTGGCTCCTAGGTGCAGGTGCGGCCAATGGGAGCTGCAGGGGATGGGGGCAGCGCACAGAGTCGCCTGGCTGCCCCTGCGCCTAGGAGTCAGAGGAACATGTCACTGCTTCCTGGGAGCTACCTGAGCTCGTACCCTGAATCCCCTCTCGCACCCCAACCTTCTGCACCAGCTCTGAGCCCCCTCCTGCACCAAAACTCCCTCCTGGAGCCTGCCCCCACACTCCCACCCATGCTCCAACCCTCTGCCCCAGCCCTGAGCCCCCCCGAAGTCCAAACCCCTCATCCCCAGTCCCACCCCAGATCCCACACCCCCAGCTGGAGCCCTTACCCCGCTGCACCCGAACCCCCTGCCCCACCTGGAGCCCCCTCCTGCACCCTGAAGCTGTCATTTCTGGCCCCACCCCAGAGCCTGCACCTCCAGCCCAGAGCCCGTACCCCCTCCTACACCCCAACCTCCTGCCCGAGCCTGGAGCCCCTTCCCACACTCCAAACTCCTCGGCCCCAGCCCAGAGCCCTCTCCTGCATCCCTAACTCCTCATCTCTGCCCCACCCCAGGGCCCGCACCCCCAGCCAGAGCCCTCACTCCCTACCCCAGCCCAGTGAAAATGAGCAAGTGTGTGAGGTGGGGAAGAGCGACCTATGGAAGGAGGGGTGATGGAATGAGTGGGGGTGGGGCCTTGGAGAAGGAGTGGGGTGTCAGGAAAGGGGCGGGGCAAGGGTGTTCGGGTTTTCTGCAATCAGAAAGTTGGCAACCCTAAGCTGAACCCATGGAAATTTTTAGGGGGAAAAGGCTAATGCAGACAGCCCCTAAATTAAAATACTCTATTCTGTTGGAGCTCCTTTCCACAAATATCTGGGATTTTACCTTATAATTTAGTTCACTTTGTAGGACAGAGCAAGCCCCTTTCCACACCACAACTTTTAAATACGTTTTTACAGTTACTGGCATGGTTGGCTCTAAATGTGTGGTATATCTGCATCCACCATAGTTAAATATTCAAAGTTTGTAACTGTGGCCAGCCAGAGTACTGGAATGTGATTGTCTTTGCTTTATTGGTTCAGAGCATTTTTTTCCCCTTTCAATATGGACAGGATTCCCTAACCATGCCTGTGTAACAGGTTTGGCTTGTCCCCCTTCCAGCTGTTTGTGCGACAGGACATCCTAGAGTGCCCTGTGGGTGCATGTCCTAGATGCACTCTTTCTCTTACTTTCCAAAATGCACTGATACAAATACAGGCCCTGATCCTGCACCGAGCTCTGGGCAGACCCCTAATGTCAATGGGGCCCTGCCCAGGTGCAAAGATCTGTCCAAGCAGCACTCACTGCAGGATTGGGGCTCTGGTTAGGCAGCAGTGCATGGTAGGTGAAAACACATAAATGTGGCTTTGATATCAGAAAAGCTCTGTGTGAACACAAACTGAACTCTGTTCAGGTGACTGGTGAATCTAACTTGTTACAATTCACTGCTAAAATATAGACCCCTTCCTTTCAGAGATAATGGTGACTGCTGTAGTATCTTACAAGTCCTGTTACGTTTAAATAAATTTATTGAACTAGATGGGATAAATATTCATGCAGTGAAATAATTGTGCACATTTTTGCTGTGGGTGTTGGAATCTCTTAGTAATTCTCTGCTTCTGGTCCTTTCACAAATGTGGGGGTTGGTGATTTCAGTTTGACGCAGAGTGTATGTCCCCTTATTTTGGGGAAATTGTCGTTATAAATTGGCTAAAAGTTGTCCATCTGTACAGTGACAGATACCTTCTTAAATGTATGTAATAATGGTAATCCCAATTTTATAACCCCTTATTTATTCAAGTAGCCGTTATTCATGTGAGTTCCATGGATTTTTGTATTTGTAAGCTTTTCTGGAATGGGCCCAATAACACTTAAAAACATAGTGATCTAAAACTCTTGCAAGTTTCCTGTGGTTAGAAAACGGAATTGTAAAATCAGATTAAGTGGCACAGTTGAGTCTGGTTAAGATGTGCACTGTTGCTAAGTGAAATTACTCCAAAACAAATCTTTTGTTTGTAGGGGCTGAGTGAATAGGCATGGTTTTCTGGAAGGTTCACAAAGCTGATATAATGCCCTGGACAATTATTTTGTCAATATTTCACTTTAAGAGGGATAGTTTGATTAAAGCTCACCTGCTCATGTGTCGAGTTTAGAAGAGATAAATGGTTGACAATTGATTTTGTTAGAAATCACTGGGTTAATTTCTA
Source organism: Terrapene triunguis (assembly GCF_002925995.2). Taxonomy (NCBI): domain Eukaryota; kingdom Metazoa; phylum Chordata; order Testudines; family Emydidae; genus Terrapene; species Terrapene triunguis. Next base: position 7,734,580 of record NW_020664589.1, on the reverse strand, counting down.
GCTGAATTTGCGGTAGTTATCTAGATAACACGAAACGGACGTGTTTCAAATACCATTTTTTCCCTGCAGCCATTTGATCGCCTCCCACCCTCACCCCCCATAGCCGTAACACAATCACAATAATTTGGAGCCTTATTTTTAAAAAAATACTGTAAAAATGGTACTCCTGGAGTGATAAGAAATGGGGAAAGAGACCAAGGGAACAGAAACCTGTAGAAATAGGAGACAAGGGGGAGACTAGACCTGGAGAATTAATTGTAAGAAAGATTTGGGAGGAAGAGGGGCAAGGCTAGAGATTAGGGGTCAGAGGAAGGAGAGCCCTAAGGTTTACCATAATGTATGCACAATCTTAGTGAGTGGTGACTGGTTTGGAAAATTGTCCCAGGCAAGTAGATTAAACTACCCACATCCACACCTGAAGCTGTACTTGGTGAGTGAGAAGAAATCCTGCCTTCAATTACACACGAACTAAAGGATGATTGCCCAGGTACAGTATCGAGGGGTGCACACAGCTCTTCAAAACCTGCTCTCCTTGCCCTACAATTTAGTGGCGTTTTGCCCGTGCAGCTGGGGAGAGGCAGAGAGTGTGTTTCAAACTGTGCCTTCAGTGAGGTCCGTGCAAAAATCTGTGCCATGCGCGTGGATTGCAAAGTGGACGTGCTTTTAGAGGGAGTGGAGTATGCAAACTATGCTTTCAGTTGTAGCACTACAAATCTCGGGGGCGGGCAATAAATCCTGCCCTTAGGTGCAAATCAATGGGATTGCACCCGGGGAGCACGTGGCCGCTTTGCCCACCTTCCCAGGAGGCAGCGACAGCTGGAACGTGCAAAGCGAGGCTGCTCCAGCCGGTGGCGCGAGCCCCTCTCCCCCAACAGCCGCCTTGCGGGCCTGCGCTTGCGCGGTCCCACGCGCTCTCTCCCCGGCTTCTCCCTCCTCCCTGACGCTGCTCCTCGGAGGAGGGCGCATGCGCAGTGCCTTGGAGCTGTCAATTCCTCCTCCCCCCCCCCCCGTGTGGTGTGGTGCTGCTGTTGCTGGCTCCCCTGGCCATTTTGCTGTGGAGGGAGAAATGAGGCAGCAGCAGAAGCTGCAGTGACCACCCCAGAGCAGGGGGAGAGAGAGACCCAGACCTAGGAGTTGGTTGGGGGGGTATTTTGTGCAGCCAAAGGAATTTTTGTGTGTGGGGGGAGGGGTGGTTGATTTTTTTTTTGTGGGGAGGGGGGAAAAGAAGGGGCAAGAGTGACCCCACTGGTTAATTATCCCCCCACTCTCCAGTGCCACCCCCCCTCACCCTCTCCTCTTCGGATCTGTTGGAACCATGAGCTGGGGGACAGAGCTGTGGGTAAGTGTGGAGGGCAGAGACATTATGTTGTAATGTGTGTGTGTGTGTGTGCGCGGGGGGGGGAGGGGGGTCTGCCTGGCTGAGCAGCAGGGGGAGGGTTATTCTTCCTTTCCATATAGAGGAGGGTGGGTGTGACCCCTCTGCAGAGGCTAACCCTGCAGAGAAAATGTTTACAAAGTTCCAACATATTGCAAGAAAAGTATCCAAAATGCAGCGCAGCGGCCCAGCCCCCAGTTGTAATTTATTGCCATAACGGTTTGCGAGCCGAGGATACACACACTGGCTCTGCACTGAGCCGTACAGCCACTGGAGCCGTCTCCGTGCAGCTGCTGTGAAAGACGATTGAATAATATTTTGATAAACTTGCACCTTTTATGAAGCAGCCCGTGGCTTCTTAGTAAATGTCTGCAGCCTATTTGCAAACTTGGGATCAGTACAACAGTGAAAGAAACACTGAAACCCAAGAGTAGTGTAACGATAGGTATCATTTCTACGGTTATTTTAACGCACATACTACGATTTAAAAAAACCCTGTTTAGTAGATTTTTATAAAAGTCTTCAGTTTCTAAAAATGGTGTGAGAAAGATAGGGGAAATAACTAATAGATTTGCCAGAATTTATTTTTCGTCCTGTTGTTGAAGAAAGTGATTAGTGTTTAAAAAAAAATCAATCAAACAAAAACAAAGAAAAAGAAATGGAATTCTAAAGCTGAGAGAAATTGACTTTCAAAACAGAGACTGGGATTTTTTCTTTTTCTTTTTTTCTTTTGTAAGGGCTTGGTGGAATGGTTCAGGAAGAAATTATATACAAGGGGTCCAATTTCAGGAGAAGGAGCTGCAGGGAAAAGCAGATGATAAAATTTTCTTTTGCTGTTATTGTTTTTCTTCAATACTTGGTGGAGGGACAATATTTTTGATTAGAAAAGATTTCTGGTGTGGGAAAATATGAAAAAATTAAAAAAAATAAATAAAAACAGAGCATTTTGATTGTTTTTAAAGTGATCCTGGAAAGTGAGAGGGAAAAACATGTTTTGACTTATGTTGAAAGATTAAGATAAAATGTGGGACTATTAAACACAGTGAATGGTAGATTTTAATAATGTGTTTGTTTTTTTTATTGGTGCCCTCATGCAAATGTAGGACAAGGGAAGGAATCCTAAGAGGTGAAAAAGAAAATACATACACATTAAACACAAGAAGGACATGATGCAGCCATGTTTGGCAGCATGATGGTGGAGCATGGAGCAATATGTAATAGCGGGTTTGGGATTGTGCACACATGTAATGAGTTAATGATAGGGTATTAAAACTCTTTGGGCAGAACTGTGTTTTGGGGTGAGAAGGAAATTGAGATTTGGTTGAGGAAGTCAGAAATTAGTGGTAGAGGATTGTGTGGGTTGCAAGGCGCTGTAGGGTTTCAGTCTTGCATCCAAATATTTAAGGATGCTAATCAGTGCAAGTAAAGATGTAAACATAACTAGTTCAATAAAGAAACAGTTTAGTAGATTAGGTATTTTAGATGTGCTAATTGTTATCCTTCACAGATACATTACTGGCCTGCTATGGCATACACTTGCCTAAGTATCCAGTCTTGCTGTGATATATTTATGTTCTAGTTAAACCTGTTTATGTCTAGACAGCAAACTATGAAGCAAATGCTTATTTAGAGGTTATTTTATGTGAGCAAGGTAAATGTGGTACATAATATTAAAATAATTACAGATGATGCTATGTTGATACATTATTATTTCAACAGCCCTACTGCATGGGAATATATACAGGAAAAGTCTGCAGTTTTTTTTGTCTTTGATGATGATGATGATTTTAAGGGGAGGAAAAAGACTAAAATAGTGGACATATGCTAAATGACCCAGTATAACACTTTTTAAATGAAAAAATAACATTCTGAAATGTCATATATCAAATACTGTTATTTTACTTTCTGAAAAATTAAAATCTGTGAAGAATAGTATACCAAGATGTTTTCACAAGAACAAGTGATCTGAGTAGTTTTTGTGTTACTTTATTTTCTAATTTAAAAAAAAAAAGTTACCTTTTGCAGGTGTGCATATAATCTATCATCCCTACTCTAGGCTGCTGTAATGAAAAAGCTTTGGATAGGAGTTCTGATAAATATGAATGAATAAATTGTTGTGTTTTCCATATAACTAATTTTTTTAAATTAATCTTGTGAGTGAAATCTTCATATAATTGACTTCAGTGGGGCTAAGATTTCACCCTTACTATCTTACATGTACTTTGAGAATCGTGGCAAGATACTGGCAAAAGGATTGAGTATCTAAACTGCACAGAGCTAAATTCAGAATGTAATGGACAGTAGTATAATTCAAAAGAACAGGAATTGGTCAGAATTGGCTTATTTTAAATTTATTTAACAGAGCTTCAAAAATTCATCAGTTTCAAACCTGTATTTAGTGCATGCCACTGACTTCAGTTGATGACAGTGCTATTATTTTTGAAAAATTAAATTTCTGTGATTTTTAAATTGCAGTGTCTATTTTAAGAAGTCAGGTAATAATCACAAAAAATAGTAAATATGACGTGTCTATAGAATTCTGTGTGTATTGGTGTCATGAATTGATGAATCACAAGTGGGAATGAATGTTTTCCTGCAGAAGTTTAGAAACTTGAAATCCACTGAAAAATTAGTATTGCTGTACTTACATCTGAGTCTATCATGTGTACTGACCTAGCAGGGTGGGCATATGTTCACTCCTCAAAGTTAACAAAGGAGAGGTGAAATATAGCCTGCCTTTTAGCTGCTACAGAATATTAATCTATATGTTTATGTACAGTATCTGCTTGTTCCTGCAAAGAAGGCTGATTGTAAAGTTCCATACTTCAGAAGAAATTTTCAAATGTCATTGGTGACTTGAAGTAGTATATTCCCAAGACACTTTTAGTTGTGTGCATTATATACAGAGTTCTTGCAATTCTGAGATTCTTATTGAGATTTTACTCATTCAAAACTCCCATTAACTTCAGTGTGAGTTTTGCCTGAGGATATGGTCTTGTTGAATTTAAATGTATGCTTAACTAACAGAACTCATTACAACTGTTAATGTGGCAATTATATTTAATATCAGGTTGGATGGTCAGGATAATGAGATTGTCTGGGACCCCCAGTCTAGTGAGGGACACACAGAGGAAGACCCAGAATATCTCCTGTAGAAGCCTGCTTGCATGGCGTTTCCGGTATGCAAGTATGCTACACAGCATAGCAGTGACTGCTTTGCAGAAGGTGCCTAACCCCTAAACATCCTCTGCTTGCTATTGTCTGTGGAGTACTGAAATAAGGCATCTTACAGCTGGAGAGGGAGTGGTGTGGGTCAAAGTCAAAGCTGAGATACTCCACAGCTCATTATGTGGCCATAGAGATTAACAGTTACTTCCCCTACACCCCGAGTTCTGTCCACCCTCCTCCCCCTGAGTAATTGTAGTTACTTCTGAGCTGTAGGCATTTGAGGATCGGTTATCTCTCTAAATATTCAGGTTTCTGTGATATTTATAGTTCCTAATGTTAATAAATATGTGTTAGCAATGTCCTATTTGAAATTGACAACATTGACTAAGTGCTGATGTTAGGGTTGGGAAAGATAATATAACCAGCAAACAAGTATTTCAGTACAGTCCTGTTTCACAAAACTTTAGCTAACCATCTTTTGGCATGTTCCTGGGGCTGTAAAAATCCCATGGAATCACCTTCAATATTTTATTCTTCAAAATAAAGAGGACAAACATCTGTGTTTGTGTGCCTGCATTTAAGTGTTCTGATGGTATTTTAGCTTGAGGAATACTAGTAAACTTTAGTAAGCCCCCTAATTTTTTTCTTACTTTCAGGATTGGACCCTTGTATAGCAAGCAGTCAGATTTACATAGCAAATTAATCTAAAACTAACCTCTGTACTCTAGTCTCTCTTGAATGGAAGGTGCAATGGCCACAAAATCAGTATATTGAAGGGAATGAAAAAGGACAGCTGTTTTTTAATGATAAGTTTTGGTAGAATCTGTAGTTTGGAGGTTGCCACATATAAATTGTGGTTAAGAAATGGTCTGTCTTGATTGCTGGGGAGAACCCCACTCTAGCTGTGCACTGTCACATATGTTACATGTGCAGTGATTAGATGTGGAAAGATTCATCTCATTATAGTAATGAATCTTGACCAGATGAGTAGCAGAGTTGGGGATGTTATGGTAACTTTATGCTGAATGTGAAAAATAGGTTAGCAGTTGGTCAAAGTTTTTCAAAGTTATTCACTTAAAATTTTCCCTTCCACTTGATTCTTTGTAGTGAACTGGATGTTTGTTAGTAGCTGCCCAGTAGCTGAATTACAGTACAAAGGGCTTGATCCTGCAACACTTAATCATGCAAATAGTCCCATTTACTGCAGTGAGACTATTCACGAGTTAAGTTTGTTGGATTGTGCCTAGCATTGTACCTAATATTTCTAACACCTAGGGACCCTTCACTATGAAAGTTGCTATATAAATGTAAGAGCATTCTATTATATATAATTAACATGACTTTAAAGTACAAATAGCTTCAAAGCTGTGGAAAGTGTTCAGAGGGCAGTTATTTTAACACTAATAATGAAATAATGGGTTTTTAGTTCACAATATTCTATGGTTTCCCATATACCATGTTCTAATCAGGCATACACACCCTGTTAATTTAGACAAACGAATTACTGATGGAACACCGAGGACTTGAAGGTTACTTCCTAGCTGCAACTAATGCATCATTTCCTCTTCATTACTCATGGCCCTGTTTCGTCGACAGCACCCACATTTTAAAATAAAAGTCTTTAATGTTGGTAGGTATTAAAAACTCCTGAACAGTATAGATTTACTTGAATATATTGTCATGAGTTATTTTTTAATGGGTTTTACAAATGTGGTACTTTACACTCTGAAATTGTCTTAAAATGAAATGCATATGTGTTTCTGACCTTGATGGTATTCTGTAGTGTTATCATCTGGGCACTGAGTTCAGATGTGATGTTAAATGAAAACTGTGCTCTTGTCAGCTTGCTTCCTCTAAGAGGATCTTCAAAGTTGGATCTAAGGTTGATGTATAGATTCTCTTCCAAGCCCAGCACCTAGTTTATTCTATGCACTGCGTTTGAAATTGATATTGTAAAGCACAATCTTGGTTTCTGTGTTTTCCGCAATGTAAATGATTAATTCTTTGAATAGTTAAGTAGTGCACTCCTGTAGTTGGATACACTAATCCATTACTCTCCTTGAACTAAGAGAGAGGGAGACAGTTCTTGAGGCATAAGAATACTGAACTAGCAGGGTTTATGCACTGAATCATGAGTTGATATATTATTGGGCATGAGTAAATGTAAGAGAACTCCCTTTACATATAGTGACAAGGGCCTGATCTTGCAAACACTTACTACTGAGCATAATGCTTACTACCATGAGAATTTCCCACCAAATAGTAGTAAACACTATGCTAGGTAGTAAGTATTAGCACAAACTAGCTCTAAATTGTTATGAGCCACCTTATTTGAAACTATTCTAACTTTTATATGGGTCTCAATTTTGCTCCCTTGACTACCTTCTCCTTATTTGTATTGAGTAATACCTTCCTCCACGAGTAGCCTCATTAAAGTCCTGAAGAAAGTGGGTGAAATCCTGGCGCCACTGAAGTCAATGACAAAATTCCTTGACTTAAATGGAGTCAAGATTTCACCCAGTAAGTCTACTCTTAGAGTAAGGCACTACTTAAACCAAGTAAGGAAGGGCGTGGAGAAGAATTGGGCCCATAATTAAATTGATCATATGTAGCAACAATGCCCTTCTTGTTTGCTCTCCATTTCCTTGTGAGATAGATGTATCAGATGGTGGAGATGAGCAACTTTTCTTTTCTCCTGGTGTGTATTTTTTTTAAAGATACTATATTCAGTGGCAAAATACCACATACGTGGACAGTTTTGGGTGTGTAATGTCATGATCCTAACATCTTACTGTTTTCTCACTGGATCACATTCTGTTGATGTAGTGTGTGTGTATTTGTCTATATGCTGGGTGAAACATTGATTATAAAAATTATGAATCCTTTTACAATATCTTCATTGCATTGTATATGTCTCTTTCTACTTGCCCAGTTATAATGGTGTTAGAGGCCAAAAAAGGCAAAGGACTAAACCATATTTTTAAAAGCAGAGCTCCCATGGTCATCTTCTTTTAGACCATGTTAAAATAAGTTGCTTTTTAAAATTAAAAAAAATCAGTTTTGTGAAAAGTCTTGCACTGCCATCTGGAATTGTATGTCTATAAAAGAACCATGTTATGAGTATTAGTCCTCAGTATAGTCTCCCATGGTTATTTTATAACTTGATCGGTAGAAAGACTCTCTCTGTACTGACTGTAAAAGGAATTGTTGGGCTCTTTGTGTGTGTGTTTAAAAATATCTGAGCAATTTCATCTACTGTTCTGCTTTTTGTCTTTAAGGAGAGAGGATTTATATGATGATGAGGTACTTTCATTGGCCTGTCCTCATATTTTCTACCTATTTGTTAAAGAACAGGGAGTTTACAGTTCTTTGGAATGAGTCAGGAATAGAGCACAATATATTTTTCCTTTTCATAGTCATAGAATCTTTCAACTGCTGAGTTAGATGCTGAAAATCTCTGCACCCTCCTAAGCAGCGAGGGCAATCATACATGAGATGATGGTCTTTTGGAATTTTTAAAACACATTCAGCTTATATTAATATTGTGAAACTTTCTTTTTAAGCTTTGTTGCATAATTCCTGCTCTGCATGAATAACTTTCCTAAGAAAAGGAGCAGCTGTACATTTTGCAACTTGCTTTGCCTCATCCTATGCCATTCTCATTGTCAGTGGCCATCCTCTTTATGAACCTTTGGCAAAACATTCTCCGCTTGTTCAAAATACTACTCCATCAAATGGTTCCAAAAGCTAATTCCTGGTTTATGTATTAAATCAATTATTAAATCTATTATCAATTACTTTACAATTCATACAAATATTTTAAAATAGATTTCCCCTTGTGCATAACAAGTGTTGCACCTATGATGACATTTTCTCCCCAGAAACTTGTCTTTGTGTCTAACAAATATTTTTCACAACAAACTAGTTAAACCAGCAGAAGCAAAAAATGCTGTGCGCTCTCGACATGTGCAGTGATTCCTCTTCAGCTGGCAGTCTCAGCACTGAGATGCCCAAATGCGAAAGGTACTATATATTTTTCTTGAAGCAGCATGTAGCTCTGTGCTTTCCAAGCAGTCACGGTAGTGTCCACTGGGGATTAGGTTGCTGCTGGGCTGTTTGGGTAGCCTCATTTTCCTTGTCACTGACTTCTTTTGACTCAATTTATTCAGAAAGATTTGTTCTTGTGTATTCTTTTAAAAGGCTAGACAAGATTCTTTTCTAAAGATGTTTCTTGCTTCATGTAAGCCTTGTGCAAAATCTGGGCTCAGGTTCTCGATTCCTTGTGATATGGAACAACATAAATAAACTCTGATGGAACATTCCAAATTGACTGCCGCAAAAGACATTCATTTCCTAGAGAGGCTTGGTAGGGCAGCAGTGCTATTGCAAACTCATCCTTCTCAAGGCCATAGAAAAAAGATGAAGGGAAGCCAAAGGCTGTCCTCTAAACCCATATGCCACACCTATGGACTTCAGTGGGATCAATAAGTATAACTGATGGCACAATTTGGCCAGAAACAAAACCTTTTACCTGTTTTTTTTGCTTTATAGAGGGAAGGCACAGGTTATAAAAACAGTGACCTTGGCATAGGTTCTCTCTTTGGAATTAATGAATGACTTGGACCATCAATTCATCTAGACAGCCAATAATCCCTAGGAAATACCCTGATGGATTATGGATTGTTCTTGCTTCAATAACAAACAGTTCTATTAACTACAGCTATGTTCTTGGGGTATGTTTATTCAGTCAGTGGGTAATTATTTTGTGGCAATGCTTTTTAGGTGCAAAGAAGTGAGGTTATGAAACATAATATATGAAAGAGCTCTCTTCAATATTCTTGTACTCTTTAGATATAGGGCCAAATTTTACTCTCACACTGTGCAACCACATAGCAGTCAAAGTGATTGCAAAGGTATATCTGAGAAAATCGCAGCCTATATTATAGGTGTGGTTTGTAGGCCTGCATGTTAATTTTGCTAGAAACTTCCCATAATACACTCTTTTTAGCGGCATATGACTTTTACAGCCTGTAACAATTCAGGCTGAAATTTTCCATATTGTATGTCTGCCTGCGGCTTAATTTGTTTGGAAAATTTCAGCCAAAATGGTTCAGCCACTGCTGAGAACAAAGCTAGGGAAAAATGCATTGTTTTGCCCATATTAAATTATGGTGACCTTTGCTTTGAAAAGTTCTAGTGCCCCCTTTGGAGCAGGGACTTGAAATTTGATGGGGGAGGAAGGACAGGTGGCCTTTGTGCTAGGGATGCGTTATGATACAGTCTTTAGTTAGATGATCACATACAACTTTTTTTTCCACAGGACCCTTGCCTCATTCAACACACAGGATGGACCTGCTCTGTAGATAATGAGGGTTGTGCAGTAAAAGAGGCTGTTGTCTATAGGACCCTAACTCATTTGTTGCAGAAGTTGGAAGTTGTGTAGTTAAGAGGACAGAGGATTACAGAAAGAAAAAGGATGTCCTCAGGTTAAGGCAATTGAATGCTGCCCTGGAGAACTGGATCCTGCCACAGATTTCCCATGTAATGCTAAGTAAATTACTTCAACCAGACTTTTCACAGGTGGTCACTGTGTGTGTGACAACCCATCACAGTGTGTTCCCATTTTCTGGGAGTCCAACTTGATACTCTGGGGTCTGATTTGAAGAAGTGTTGAGCACACGCAGTTGCAACTGAAATCAATGGGAGCTGTGCTTTGAACATATAAATTACTTTATAATACTAAGTACTCTTTAAAAAAAAAAAAAAAAAAAAAAAGGTTCCGAGGTATCTCAGATTGGGCACCCAAAATTAATGGTAATTTTTAACTTTAATCTCTCTATGCCTCAATTCCCCATCTGTAAAACACCATGGGAAGAGGCAGGGTGTGGGTGGGGTCTTGGGAGAAGGGGTGGAGTTTGGGCAGGGCCTGGGGCAGAGACCCCGCCCGGCACTTTGAAAAGTTGGGGCCTGTGGCTTTAATCATAATGTTTAGGCACATGGGGGCAGAATTAATATTGCACAAGCAATCTTAATTCTGGAATTTTCTAACATTCAAGGGCTTGATTTTGCAACCTTTATTTTCTTTTTCCATAGGTTTTTGCATGTAATATTCATATATGGGTGATTTATTAGCTTGAATGTACACGTAGACCTCTGCAGTTATACTTTACTTTCTTATTCACTGTGGATGAATATTTGATCAAATCTGAAAACAAGAGCCGTATCCAGAAGTGTGTGCACTGTTTTTTCTCAGTTTGCCATCTACCTATTTCATACCTAGAATTTTGTGATGCTTATCTAACAAAGTTTTAAAATAACAGATTAGATTTTTTTACTCGGTGAGTTATATTAGCTCATAAATATTAAAAACATTAACTTCTGCTTTAATACATTTGTTGTATTTTAAAGAAACACCAGAAAAACCCACCAAATTGGCATGCAGCAGCAAGCAAATGAATGAGCATGCTTTTTATTTAAACAAAAGTTAAATGAGCAAGGAGAAATATTTCTTGCCCACATGAGGGCTGTTGCTCTGTCACAGGCAAGGTTTATAAGAGCTGTGTTCATTAAGGAATGTGTAGCCAAGATTTTTCTTTGCTTCTGTAGCAAAAGTAAAACAGGCTGTATATAAAATGGCAGACATCAAACTACGTAAATGTCTGTTCAACCATACCAACCTTCCTCTTCTGGATGTAATACTCTATGTATAGTCAAGGAAGAAGCATAAAAGGAAAGGAGAAAGAGAGGGAAATCTGTGTGCGTGTAGGCCAATATCCCTTATTTTCCTATAGCTTGTGTTAAAATTTGACAACACATATCGTTTGTGTGTTTCACAGAAGATAATCTCTGGCAAATGTTCTCACCTTGGTATATAACTGTAGTTAAAATTTTACTAATTCTTGTTTTCAGTTTTCTGGTGAAGATAAAGCTACACAAAATTTTAATAACCTAGAAAAAATAATAAACACTAGTTTAGTTGCTTCTTTTCTGAAAGCTTCCATCATCATCAGGTCAGATGATCATGTCAGCTCTTCTCAGAGGAGAGCCTAGCCACACTGATCCAGTCATTCATCACCTGCAAGATAGATCAGTGCAGTGTACTCTACCTGGCAATAAAAGTAAAGGCTGCATGGAAGTGCTGGCAGGTGCAACAGCCTGTCTGTTATGCAATAAGAAAGCATATTACGTGAGCCCTATGTACACAATGCTGGCTCCCTGTTTAAATTTGGATCCAGCTGAAGGGTCCAGATCCTTATTTTCAAATCCCTTGATGGGTTGGGAATCTAGCTATTTAAAAAAAAAAACACTTTTTCCTTTCATGAACCACAATGCCAGCTATACTGTACAGGGATAATTTGGTTGGCAGAGAGGAAGATGAAACTCTCTGGTGTTGGGAGTAGGGCATTTCCAGTAATGGATCTGCAGCTATGAAACGCATACCCATGGGAGAGCCTGATGAGCCTCCAAACCTTTCACAACACAATGCATGACCTGTGATTTAGCAAAAGCCTTCCCTCACTCTAGTAGACAAGAGAACAGAAGAAAGGGCAAGCAAAGTTTCCAACAGAATAAACAACTAAAGACCTCCTGAGTAACATGGACTGGAACTACAGAATTGTTGGAACATGTTTAGCAATGTATTTAATTCTGAACATGGCACACAAATGCCACCGTGATTGCCACTTTAGAAACCTGTTCATTGGTTCATACTATGTCTTTCTGACTAATGTAACATAGGCCCTCTCTGGACTGTTCTTTATGAGGTGAGATTTTTCAACTCGTTATTATACACTTCATCTGAGCTATGCAATGACCGGAAACAGCACAGTAGTCACCTTCTTAACTACTATTTGAACTCAATTAAATCAAAGGTCAAGACCTTCCCTTTCATGTGATTTTGTTGGGTTTTCATCCAGATTGGGTACAGAAATTTGTATTGGCTTGATGTAATATTGCTTTTTGGTGGGTTTATGGAGTAGTCTTTGGTTAGGCATAAAGCCATCACCTGAGATGTTGACAGAGTAATGGGAAGCCAAAGAAGAGATTTTTTGCATCCTCGGCTATTTAGCATAAGGTACAGAAGCAGAGGAAATCAAGAAGTCTATTTTAGAATTAGGGTCACAAAATGTAGTCCTCACCATTTTTCTGTGTTCAAAATGTGTAGGGAAGTTGCTGTCCTCGAAGCCTGCTGGTCAGTGGAGCAGTATTAATTTCTTTCTGGGGGCAAATCACTCATCTAACCTCCCAGCTGGGGATGGGATTTGATTCTTTAATCATGTTGGCTTCAGAGAAGGGGTTATATGAATCACTCTACCCTGAAGCTTCCTCAGGGTATTAGGGCTAAATTAAACAGTCTGGGCCTAATGTGTAAGCCGTAATAGACTTTGAGAGGCTCCCTCAGATAAGAGGAGTTTTAAAAATAATCAGAAAATCAAACCACAGATAAAAGAAAAAAGGCTGAAGGGCAGAATCATCCTTAACAGACTGGGACTAATACATTTGCGTTCTGTGGGGCAATACTTTACATTCAGATTCTATTAGGGAGGAAAAAAAGAAATGCATGAACAGCATAGTTCCATTCCTGGCACTGCATTAAGAACATATTTTTTCTATCCTTTGTATATACATTCCATATTTAATCCAAAAATTGATCACACAGGCTTACCACAGCACCCTTCTGTATATGCATACTGATAGTTACTTGATCTTTTACTAATTTCTTTAAAATCCTACCATTGTTGCAACAGGTTTGCTACATATGTGTAGAGTCCTGTAAATCTATATTAAGTCCTGATAGTGCAAAAACTAACACATGTTCTTACCTTTATGCACTGTGAAGTGCATAAAGTTAAACACATAAGTAAGTAGTTTTTTTGGTGGTTTTTTGCAGGATTGAGACCTTATCATCTGATCCAACTCTCATTGAAGTCAATGGAAAGACTCCCACTGACTTGGATGGGAACTGGAGCTGACCATTAGTGAGCAGTATTTTGTATATTAGGTGCTGAGATACAATGGTGATAGTGTCGTATAAATGCCTAGTTATGTTTGCTAGAGAATTGATGTTTGTGAATGTCATTTATATGCAATAATACAGTGAAAGGAATGGGGCTCCATGGCTTTACCTTGAACTTGCTGTATTACCTGGCGTGAGTCTCTTAAGCTCTTTGTGCCGTTAGTTAAAGGGAGATAACAGTACTTCTCCACCTTTATAGAGCAGTTTGAGATCCTCTGCATAACAGAAACATAGCACTTTGCTACAAAAGTTAAAATGTTTAATGACTTCTTATTAATTAGGTTATGAAGTTGCATTAAAGGACACGGGCAAGCATGGTTATGAGGTATAGAGACATAGATTTTCTCCCATGAGTGCAATCTCCAGAAACACTTTGTTAACCCAGTCCAATACAACATTTCCTTGGTCCTACAGGCTCTGGAAGATTATGGATACTGGCTCTGTGGCACTGCCCTGGATACTTAGCCTGTGCCAGGTCAATTTATCCAGGTAAAATATCAGCCTGATGTGAAAACTGAAACAAAACCCATTCTCTGGGAGTGGGGTTTAGAGCTTCTGAAAATAAGCTGTTTACTTTCTCATGTCCTGTCTGAGAGCAGCAACAGTGTCAAGTGAGACTTCGGACCAGACGTAGAGGTTTCTAAAAACTTTAAATCAAAATGCTGTTGTTGGGGATGGGGGGAAGTTTCACTATGACTGCTGGAGAGCACTAAGGAAATTCCTGCCCGCCGCCTCATTGTTGTGGGAGAGGAGGCTGGCCATTTAGGTCTGGGTAGATGAAATTCACTTTTCTCTCTTCCCCCTTCATGTGTGTACACACCCATGTATTTATTTTCTTCCCTTGTTCAGTTTGGTTCATTGGTCCATTTCTTTCCCTTGCCAGCAAAGAAGAGTATCTGATAAATTCAAACCAATGTACCCTTTCAAATTACTCGTGCATGATTCAGTTATTCATCTGGGAAATAGTCCACCCCATATTAAAACACCAAGGGATTTGTGGGGTATCCTGTGAAGCCTTGCTCAAGTTCCCTAACTGCAATATGTGGTGATCAGTAACTCCCACCTAGTAATATGATGATGGAAGAGGATTTACTTCCTCTTCATAATAGGGAAGAGCTTCCTAAGGTAGAGGGCTCTTTAAGCTAGCAGACAATGGCATAACAAGATCTAATGGATGGAAGCGGAAATCAGGAAAGTTCAAACTGGAAATAAGGGACACATTTTTAGCAGTGAGGATAATCAACTGTTGGAACAGATTACCAGGGGTCACATGGAATATTTAAATCAAGATTGGATGATCTTCTAAAAGAGATGCTCTAGTTTCACTACAAGTTGTTGAGATCTCTGGCCTGTGTAATAGAAGGTGTCAGACTGAATGGCTGTAATGGTCCCTTGGGTGTTAAAATCTGTGCGTCTTTTTAAAAAAAAATAAGACTGCAAAATCCATGGACGTCACTGAGTTTCTCTTAGTCAGTAGCCTTTGAGGATTATTTCACCTGAATCTACTCTTTTTGATTTTTTTTTTTTTTGGTAAGACTGTTGCTGGTTATCTGCCTACAACAGTGAAACAGTTGTTTTGCATATGACAGGCTTCATGTACTACTTTATATGTTACTGAGATCTGGTTCTGCATAAGCATTTCTGAGAAACTTAGTCACTATGGTATTTCACTTCTTTTTTTTTTTTTTTTTTTTTAAGAGGCAAAAATCTCACTTCATCTAAGAATTACCCATTTAGTATAAGACTGTCCTTGTGTGGCTGTCCTTGAGCAGCATGCAAGAAATAGATGATTTGTCATTTACTTCCAGTTTTGGGCAGTTAATATTGATTGACTCTGTATTCTGGGATTTACATTACCAGTAATAATAATACAACAAAGAATGCTTTTGTTATAATCCTCTTCTGGAAAGACAATCTTAAGCACTCTGTTAGGCAAATGTATGCAAACAAGCTAATTTTTTTAAGACTGCCATTTCTTAAAGTATTGCTTGAGATTTTAGAGCATTTGGTCTAAATATTCATAAAACATGATTTTCTGCTGTGTAAATTAAGAGAAGTACAAAGTAAAGGGAATTTAAAATGTTGAAGAAAAGCTATTTTGGATACTCCATATATTTGCAGTTTATGCTTTTAGGTGCAGTGAAAGAATCTTAGTAGGCATTTATTTTTGCTAAGTTTTAATCTTTTTCAATGTTCTCTTTAATATGGAAAAAGGATAAATTGATGAAAGTTAAGTTTATCTTGCCGTATCTATCATGTGCAGTAGAATAACAGTGTATATTCATTGTGATAAATACCAAATAGCATTAACTTGTACAAGATTTGTGGTTTTAATTAGGTTGTAAAACCTTACTTTGTTTGGATTCTTTGTGATATTACTGTTTCTGTTAATTTTGGAGATAACTTGTCATTCTGCCCTTGTTTCCTGTGCCACTGTTTTAGCCAAAGCATATTCATAAGTGTAAAAGGTCATGGGCCTTGCTCTTCAGCCGTTTACTCATGTGAGTGGTCTTAATAATTTCAGTCTGAGTAAGGTCTCCAGGGCAGCGTTCCAGCATTCTTTAAAGCACACACTATAACTGTTGGATGATTTTTTTGTTTGTTTATATTTTGGTTTTTTTACGTTAATAAGAAATGTAGATGCCATCCTTAACTTAGCAATGCTCACTCTCCTCTCTATGTGTTAGTCTGCTTGCACCACCAGCTGTAGATGAGTTGGTTGTGTTCAGATCCTTAGGCTAAATTCGCAATCAGGAAGACAGTGTTCACATGTTCACCTTTCCCAGTACAGAACTGTTGAGCTTTGTTCTTCTCTGCAAGCAGAGTTGATTCCAATACAAAACAAAATAGTTATTGCATTTTCAGTATCACGTGAATGGCTACTAAAAATACTAGAGGAGATTGCAATAATTCAGCGGTTCTCAAACTGTGGGTCGGAACCCCGTTTTAATGGGGTTGCAGGGCTGGTGTTAGACTTGCTGGGACCCAGGGCCAAAGCCCGAGCCTGAGGGCTTCAGCCCTGGGTGTCAGGGCTCAGGCTTCTGCTTCCGCCCTTGGTGGTGGGGTTCAGGTTACAGGCCTCCTGCCTGTGGCTAAAGCCCTTGGGCTTCAGCTTTGCACCCGAGTGCCCCCCTCCCCGCCCGGGTGGCGACACTTGGGCTGGCTCAAGCTTCGGTCGCCCCTCTTGGGGTCGTGTAGTAATTTTTGTTGTCAGAAGGGGGTTGCGGTGTAATGAAGTTTGAGAAACACTGCAGTAATTATTTTCATCATTGTCTCCCCGCAGAACTATCATTAAAGTCATTGGATGACTTGTGAGGGGAGACTTGGGATTCTTGCCCACAGTGATGAAAGTGTTCAGTCCTCAACTCCAAAGAGGTGAAATTCTGCTTCTGATGGGTTCCTGGCAGAAGTTCTGCTTCTGCAGTAGGGCCAGTTGTTGGCTTAGTGCACTCTCATCCTCATTTCATTCCTCCTCCCACCCCAGTTTCTGTTTCTAGGAGACCTATGCAGGAAAGAAGTGTCCTTTCTTGTATATTGGGGAAATGTCCTGTTTCTCTACATAGACTGTTGGTTTATGCTACTGAAAAGGTTAATCATAAAGCCAATATTTTTCAGAAGTTGCAAGGTAGGTTTCATGAAGTCAGCAAAGTTCTGTGTGAGGAGGACTTGCAGGATTGGGCCCCTCTCAGCAAATGTCCTCTTAAAGAGGAAAGCGTCATAAAGATGAACTCAGTCATCCAAGAAACAATTTATTTTCACTTTAAGGTGTCTCTGCGCTTTCAGAGCAGCGTAAAGATCCTTGTTATGTCTACACTAGCACTTTTGTCAGTATAACTTACGTTGCTCAGGAGGTGTGGAAAAAACACCCCTCTGAGTGACATAAGTTAAACCGAGCGAAGCGCCAGTGCGGCCAGCGCTATGTCTGCAGGAGATGCTCTCCAGCCGACATAGCTACCGCCGCTCATTGGAGGTGGTTTAATTATGTCAACAGCTCTTCCATCCCTGTGGGCAAGAAGTCTCAAGTCTCCCCTCTCCTCACAAGTCATCCAGTGACCTTGATGATGTTTCTGTAGGAATGTAATGATGAAAATAATTATTTCAAGCTCCACTAAAACTTTTAGAAGACATTCACGTGATACTGACTCAGTAACTCTATTTGATACTTTGTATTTGAATCCACACTTCAACAACACATTGACTTAATTGGTAAAATACTGTGTGAAAAGTGGGATAATGTGATGTGATGGAAAATTGGAAGAAGCTTTACACACTATGTTTGTACATTGGTGATATAAAATGATGTAACAATAGAAGGTTAAATCATTGTGTCCTCCTAGATTTCATTAGCACTAAACAGAGGAAAAACATCAATATTCAGTTAAACTAAGATGATATTATTGACATTAATAAAATTGACTTTCTAATCAAGCTTATTGAATGATTTTCGGTGAAAGTAGTGAACTGTTATGGATATTCTGTATTATTTATGTCGAGCAAAATTGTTTTGCTGCATCCATTACTACTGCTGGAAAATAATGCTGAAGGTACCATATGGCTCTCTTGTCACAGTAAGATGGTTGACTTTGACCTTAATCTGCAGTTACTTTTTTTTTAAATAAAGCTTTCACATATCCTGATTTTGATTTTGTAGTTAAAAGAAACTGTACTGCACTCCATCACAGGGACTATGTTTAGAAAGCACTTAGCACATTTTGGGCATTACGACAATGTAAATACATTTTTTCACCTTATGTGTAAGATGTACTTTCAAAAGGGGGAAATCAACCCCTAACCTTTTCTTCCTTAATGAGAAATGAGCCTAAGACCTGATCTTTGCAATCCATATTCACACTAAATAGACTCTTGCTCTAAAGAGTCTAAAGTAGTCCCATTAATTCCAAGATGCTACTTGTGAGGTATTACTTGATGTGAGTAAAGGTGACGGAATCCAGCTAATAATAACAATAGAAAACCTACTGGTACTGTAGTTTGAGTGGTAGCCAGGTTAGTCTGTATCAGCAAAAACAACAAGGAGTCCTTGTGGCATCTTAGACTAACAAATTTATTTGGGCATAAGCTTTCATGGGCTAGAACCCACTTCATCAGACATATGGAGTGAAAAATACAGGAGCAGGTATAAATACATGAAAAGATGGGGGTGCTTTACCAAGTGTGTGGTCAGTCTAACGAGATAAATCAATTAACAGCAGGATACCAAGGGAGGAAAAAGAACTATTGAAGTGGTAAGAGAGAAGCCCATTACAGACAGTTGACAAGAAGTTGTGAGTAACAGTAGGGAGCAATTAGTATTGGGGAAATTAGGTTTAGATTTTGTAATGACCCAACCACTCCCAGTCTTTATTCAGGCCTAATCTGATGGTATCCAGTTTGCAAATTAATTCCAGTTCCGCAGCAATGTGATATATGCCATCATGTGCCAGCAATACCCCTCTGCCATGTACATTGGCTAAACCGGACAGTCTCTACGCAAAAGAATAAATGGACACAAATCTGACATCAGGAATCATAACATTCAAAAACCAGTAGGAGAACACTTCAATCTAGGGTGACCAGATATCCCGATTTAATAGGGACAGTCCTGATTTTTGGGTCTTTTTCTTATATAGGCTCCTATTACCCCCCCACCCCCATCCCAATTTTTCACATTTGTTGTCTGGTCACCCTACTTCAATCTCTCTGGTTACTCAATAACAGACCTAAAAGTGGCAATTCTTCAACAAAAAAACTTCAAAACCAGACTCCAACGTGAAGCTGCAGAACTGGAATTAATTTGCAAACTGGATACCATCAGATTAGGCCTGAATAAAGATTGGGAGTGGTTGGGTCATTACAAAACCTAAACTTTATTTCCCCAATACTAATTTCTCCCTACTGTTACTCATTCACACCTTCTTGTCAACTGTCTGTAATGGGCCACTATCTTACCACTTCAATAGTTCTTTTTCCTCCCTTGGTATCCTGGTGTTAATTGATTTTTATCTCGCTAGACTGACCACACACTTGGTAAAGCACTCCCATCCTTTTATGTATTTATACCTGCTTCTGTATTTTTCACTCCATGCATTTGATGAAGTGGGTTTTAGCCCACAAAAGCTTTTATGCCCAAATAAATTTGTTAGTCTCTAAGGTGCCTCTAAGGACTCCTCGTTGTTTTTGCTGGTACTGTACTGGTATTCTTAAACCTTTTTTTATTCTCTTGTTCTTTAAAAGCACTAAGGAACCAAAGAGTGCATTTCACTAGATCCATGAATTGAACACTTAACAATATGTGACCCAGAATAAAATTATAAACACTCACAGGGATGCCGGTTTCTAGCACGGGACAACTCTGCTGTTAGATACACAGTATCAGGGCCAGTTTGATGTAGGAGTATTGTAACAAAAAGAGCTAAACCAATATGATGCTACAGGCAGTGTTGCTCTAAAGAGGCATATGGGCTGCATTAGGCAAATGTCAGCAATAAGCAAATGGTTTTTTTTAATTGCTCAAAAGCTGTATGTTTTATAATTTTTAAGAGAGACATGTAGATATGTGCAACAGCAGTGACTGGTACAAGAGAATGGAAATAAAGTTGGGAATGAAAGGTACCAGGATTTTCTTAGTATGGGAGGAGAATATTACAGATTACGGACTCTGTTTATTCTCTCCATTACATGAAACCTAAGAGATTGCCTGCATTTTTCTCTAGTGCTGTATTTAATAAGGTTCACTGTAACTTCCAAAGTCAAATTTCTTTAATACAAAAATTAAAAAACATTCCCTTTTTGATGCATTTGTTTTAAAGCTAAGTGCTCCAAACCATCCTAAATCCAAGCAAAAAAGTTGTAAATCCAGCTACAGTTCAAAGGCTTTTGAGCAATCTCTCTATGTAATTTACAAGATACCAGTCCCTATAATATCTAGGTGCCTACTGCTTTCTGCTAGTTTTAACAAGAGTATTGCTGAAGTAGGAATTTTTATTCTGAGGTTAAAGTGGGGAAAGATCCAATTTTTTGGCCTTTGGCAAATTTGGAGTATTGAAGCTACAGCATTCCATAACCCTTAGGAGATTAAACTTCTCAACTTGGGTGAAATTCACCCTTGTTGGAGGGCTCACAAATGGGCTATGCACCACTAAAGTGCCACCTATTATAACTATTACTGTTTTTTTATTATTTATTATACTGGTAGCGCCTACAGACCCCAGCCCCATTCTGTTAGGCCCAATGCAAACATAACAAAAATGACTGTCCCTATCCCCAAAAAGCTTAAAATAGAAGTTAAAAGACAAGAGATGACAGGTAGATGCAATACATGCATGGGGGAAACAGAGTTACTGAATGAGATGAAATTGGCACAGTTTTCATACATTTCACCTCTGTTCCATAACCGCTCCAGCACTGGAAAAACAGGGTGCTGTTGTGGATACTGTTCTCATGAACGTCCTGACCTGACTATTCGAACTGCCTCAAACCGATGAAGAGTGGCTCTGCTAAGGCAAAGTATCCGTTAGTAAAATTGATCCCACCAAAAGGGCATCAATTTTACTGTAATTTTAAAATTTAAAATCAATATACTGTGATGATAGAGGGGCTATTTTGGGACTGTAACAAGATGTCTTTGCTTAATGCTGTTAAAATCCATATTCTTGACAAGCTTCCTTCAAAGAATTATTTACCCTATATACAAATTAATTCCCCATCAAGTAAATTGCCATGAAATACTAAGCATATAACAGCATCAATATTTAATAGCATCTGCTAAAACTCTCCAGGGCTAGACTTTCAAAGTAGCGTGTGGGTGATGTGCTTGCAACTCTGATAAAGAGATATTAGGATTTGTACGTGCACCTTCCATGCAAGGATTTAATTACTTACTCCTTAAAGGCTCAGTCATGAACCGACCTACTTTCTTCTGCAGAACTAAGAATAAAGGGGTGTAAGGAGTTGCTTTCTGTGATATTTGCATTGTGGGTTGCCATATGGGGGTAGAACAGACACCTCAGGGCTGCTACTCCCATCTCCTGTTCAGACTGAGGGCTGGTCTACACTGGGGGGGGGAATCGATCCAAGATACGCAACTTCAGCTACGCGAATAGCGTAGCTGAAGTCAAAGTATCTTGGATCGAATTACCTGGGGTCCAGACGGCACGGGATCGACGGTCGCAGCTCCCTCGTCGACTGCGCTACCGCCGCTTGCTCTGGTGGAGTTCCGGAGTCGACGGTGAGCGCGTTCGGGGATCGATATATTGCGTCTTAACGAGACGCGCTATATCGATCCCGGATAAATCGATTGCTACCCGCCGATACGGCGGGTAGTGAAGACGTACGCCTTGGCTCAAGTCCTCACACACTGGCCCTCATAGCTGGGGAGGGGAGGGAAGGGAAGGTAATCTGGAAAAGGGCTAGTAAAGCTTACTTTTTCCATGGAGCGAGATGGAAGTATGGACTGATTGGGCCGATGAATCACACTTTACACTACTGCCCCTAACCCATGGTATGTTGCAATGTGTTAATCTAGTGCTAAAATGTTTGCATTATTCTCTTTACTAAACAAACGAATTCGCTCTTAATATTTTACCATCACTGTAATTATGCTTATCAATGGTTACACTGAATAGCAGTCTGCTGGAAAGTGGATTGTAAAGAATTTGCATCTAGTTTACAGGCACTGTTTATGCTAAACAGACATTTAAAGTATTCATTTGCCCTTTTGAATTTGTTACTTTCTGGAAGTGAAGCAAACGTCTGTTAGATTTCCTCCCACAACACTAGTTGGAAAAGAGCAACTACGGTATATGCTTTGCCATTGTTCTTGGTACTTCACATTTTTTTTCTATTGCGCCAATAGAAGAACACAAGGCAACACACTGAGGATCAGTTTTCTTTCTCGTGTATGAAATGCATGTTTTGTGTTGTGAAAGGCTTATGATTAGCTCTTATTAGAACATTAGAAAAGTAGATACAAGCAATGCATAGCTGTTCATGGAGCTGCATTAATAACAGAATTTCCTGTATCACACGTGTACTGTGCACATCATTAGACACATTGGGGATGCTATGATTTAGACTATTTTCTGCTCAACAGTCCTAGCAAAACAACAAATAAAATTAAAATACGTTGGATAACTACATGGGGAAATAACATGATATGCTATAACTACTGATTCAAAACTTCAATCCACACCTTCATCAGTTTTATTATGAAACTCTGTAACAATGAATCCCAGTTATTATCAGTCTTCTAATTAATAACATCTCTGTTATGTGGTTGTCTTCTATGTTTGTGTTTTTTTTAAAGGAAAATTTTTGTGCCAGCGATCAGTCCAAAGTACAGCAAGCTGCTTTATGCTTGAGAAACTATGGCACCCTCTCAGAATAGTTCTTTGGCGCCTGAGATCTTTGTCAGCCTGTTAACACATTCAGAACACAGTACAAACAGCTTAAGGTCTGAATAAGATTGTTCACCAAATGAATTGGTGTAGCATATTAATTTGCTAGCATTTCTTAATGTCTTAAATGTTACCAAAGTCTGTAGTGTTGTTAAAGACCAGCAATGTTTTTAATTTTTTAAACTCTTTTTAAGAGAGTTTTAAATTCTTGTAAGTCAAAGCCCATTGGCAGCTTTATAAAAACCTTTCCAGACCTATGGATGAAAAGTGCTAGATAGCCACTGCCCAGTGAAATCAACGAGAGTTTTTCCTATTGGGAAGTTTAAAGGGCTTTGGACTGGGCCCTCAGTGTGCTCTATGTACTGTTATAATTATTTTATATGTATCTAATGTGGTGTTTCTGATACTCATTTATTCTTGGTATCTAAGCACCAACATATGCAGTTATATAGTCTTTTTGTAAAATGCCTCTACCATATCCAATCCCAGCAGACAGTCTGAGGAAGTCATATAGGTTGAGCATATAGTTCCCTTTTCGGCCAACTAGGTTAACACAGCATAAGTGTAGTTCAGTCTGAATACCACAGGATTTTAATGGGACCTGATACACTTCGAAATGCTAGGTTGACTGTATCTTCCATTGCTCCAGCAGGGACACCTGATGTCCATAAACTGGTATTTGGATACTTGAGCAGGTCTGGTACTAAACTAGAACAACTTTCCTTTTAATCTCTACATTGAACCATAGCAAAAACTGAAACCAATATTTCTCTTCTATTGGACAATACTAAAAAATACCCAGGCATGAATAGATTTCAAACAAACAAACTTGTGTTCAAGGTAAGATTCAAGGAGATGTTTGTGAGTATTAATTTTTGTACAAATTGTGTACACATTTGTATTAATTCTTGTACAAATATTCTGAAGGCATAAAATGTCATTATTATTATTATTTTATTATTACGGCATATGTTACAATGCAATATGTTCACATGCCTTCTTTGAATCTGAGAGGATTTAAAGACTTATTGCAAAGCAAAACCAGCAATGGCAGGCAAACTGAATAATCCTTCCTGTGCAGCTAAACTTGCTTATCCAGAGTACTAGTATAAAGTGGCTGGGGGTAGGATCCATTATCTAATACAGGTTTCGGAGTAGCAGCCGTGTTAGTCTGTATCCACAAAAAGAACAGGAGTACTTGTGGCACCTTAGAGACTAACAAATTTATTTGAGCATAAGCTTTCGTGGGCTACAGCCCACTTCATCGGATGCATGTAGTGGAAAATACACTAGGAAGATATTATAGTCTCATGGGCCTGGTCCACACTAACCCCCCACTTCGGACTAAGGTACGCAAATTCAGCTACATTAATAACGTAGCTGAATTCGAAGTACCTTAGTCCGAACTTACCGCGGGTCCAGACGCAGCAGGCAGGCTCCCCCGTCGATGCCGCGTACTCCTCTCGCCGAGCTGGAGTACCGGCTTAGACGGCGAGCACTTCCGGGATCGATTTATCGCGTCTAGACAAGACGCGATAAATCGATCCCAAAAGATCGATTGCCTGCCGCTGAACCAGGAAGTAAGTGTAGACGTACCCTATGGTGCCACAAGTACTCCCATTATCTAATACAGTCTTTCTCAATGTATTATCTGCTCAATATGATTAGATGTTGCGTATCTGTAATACTAAGATTCCCAAATCTTGCTATATTGGTCAAAAGACAGTTTTACAATTGATTTGCTCCTATAAAACTCCTCGATTATTTATTTGAAGAGGCTAAGAGTATTACAAGTGTAAAGGGTTTGCAGAATCAGCTGAAGCCCAACAGTATCTTGCCTTTGTTTTCTAAATGGAATTATTTTTTGTTTTAACTCATGGTTAACACACTGGACTTGGACTTTGTTGGCCTGGGTTCAATTCCTGGCTCTGCCACAGGTCACCTGGATGACCCTGGGCAAGTCACTTATCTCTGTGCCTCACTTCCACACCGTTTGTCTGTCTTGTCTATTGAAATTGTGAATACAATTTGCTGGATACACATAATGCTGATGAGCTATGTGCTTTAGTTCAGTTCCTCTCATTGGTCAAATAAGTGAACACTCCATGCCTTAACAGCTCTGGACAATCATACTGTAAAAATCTATTTCTTGAATCATTTGCATGGATACCATGTGTGGGGTACAGGAAACAATTGTTTCTTGTCCTCACATTGTGGAGGCTGAGAGCAAGTGACCTCTCCTTATTCCTGCTTGCATGACTATTACTAGTCAATTAAGCATTATGGGTTTAGACCTAAATGTTTCTCTTCAGCTACTCATAATTTCTTATATCTCTAAGAGGATCTCATGTACTATTGAACAAGTAGATAGGATAGCTGCTAAGTGACCGTCCTGTAGAGTATTGCAGCCCTGCTAGATTTGTTGGAAACTGCTTCTGCCAACATGAAATGTGTGTGTGTGTGAACCTTTTATTGTACTGTAGTTTGCATCTGAATTGATGCGTGGTAATTTGCCTCCGATTATATTATTTGTCGTTTCTACTGAACAAATGCTTTGTGTGCTTTTGGTGGGTCAGCATTTTGCATAAATATTTTCCCTTTATTTTCCACCTACTTCGATGCATTCATTTATTTGTGCTGGGATCTTGTTCATGACCGAGGCTTCTGTGTGGAAAATCTACTGTAGCTTCAGAGAGAGTCTAAACAGAGATTCATTGGTTAAGAAAAATGCTGTTGCTTTCTTCAAATTTAGACTTTCAGTGCAGTAAACAAAAGAGGCGAAGGGTTGAGTTCTGCCTTCGTGCACATGGGTGCCCATTGGAATTGATTGGAGTTGCACCATAGTATCTGGGGGCCCACAGTAAATCATGTACATGTGTTGCCAGCTGCAAATACTGAGCTTGATTCTGCAGTTCATACTCAAGCCAAAGGCAAGCTATCGTTCTTAGGTTTATAGAAACCGTGTCAAACTGAACATTTGCTTATAAAACAGAGAGAATTGTAAAAAATCTGTGGACTCCTAGGTCTGTTTGGGACAGATGCTATTGATGTGTACGAGTGCTCGGTGCAGCTGCAGCGTCTGTACATCATCCTCCCTTTTAGAAGGCTGGGTTTGGGACTGCAAGGAGATGCAGGCTGCAGTCAACACCAGGATCAGTTTGCTGTTGTGTTCGAGTGATGCAATGTTTAAATAAAAATAATGTGTTAAATACAAGTCCTCTGTGCCTCAGAAAGAACAGTTGCACAGGGTCGTCTTAGCTATCGTCACCATACTGCATGTTGTGGCCATTCAGCTCTTCACAGTGATGACAAGGGTAGGACCCAAAGTCTCTTCCTTTAAATTCACTGGCCCCTGCCACTTGAGCTATAGTGGACTCTCCATTAACTGCTAGTATAGAGTCTATGACATGCAGCGGAGCAGTTCTGATTTTATCCAGTAGAGGACAGTGTTGTACATACACCCTAGCTGGAACATGACTATATTTTAATTTTGCTGATCGTTTCAGTTTCACTCTGTAATATTTATATTACAAATGATTTTGGATACTTTGCAAAAGATGAGAAGTATTTATTATATACAAATAAAACTCAGTTAGACTTTATTTATGGTAGTATTATCAAAAAGTCCCAGATGGATTGATGCCTCATTGTGGTAGGTGCTGTACAAACACAGTGGAAGATATAACACCTAGAAGATAATGAGGTGATAAGTAGATAATGAAGATAGTGAGGTGATAAGTAACAGTCAGCATGGATTTGTCAAGAACAAATCGTGTCAAACCAACCTGATAACTTTCTTTGACAGGATAACAAGTCTTGTGGATGGGGGGAAGTGGTAGATGTAGTATCTCTTGACTTTAGTAAGGCTTTTGATACTGTCTCGCATACCCTTCTCATAAACTAGGGAAATGCAACCTAGATGGAGCTACTATACGGTGGGTACATAACTGTTTGGAAAACTGTTCCCAGGGGCATTGGCCAAACTGGACAGTCTGTACACAAAAGACTAAATGGACACAAATCTGACATCAGGAATCATAACATTCAAAAACCAGTAGGAGAACACTTCAACCTCTCTGGCCACTCAGTAACAGACTTAAAGGTGGCAATTTTGCAACAGAAAAGCTTCAAAAACAGACTCCAACGAGAAACTGCTGAACTTAAATTAATATGCAAATTAGACATCAATTTAGGCTTGAAAAGAGACTGGGAATGGCTGAGCCATTACACACATTGAATCTATTTCCCCATGTTAAGTATTCTCACACCTCTTGTCAAACTGTCTGTAATGGGGTATCTTGATTATCACTACAAAAGTTTTTTCTCTTTTAATTAATTAGCCTCTTATTGGTAGGACAACTCCCACCTTTTCATGTTCTCTGTATGTGTATATATATCTTCTTACTATATGCTCCATTCTATGCATCCGATGAAGTGGGCTGTAGGCCACGAAAGCTTATGCTCAAATAAATTTTAGTCTCTAAGGTGCCACAAGTACTCCTGTTCTTTTTGTTCCCAGAGAGTAGTTATCAGTGGTTAACAGTCATGCTGGAAGGGCATAACGATTAGGGTCCTGCAGGGATCAGGTCTGGTTCTGTTCAATATCTTCATCAATGATTTAGATAATGGCATAGAGAGCACACTTATAAAGTTTGCGGACGATACCAAGCTGGGAGGGGTTGCAAATACTTTGGAGGATAGGATTAAAATTCAAAATGATCTGGACAAGCTGGAGAAATGGTCTGAAGTAAACAGGATGAAATTCAATAAGGACAAATGCAAAGTACTCCACTTAGGAAGGAACAATAAGTTGCAACCATACAAAATGGGGAATGACTGCCTAGGAAGGAGTACTGCGGAAAAGGATTCAAGACACCACCACCTAACCTTAAGAGAGTTTTTTGCAGCTCCTTCTGTATAAGGAGACTGGCTCCACTTCATATCAGCTAGTAACAGACTTGAATCCACCTGCTCCTGGTGAAAAAAGATTTAAAAAATCAGCTTCAGAGAAGTTTACTTTGGAGTTGGATGTCAGAAAATGGCCGTGGGCATGCATAAAGATAAACTTATCTCTTTGACTGTTCATATATGGTTAGTGATATGAGACACTTTCCCCTAAATGCATTTCATGGTTCCAGGGGAAACTCTCTGACTGCTGTGCTCAGCAAAATCATGCTGGCTTTATTTTATTATTATATCTTACATTTATTTAGTGTCCTTCATCCCAAACTACTGCATAAGCATCACCCCAGCACACCATACCTGGGATAGAGAGCAGCAGCCAATTCCCAGCGCACTGCACAACAATAGGAGGAGGACAATTCGAGTCCAGGAAACCAGGGTAATCCCCTATTCTTTTTATAAAAATAAAACAGTTTCATGGGTTCTTTTATGTCTACATAGAGTAAACAGGATCTTTGATTTTTAAGGTCTCATTTGAAAGACCTTGCATACCCCACTCACTATCCTATAGTGAACTACCTTGTATACATAATTTCTTTAAGTTAGAAGGCTGAGTCACCTCTCTCAAGATCTGAAATACCGGGGCCAAGTGTTCTGCTTATTAGAAACCCGGGTCTTAGAACACCAATCTATCCTTTTCCTTTTAAATGGCACTCTTCAACTCGTACTTAAATTTTAACATTTTATTCACCTATTGTATCCTTAACATTCTTAAAGAAATCTCTTTCTTTAGAAAGCAGTTTTAACTGATTTTTAGGCAAGTTTTCAAATATATACAACAAAAGCCTCCCTGTTTCTTGAAATCTCCTTGGTTTTGAATCATGCTCTTCATGCCCATCTAAAATTGAACAGCCTATGCCAGCACATTGTTGTCTGACTCAATTTTGGGGGAGTCTGTTTTCTAGCCCTATTGCAGTGTAAATGGGCCACCACCATTATAAAATTGTGGTAGGGAATCGTATGGTTTAGGTAACTGGCAAAGTTTATGGTTTATCTCTTTCTATATATAAATTTTGTCCCTGTTTAGTTAAATTGGTGCAAACCCCTAAGAGAGGCTTATTTCAGTTTAGTTTAAATCTGTTCCTAATCAAAATAAACCTATTTAAACCAAAATAAGAGTATCTGCAGCCTTTTGCACCAGTTTTACTAAATTGGTTTAAAATCACACTAAATTAAACTTGTGCATCTCTGTAGACATGCACTTTGTCTTGGTGTAAATGGGGCTTTAATTGTTTGTACTCTCTTATTTAAATTTGATAATTAGGTTACATCTTGGTTTTGTTATCCTTTCTTGTATTAAGAATCCTGGAGATTCTCTTCCTACTAAGAATAACATAAACAGTAGTTTTCATTTTCAGTATACTTTAAAAACACAAACGAACATACCCTCATGGTATTCCTGTGAAGTAACTACTATCTCTATTTTAAAAGATAGGAAAATTGAAGAACAGAGGACAATGGCCTTATTTTTAGAAGTTCCCCCATTGGCATTAACTGTAAATGGGGTTGTGGATTCTCAGAATTTCTGAAAATCAAGCCCCAGGTGACTTAACACAAAGGGAGTCAATGGTAGAGCTGAGATTACAATTCTGGAGTTCCTAAACGCCAAGTTCTGTTCTCCGAGCATCGTTTAATATTTGCAAACTCTAACTTTATGCACAAATTACCTACTGAGAATGTATAGAACTATTTAGCTATTCTACAAGATTAACCAAACCTGAAATAGCAGGTTACCAAGGAAAACGTTTGTGTAGTAGCCCAATTTCCCCAAAATATTACCATCCACAATTACAATTTGAATCACTGCTCTCGTAGAACACTGTGTACCAATTCATGTTGATTTACGGTATTGGTATAAATTGCAGGATTTATATTTTCTGTAGATCCTTCAAAAAGTGTAAAACATGTCAATACGCTAATTTTCTGCTCCGGTGATATCCTCCATATGAGCAGAAGTGTTGGTTTGTTTTTAGTAATTAGTACACATTTGCCCAAAGGGAAAGTGTATAGCAAAGATGTTTTGTGGATCGTTACGTTTTAACAGCTGGCATATGAAGGGAGAGCTTCATAGAGTGAAGAAAAAAATTATTTGATAGCAATTCCAAAGATCTAGCCGTGCACCATATGATTTATTGGGAATTAGTGCTAACCTAACTTGAGGTCAAAGCATTAAAGGATAAGAGTGCCTGTAAATTAAATTGTGGGGGTGGGGGTGAAGTACTGAGAACTTACAAGAACACTGTCAGGTTAAAAATCTTATTAGAACAACAACATATATTTAACCAATGTTACTAAACACCAGGCTGCAACTCTTGAGAGGTGCAGCTCAGAATCTCCTCCAACATCAGCAGCAGAATGAAATATACCAGAATCTGGTTAGTTTCACTGCTCTTGTCTATACTGTTTAGAACAGCAGGAGTGAATCCCAATAGGCCCTTGTAATTTTCATTCTTTTGTCTGGATACTGTCAGCAGTGTATTTGGACTTTCAAAAGCTTTTGACAAAGCCCCTCACCAGAGGGTTTAAAGCAAAGTAGGCAGTCATGGGATAAGAGGGAAGGTCCTCTCATGGATCAGTACCTGGTTAAAAGATAGGAAACAAAGGGGAGGAATAAATGGTCAGTTTTCACTGGAGAGGTAAATATTGGTATCCCCCAATGATCTGTACTGGGACCTATGCTGTTCAACATATATGATGTGGAAAAATAGGTAAACAGTGAGGTGGCAAAGTTTGCAGATAATACAAAATTACTCAGGATAGTTAAGTCCAAAGTAGACTGCAAAGTGTTACAAAGGGATTTCACAAAACTGAGTGACTGGGCAAGAAAATGGTAGATGAAATTCAGTGTTGATGAATACAAAGTAATGCATATTGGAAATTATAATCCCAACTATAGATACAAAATGATGAGGTCTAAATTAGCTGTCGCCAGTCAAGAAAGAGATCTTTGAGTCATGGTGGATAGTTCTCTGAAAAACATGTGCTCAGTGTGCAGCAGCAATCAAAAAAGCTAACAAGATTAGGAACCATTCAGGAAAGAATTGATAATAAAACAGAGTATCATAATGCCACTACATAAATCCATGATATGCCCACACTTTGAACGCTAAGTGACTGGGCAACAAAATAGCAAATGAAATTTCATGTGGATAATTGTAAATTAATACACATTGGAAAAAATAACCCCACCTATACATACAATATGATGGGGGCCTAATTTAGCTACAACTAATCAGGAAAGAGATCTTGGAGTCATCATGGATAGTTCTCTGAAGACGTCCACGCAGTGTGCAGCAGCAGTCAAAAAAGCAAACAAGATGTTAGGAATCATTTAAAAAAAGGGATAGAGAATAAGACGGAGAATATCTCATCGCCCTTATATAAATCCATGGTACACCCACATCTTGAATACTGCGTATAGATGTGGTCTCTTCATCTCAAAAAGAGCATTACTGGCATTAGAAAAGTTTCAGAGAAGGGCAACTAAAATGATTAGGGTTTTGGAGCGGGGTCCCATATGAGGAGAGATTAAAGAGGCTAGGACTTTTCAGCTTGGAAAAGAGGAGACTAAGGGGGGATATGATAGAGGTCTATAAAATCATGAGTGGTGTGGAGAAAGTGAACAAGGAAAAGTTATTTACTTGTTCCCATAATATAAGAACTAGGGGCCACCAAATGAAATTAATGGGCAGCAGGTTTAAAAGGAAGTTCTTTGTCACACAGCGCACAGTCAACCTGTGGAACTCCTTGCCTGAGGAGGTTGTGAAGGCTAGGACTATAACAGAGAACTAGATAAATTCATGGAGGTTAAGTCCATTAATGGCTATTAGCCAGGATGGGTAAGGAATGGTGTCCCTAGCCTCTGTTTGTCAGAGGGTGGAGATGGATGGCAGGAGAGAGATCACTTGATCATTACGTTCACTCCCTCTGGGGCACCTGGCATTGGCCACTGTCGGCAGACAGGATACTGGGCTGGATGGACTTTTGGTCTGACCCAGTATGGCCATTCTTATGTTCTATGTGCAGTTCTGGTTGCCCTATGTAAAAAAAGATATATTAGAACTGGAAAAAGTACAGAGAAGGGCAACAAAAATGTTTTTAGCAATATGGAACAGCTTCCATATGAGGAGAGATTAAAAAGACTGAAACGGTTCAGCTTGGAAAAGAGATGACTGAGGAGGGATATGATAGAGGTCTATAAAATCAAGAATGATGTGAAGAAAGTGAATAAGGAAGTTATTCACATAACACAAGAACCAGAGGGCACCCAATGAAATTAATAGGTAGCAAGTTTAAAACAAGGAAGTACTTATTTGCACAACACACAGTCCACCTGTGGAACTCATTATCAGGGGGATATTGTGAAAGCCCAAAGTATAACTGGCTTCAAAAAAGGATTAGGTAAGTTCATAGAATCACAAAAATTTAGGACTGGAAGGGACCTCGATAGGTCATTTGGTCCAGTCCCCTGCACTGAGGCAGGACCAAGTATTCTCTAGACCAGTGGTTCCCAAACTTGTTCCGCCACTTGTGCAAGGAAAGCCCCTGGCGGGCCGGGCCGCTTTGTGTACCTGCCACGTCCGCAGGTTTGGCTGATCGCGGCTCCCAGTGGCCATGGTTCGCTACTCCAGGCCAATGGGAGCTGCTGGAAGCGGCGCGGGCCGAGGGACGTACTTGACCCCCGAGCGCTCTCCCTTTGCTCCTGTACTCCACCAGGCTGAGAGGCGCAGGCAGAGTCGATGGGGGAGTGTCAGCAGTCAACTCACCGCAGTGAAGAGACAACGGTGAGTAGATCTAAGTACGTCGACTTCAAGTTGCGTAACTTAGATTGATTTCTCTCCCCCCCACCCCTGGTGTAGATCAGGCCTTAGTCCTCTTCCTGTTCCCCGAAGATGGGGGGAAGGAAGAGCATAGCACTGTTTTTTTTAAACTAGTTAAACAATTCTTATCAACACTAATGAGAGACATGCAAAAATTATACCTCTGTGCCCCAGTGGGATTCAGCAGTCACAGCCTTTGTTTAGTTTCTGAAACTGAGTGCGGCTCTCTGGATACTGTGGTCCAGATTCTGCTTTCCCCGGTGTGCATCAGGAGTAAATCCACTGGAGTTGCACTGGTATCAGTGAGAGAATGAGGTGCTGCATATGTAATAGCATTCCTGGTATATGACTCTTAACTCAACATAAATAATCTTTTTCTGTATACATTAAGTTGTAAGGCAGGTTGAATTTAATAGGATAGATGGTGTTTTTGTTTGACTTCTGGCATTAATAGAGATTCCTTTTCTTTTTCTTTTTTGTTAAAGACCCTTAAAGAGGAAAATATCATATACTGCACTTTGAATTTTAATTTATGTATTATAGCACATTTAAAAACAAAAACCAGACCTATTCTGGGATTTCTTGTGT
Source organism: Terrapene triunguis (assembly GCF_002925995.2). NCBI lineage: Eukaryota > Metazoa > Chordata > Testudines > Emydidae > Terrapene > Terrapene triunguis. The sequence goes on along the minus strand of NW_020664589.1, from coordinate 7,701,259 downwards.
GAATTTTACAAGTAAAATTTTGTGCTTTGAAAGGAATATTTATTTCCGAATAGGCTACTTATGACACCTGGTTCTCGTTGTGGTAAAGTCATGCACTGCCCAAAACCTCAGTGCATATAAACGTATTTGAGGGAAATTAACTGCTTTTTCAGTGCCGTGTTCTATGAAAAATGCCCTTAGGGATTACAAAGGAAGTCTATTTACTTATGTTATGGGTTATGTTCCCATCTTCATTTGTGGATGTTCTCCTGAGTAACTCCCATTAGTACCACTTTCTCTTTTAATGTAAGGGATCTAGCTCAAGCTCAGACTCCCTTTGAACTCAAGTCAGCCCTTGACTTCAATGGGAGTGAGGTCAAGTCCTTAAGCCTTTAAGACAGGCTTTTTGAGAAACTTTACCAGGTCCAGCAAAAAATGGTTTGCCCTCCTATAACAAAACCACCAAGGCGCAGAACTCCCTCACCCATTCAGCAATAGACGTACTGCAGGCAGATGCACAATCCCATTTGTGCACCCTGGATGTGCTCTCCCATCCATGCTTCACACCAAACTCTCCCCTTCTCTCTCTGAACCACAGGCTTCACACCAGTCACCCTCTCACACACCGCAGACAACCACACAGCCTTGCTATTTATTATCTACTCAGTACCCCCAGACACAGTCACCATTCCTTTCACTCCCTGTTCACCCTCAGCTTGTCAGTTCTCTCTGCTGCCTCAACAGCAGTTTCATACCCTAGCCGCCCAGTTGCAGCTTAAGCATTCCCCTGGAGGCAGGTGCCACACCTCTCTTCCTGGCTGCTCCGTTTGCATTGCTATTTCCCTCTGGTCTATCACCTCTTCAGCATAAGCGAAAGGACAAATAAAATGAAGCTGAATAGAAGGAGACTGGGGTTGGCAGCAGGGTGGCACAGCAGGCGTGCTCTGGGCCTGGCCTCATTTGAGCTGGGGTGAGGAAGAGAATGCTATTGACTGGCCCCAGGAGAGATGGAGCTTCATTCTCCATGGGCCTAAGGTAAGGGAAGCCCAAAGAGCAAAGACTCAGCAGGGGGCACTGTAGTTGCTTCTCCATTCACTCACCTGCTGAAATAAGGAGTTGAGTTCATTCAAGAACATACGATGGGCTTAGAACTTAATCTTTTTCTACCCTTAATTTCTGGGACGTTAGGGAGATTTTGTTCTTTATGTTGAGATTTGCCCAGTAATGCAGCAAAGAATCTTATTTTTTCGTGCCCAAGATTAATTCCTTAAGCATATCTGGAAGGACCCAGAAATAGTTAAACATCAGTTAACCCTCACAGAACACAACTTCAGGGGATGACGATAAAGAGGGTGGGGGAGGGGGAGTAGTATAGTAGATTTGTTCCTGGGTGGGTTTTTTATTTATGGGCTAACTCTAGGTGCAATATTTTGCATGTTCAAAGTGAAATATCAGGGAGGATATATAGGTACCCGAATGGTAAAATAGACTGATGGGTCTGAATGAATGGAAAAGCTACAAGTAAAATATGTATGATCACAAACAACTCTCTCAGTGAGCAGTAGATATACTCATCTTCCCCCCACTCCTCCTGCCCCCTTGAAATGTCCTTTAAAGCAAGAACAGTGTTTGAAAGGAAAAGATAGGCATTTCTTCCATGGTGCTATTACTTGACCCTTATCTGTGCTTCATGAAGCAAAAGGTACAGAATCTCCTTTAATCCCATTTCATTCTTAACAATATATAAAGATGGATGTTTTGCTGGCTTCATTGACTGAGCTGCACTGACTTCATTAACTAACAGATTTTGTGGAAAGTCTTATTTCATTTAGTGACAACTGAGTCAGACAGAAGCTAACATGCTTCTGTACTTTCTGCTCACCTCTACTTTCTGAATGGTTCTTGCAATATTATTGTATGTTTGGTGTATTACTTTATTTATTTGCTTGAAAATGGTTACATTTGGACATAGCTTTAATATAGGTCCTTGGGCATTTGTGTTTTGTTGTATTTTGTTTGCACTATGTTGCCATGAGGGATTTAGGCTTTCATTGTCTTGTTAATTCTTTTTTTAATATGCTATTATTAAAACACATAATTTAAATTTTGTGATCTTTTGTGGATTTTTTTTTTTTAATTTTGTTTTCTTTTTTTTTATTTTTTTTTTTTTTTTTTTTCATTTTTTTTCCCCCCCCCTCCCCCCCCCCCCGGGGATGAGGAAGGATGGCGATGGGATAAAAAGGTGTCAGAGTCAAGGATGAAAATTACTGCTTAATACCCTTACAGTAACAATCCTTTTATTTTTTGGATGGGGTTGGAAAACAAGACTTTTTGGGGATCTGGAGTGGAACCTCAAGGTATCAAAATTAGAGAATTAGAAATTCCCACAAGTGTTTTTAACCTTCACTATTCACAGTTCTCTTATTCTGTTGCTGGGTTACTAAAAGTGAAACAGAAATACTAAATATTGGTTGGTTAATTTCCTCTTATTAATTTGCAACACAATTCTAAAGCTCTCTCCGCATTGACTGTGTCTACACTAGCATTTTCTTAAGTGTCCCATGACTGCACTGCCACCAGGCAGCTTCACCAGAGGAAGTAACAGTGGGACCAATACTGTAGACCAGGGGTCGGCAATCTTTCAGAAGTGGTGTGCTGAGTCTTCATTTATTCACTCTAATTTAAGGTTTCGCATGCCAGTAATACATTTTTAGAAGGTCTCTTTCTATAAGTCTATAATATATAACTAAACTATTGTTGTATGTAAAGTAAATAAGGTTTTTAAAATGTTTAAGAAGCTTCATTTAAAATTAAATTAAAATGCAGAGCCCCCCGGACCGGTGGCCAGGACCTGGGCAGTGTGAGTGCCACTGAAAATCAGTTCGCGTGCCATAGGTTGCCTACCCCTGCTGTAGACCAACCATCGGTGTTTTAAACACTGCTATCTAAACCTGCTTCAAGCCGTTCTGGATAGATGACATAATGGTTCAAAATCCAGCAGATACTGGTATCCTTCCTCCAGAACTTAATATTTAATTAAAAAAATAAAGGACCATATTCTCTCCTGGCATAAATTCAATAACTTCAGTGGAGTTAGAACGGAATTTGACTCCAAGTCTCTAGCCCTTCCATCTGTGAAGAAATCCACCAAGCGTGAACTGAGTGTGAATCATGTAGTGCTGTCTACTTGAGTCTTCAGATGCCTGGAAACAATAACTGCCAGGGAAATGTGATCTGCTCCGTTCATCTGAGTGGGTAGGGGAATGAAACCTAATGATGACAAATTAAGGCCCCAATTCTGCATTGGCTCTGCATGGGCACAAACATTAACTGCTTCAATGCTGATCAAAACACTCTTGAAAGAAGGGTGATGATGATATGCTGATCTCCACAGACTGCTGTGAGCATCATCTCCACTTGGCATCAGGAGTGGATCTTGGAGTATAGCCAGAATTTGGGAGCATACCACCGTTTATTTTTTTCTGAATCCGCCTAATATTAGGTAGATTGACAGTTGCTATCTTTGTAGTGTTGTAGTAGCCATGTTGGTCCCAAGATATTGGAGACACAAGGTGGGTGAGGTAATATCTTTTCTTGGTGAAAGAGACAAGCTTTTGAGCTACACAGAGCTCTTCTTCAGGAATCGCGCATATTAAAAGAGACCATTCAAGATGAAGTGGGCCAGTTAACATTTCTGGTCATAGCACAAAAAAGGGGGCGTTAATGGATTACAGATTATTGTAATAAGCCATAAAACAGTGTCTTTATTTATGATTTTTAGTGTCTATCAGAGTCATGAATTTAAGCTCCCAGGCTCATCTTTTGAAGGTGTCGTGCAGGTTTCCTTTGAGGACTGAGAGGTCAGATATGGAGTGATCATTTTGCAAAAAGTGTTTTTTCTTTTATCAGTTATCTGTGTGAGTTCATTTGAGAGCATGGTGATATGGATTAAAATACCCATAAACTGTTGCTTTAGTCCCAAAACCTTGACTGATGTTGACAATCTTCATTTTCCTTTATTGTGCAAGAAACTCTACAGTGTGTTTTTTGTTTTCTTTGCCTCATTGCTTTGCTCAGCTCCATCTTTTATGACTTCTTTCCTTATTCCTACAGTGCTTTGCTGTGCTAATGAATCTGAATGTCTGTACTGCAATCCAAGGTGTGACTGCAACTCAGGTAGACATAGTATTTCTAAAATAGCACTATAGGTGTGGCAACAGGTGTGCTTGAACAGCCTGATCTGAAGCCCATGCCACCACACCTACACTGCTATTTTTAGTAATATTTGCCTATGTCTATCTGGGCTGCAGTCACATCTTGGATTGCAGTACAGGCATTCTCTAGATTGCTATCTTCTGATCTTTTGCAACTGTCAGTTGGAATAAAATGCGGAAAAACAAGCACACGTGACTGTTTCCAGGCTGAGCGTTGCCAGAGTAAAAAGCATGCAGCAGAGCTGTGAAAAGAATGTATGGGTTTGACATTATTTGGGGCTGTGATAAAAATACTCCAGAAGAATGAATGGAAACAGAAATTGTTAGAAACACACATTGCCAGAGGGCTGAGATTTTCAAAGGTTCCTAAGGGATTTAGATGCCCAGTTCCCATTAAAGTTAATGACTAAAGGTCTTCTCTTTCCTCTATTGAGCTCTTCTCTTATTGTGGTAATGATCTGCATCCTAGGCACTTCACAGAACAAATACAAAGACACAGTCCCTGTACAACCTAAGGCACCAGTTGTGCAAGTTTCCACCCACACGGAGCCACATAGGTCAGCTTGTAGGTGCAGGCCCTTTCGTCATAAAGCTCTTTGTTAAACGGAATCAGTGGAACTGGGGAAGTCCCAGGGGCTTCACATGGATGTAGGAGTCCATTTACGGGAACCAGGGCCTAATATTATGCATGGTGTGACATGTAGGGACAGTGAGAAGATGGATTGGTGGAATGGGATGAGAAAGGACAAAGGTTATAGTAGTATGAATAGGTGGTTACTGGATTTAGGTATGTGCACATCCTGTTCATTCAATGAAAAGTGCTATCTTTTTCTTTAAGCTATTTTTGACTCTTCTTGTGGACAGCTTAGAAGAAGTGGGTCTGAAGGAGAAATTTGAATGAGGTGTACAAAAACACATACAGATGGTGGTTGGAGATGCTGTAATATAGGTATCCTCATCAATGCATTGTCCAGCTAAAAAATGCTTCTCTGTGTACAGCAATTTCTGATTCAGGGGAGAGAAAGTGGATCATACTATTGGAAAACAAGTTTGTGTTCTTTTCATTGCAAAGAAACAAGTGTAAAAATATAAAAATATATAAAAATATTGCTGAAGCGTGCAGGAGTGTAATCAGGAAGGCCAAAACACAGTTGGAGTTGCAGCTAGCAAGGGATGTGAAGGGTAACAAGAAGGGTTTCTACAGGTATGTTAGCAACAAGAAAAAGGTCAGGGAAAGTGTGGGACCCTTAATGAATAGGGGAGGCAACCTAGTGACAGATTATGTGGAAAAAGCTGAAGTACTCAATGCTTTTTTTGCCTTGGTCTTCACAGACAAGGTCAGCTTCCACACTGCTGTCCTGGGCAACACAGTGGTGGAAGAACAGGTTAAGGACTATTTAGAAAAGCTGGACATGCACAAGTCCATGGGTCCAGAGCTAATGCATCTGAGGTTGCTGAGGAAATTGGCTGATGTGATTGCAGAGCCATTGGCCATTATCTTTGAAAACTCGTGGCGATCGGGGGGAGGTCCCGGACAATTGGAAAAAGGCAAATATAGTGCCCATCTTTAAAAAAGGGGAGGAGGAGAACCTGGGGAACTACAGACCAGTCAGCCTCACCTCAGTCCCTGGAAAAATCATGGGGCAGGTCCTCAAGGAAACCATTTTGAAGCACTTGAAGGAGAAGAAGGTGATCAGGAACAGTCAACATGGATTCACCAAGGGCAAGTCATGCCTGACCAACCTGATTGCCTTCTATAATGAGATAACTGGCTCTGTGGATATGGGGAAAGCAGTGGACGTGATATATCTTGACTTTAGCAAAGCTTTTATACGGTCTCCCACAGTATTCTTGCCAGCAAGTTAAAAAAGTATGGATTGGATGAATGGACTAAGATTAATAGAAAGCGGACTAGATTGTCGGGCTTAACGGGTAGCGATCAACAGCTCAATGTCTAGTTGGCTGCTGGTATCAAGCCAAGTGCCCCAAGGGTTGGTCCTGGGGCCGGTATTGTTCAATAACTTTATTAATGATCTGGATGATGGGATGGATTGCACCCTCAGCAAGTTCGCAGATGACACTAAGCTGGGGGGAGAGGTAGATACACTGGAGGGTAGGGTCCAGAGTGACCTAGACAAATTGGAGGATGGGGCCAAAAGAAATCTGATGAGGTTCAACAAGGACAAGTGCAGGGTCCTGCACTTAGGACAGAAGAATCCCATGCACCACTACAGGCTGGGGACCGACTGGCTAAGCAGCAGTTCTGCAGAAAAGGACCTGGGGATTACAGTGGATGAGAAGCTGGATATGAGTCAGCAGTGTGTCCTTGTTGCCAAGACGGCTAACAGCATATTGGGCTGCATTAGTAGGAGCATTGCCAGCAGATTGAAGGATGTAATTATTCCCCTGTATTCGGCACTGGTGAGTATTGTGCCCAGTTTTGGGCCACCCACTACAGAAAGGATGTGGACAAATTGGAGAAAGTCCAGCGGAGGGTAACGAAAATGATCAGGGGTCTGGGGCACGTGACTTACGAGGAGAGGCTGAGGGAACTGGGCTTGTTTAGTCTGCAGAAGAGAAGAGTGAGGGGGGATTTGATAGCAGCCTTCAACTACCTGAAGGGGGGTTCCAAAGAGGATGGAGCTAAGCTGTTCTCAGTGGTGGCAGATGACAGAACAAGGAGCAATGGGCTCAAGTTGCAGTGGGGAAGGTCTAGGTTGGATATTAGGAAACACTGTTTCACTAGGAGGGTGGTGAAGCATTCGAATGGGTTACCGAGGGAGGTGGTGGTCCTGCTTTGAGCAGGGGGTTGGACTAGATGACCTCCTGAGGTCTCTCCCAACCCTAATTTTCTATGATTAAGTGAGGAGGTGACCTTTTTTTCCTAATTGTGGTCCTCTGCTATGGCATTTCCACTGTGCAATATATCCCCTGCACCCTTTCTTTGCTCCTTATTAGTTTTGTGCATTTGTACAGGTAATGTGAAAGACTTCTTTCTTAATACCATTTCTGGCAGGTGGGTGGGAAGATTTTCAAAAATGCAAATGGGAATCAGGCATCTAGCTTTCATTGGCTTTCAGTGAGACTTGTTCACCTACCTACTCTTTGTGCATTTGAAAATCTTCATCCTTAACATTTCAAAGTGCACAAGGTAGACAGCACTATAGGTGTTTAAAGTTTACTGTTTTATTGTAATTGTTAATTAACGGCTGGCATTATCATCTTGATGGCTGCTGTTCTGTTTGGAGCAATAGTATTTAAGAGTCTGGAAGAAAGTTAGAAAATGATGACCAAATTTAATTAAAAAAAAAAAAGTGAAATGTATGATAGGAAAGTTGTAGCCTTTCAAAGAACTCCTCCCTCAAAGCTCTCCAGAAGGCCTTTAACTGAGGTCTGCTAGCATGTGGAATGGTCTCCTAAGGAGAGTGGTGGAAGCCCTATTATTGGGGACATTTTAAATCAAGACTGAGCAAAGCAGTGCAAAACATATAGTAGAGAGCAATCCTGAAATGTCTGTGCGATAGAGAAAGGTACCATCTTGGCTAACTTTTCAGATTCTAAGTAATGACAACACACTTCACTAATGAAACCTCACATTAGAAATTCTAAATCAGTGGTTTTCAACCTGTTTTCACTTGTGAAGCCCTAAAAAAAATTTGAATGGTGGTGCGGACCCCTTTGAAATTCTTACATAGCCTGCAGAGCCCCAGGGATCTGCGGACCACAGGTTGAAAACCACTAACAAATGTTCATTGGCTGATTGAGGGTAAGACACTGTTGCCAACAGCTTCTGAAATCTGCCTTTTCCAACTTAATTCTTTAGGGCCATTGCAAACACCACAGCTTTAAGGATTACACATTTTTAAAAGCTGTAATTTGTGATCAAATGAATTCCCTATGCTAAAAGTTCTTTTCTGCTCCCATCCCTCATCAGTCTTAAGTGAGAGCCACTTCCTAGCCTAAGCTTGTTGAATATGCACGCATGCGCGCGCGCACACACACACACCTCTACCTGAAAGTGGCACAGATTCCCATGGTATGAAGGGATTGCGCCCAGGATGTTACCTCTTTATTACAATTGCAGTTGAAACCCCTAATACTTTTGAGAGACATCAAAGAGGCTTCAACTTTTATCTGTAACTAAGGGCTGGTCTACACTGGCAATTTACAGTGCTGCAACTTTTTCGCTCAGGGGTGTGAAAAAAACACACCCCTGAGTGCAGCAAGTTTCAGCGCTGTAAAGCACCAGTATAGACCGTGCACCAGCGCTTGGAGCCGCGCTCCCAGCACTGGTAGCTACTCCCCTGCGCTACGACCACATAAGCCACATTAACACTTTAGCGTTACCAGTGTAGACTAGCCTAAAGACTACAGTAAGCAGCCAGAGTTCATCTTGTCTTCATTCTTGTTCGTGGAGCTCAGTTCTTGCAGCTGTTTGTTCCGGTTGGTCACAGCTCCAGCCACTGACCAGTATCTCTGCTTCCTTTCCATGTATATGGTTGGTATTTTCTTAACAACTCTAGCACCTTTTACATTCAGAGAGCTACCTGCACTGTAGCATTTCAACCCTTCCTTTGTGCTGTACGCCATGGAGTTCTCTTTCCCTAAACTAGACCTGGGGAGACCACTCAAACAGCAGAGCAGACTAACTTACGGGACGACAGACCTGACTCATTCAGCCACAAGGAGTTGTCATCAGGTTTTTCATATTCTGATCTCTTTGGTATTCTAAAAATAGGGTGTTAAACAAATTGATCAGGCGACAAAGACGGCAAGGAGATCACCTTCCAAAGGTGAACTCGCTGTATCTTTGTGAGTGTTCAGCACATTTTGCATTTTTCAAAGGTTAATATCTCCTTGAAATGTGCCTGGGGTGGGGAGGGAAGGGGAGGAGTGATTCCTCCTCTTTGAAAAGGGCACTAGGGGTACGGTTGGATGTTAAGCTTTGCTGTTAATATAGTGTACCCAACGAGAGTGCTGTGACTTGCATAAAAAGGGATTGGAAAGAGGCTTTCCCTCTTTGAAATTCTCCAAAAAGTTTGAGGGGACTGAATGTAAATATATGGGTGACTGGTTGCCTCTGGGACATACTGTTTAGATTTATTTAGTGCCGCTCTATCTCATAGAACAGTATGGAGCATGGTAGCTCGCAGTGCTCTTTGCCAAAAACCTTAAAAGACAGACAGTAGGCCAAGTTCTGCTCTCTGGTACACCTGTGCAATCCCATTGACTTGGGTAGAGGTTGTGTGGTTGCAAGTATGAGCAAAAGGTGTCTCTTTGTGTTGAAATTACACCCCTTCTCTTTCTGACTTGAATTGCCTCTGGGGATAGGAGAGGTCTGTTATTCTGTCCATGCTATCTCTTTGTATTGTCTCTAGATTTGAAGCCTCCTGAAATAAGGGGTTGTCTCAGTGTTTTCCCCAGGAATTGAAATTGGGGTGGGGAGTGTTGGAATATTCGGGGAGCTGAGGGCTGACGAGGGTTGAGACCGTGAGGGCGAAGATGGGCTGTATGGCACCAGAGTAAAAACTGAAAAATATTTCATGACCATTTTATTAGATTTAACTCGTGTTTTAAAATTGTCACAAAAATTAAAGTTGGCTAGTCAAGCCTACTATGAAGCACTACATCTACATCCTTCTTGGTTTCTTGCTGTAATTTTGCACTCTTTGGTGTCTTCTTGTGTGTCCATTACTTCCAGTCCTTCATGATATGCTCATGATCAGGCAGAAGGCGACTCCTTTCAGAACACAAAATTCTATTCAATGAGGAAAAAGAACGCTCAACTGCAGCTGTTGTGACTGGCAGGGTCGGCTTTAAGCCGATTCGGCCGATTCCCCGGAATGGGGCCCCGCGCCTAAGAGGGCCCCGCAACGTCCGGGGCTGCCGGCGGAGCGGGGGAAAAAAAAAAAAAAAAAAGCTGCGTCCTGCTTCTCCCCCCTCCCTCCAGCGCTTGCGCCGCCATACAGCTGATCAGCGCAAGCCTGGGAGGGAGGGGTTAGGAATGAGGCGTGCTTGGGGAAGAGGCGGGGCCAGGGCGGGGATTTGGGGAGGTATCCAATGGGGCAGTGAGGGGGTGAGGCAGGGGGTGGGGCCAGGCGGGGATTTGGGGAGGGATCCAATGGGGCAGGGAGGGGGCGGAGTCGGGGTGGGGGGTGTGCGAGACAATTCGCGTCCCGGCGTGGGGCCCCGCACCTGCTAAAGCCGGCCCTGGTGACTGGGAGTAGCAAGAGATGAATTCCTACTTCTTTCATCCCAGGAAACATAGCACAAAGATCAGGTTGAGCCACTAGTGATGATAAAGAAGTTGAAGTTAAATCTTCATTTGTTTGTCGTATGATATTCCGCTCTGTGTTCAAAATTTTCTGTTCTGTCCTGATCGCGTAGCAGCCCCACTGCTGGTAGTGCCTCACTCCTCTCAACTGTTGGTGTTTTATAAGAGAGGTATCTGTAAAAGCTACGTGGAGGTTGAGTAGAATCCAGAAATCACTGTTGTAGATTTGTAAGAATCAAGTCTGTGTACTTTTTCAGCTGGCTTTACAAACACTTCTTGTCCTCTTCACTTAAGGAGTCAATATAAGTACCTTCATTCGTCAACTTCTGGAATGAAGTCTTTGCTTCTTCCAGTACATTTTCAATGGATATCTCTGATTGATCCAAGGGTAGCTTCTACTGCTGGACAAAGATCTACTACTGTTGTAGCAGATGCCTGGATGACATTGTTTAATGACCCAAGTGGTTTCAACAGTAGACTTACAAGAGAGAGAATGGCAGTAGTGTTCTTTGAACTTAGTAACAAAAGTAGTCCGCCAGCCTCACTACTTAGATCTGTCCGATCTTGGTGGATACTTTTCAAAGCCAGTAATAATGGTTGCAGTAATTTTAAGACAACAGCCAAGAATCGCTCATGAGAAAGCCAGCAGGTTTTCTCAGGTTGGACTAATTTGAACTTCAATCCCGGTGTATCTTCTATTTGTTTCCAAGACGTTCAGTCCTTTTGGACTCTTGCTGAAAAAAAGAGTATTAAAAACCCATTAAATGTATGGCTTTTTAATGTCTTTTGAAGATTCCGGAATAGATGGCCTCTGCAGTGTGTATAGGAGAGATTAGAGTTACACTTTTCTCTGAGCAAAGCTTGTACTCCACTATGTCTTCAAGAGAAGTTTGTAGCTCGATCAAATGCACAAGTACCATCTGTTTGGGGTTCAATTTACAAGCATTTAACTCTTCTAAGATGTCACAGATGCAGCTGATGTGTCTTCTATAACCTGAACATCTAGAATGCATCTACTGGCCTACCACGGACATCAAGATAACATACGCAATGACTTAATACTTGATGCCTATTTGCATTGGTGCATTCATCAGTCATGTATGCACATATTTTGAATATGGTGAGAGAGTTCTTCACTTTTTCAACTGCTGAGTCTTTCACTGTTGCACCTAGGGTGACCAGAGGGCAAGTGTGAATAATCGGGACGGGGGTGGGGGGTAATAGGTGCCGATATAAGAAAAAGCCCCCAAAATTGGGACTGTCCCTAGAAAATCGGGACATCTGGTCACCCTAATTGCACTTCATGCTTCTAGAGAGTTAGCTGAGTTTTTTCAGAAAGATAGTGAGCATTTGCCAGTCTCGTTTGAAACCAGTGTCCAACTTCAGGATTAACAAACAACAATGCACTTAACATTGGCCTCCAGTTTGTAGTGTGTGGTATCTCTTGCTTAAATAGAAAGTATGGTGCAACAGCCATGTTGGTTCACATAAACTGAGTTGTGTCTCCAGCATTCTTAACAGTCTCATTAAGTTCTTCTAAAATTGCCTTTGACAGTGACTGGCTTATAAGGCTTTCTGCTTGTTGATGCAGTCCAGAGGCATGGTGTTTTGCAGCCTTTTCATATAGGTTGTCAGTATTGGCTTAGCTGATCAGTCTGGCAAACCAAGCTCCTCCACTTTTACTATATAAATCCATGATATGCCCACATCTTGAATACTGCATGCAGGTCTGGTCACCCCATCTCAAAAAAGAGATATTGGAATTGGAAAAGGTACAGAGAAGGGCAACAAAAATGATTAGGGGTATGGAACAGATTCTATAAGAGGAGAGATTAAAAAGACTGGGACTTTTCAGCTTGGAAAAGAGATGACTAAGAGGGGATATGATAGAGGCTTATAAAATCTTGACTGGTGTGGAGAAAATGAATAAGGAAATGTTATTACCCCCTCACTTAACACAAAAACCAGGGGTCACTGAATGAAATTAATAGGCAGCAAGTTTAAAACAAACAAAAGGAAGTATTTCTTCACACAACGCACAGTCACTCGTGGAACTTTTTGCCAAGGATAATTTTGGCCTTCACAACATAACAGGATTCAAAAAAGAACTAGATAAGTTCATGGAGGTTAGGTCCATCAATGGCTATTAGCCAGGATGGGCAGGGATGCAACACCACGCTCTGAGTGTCCCTGGCCTCTGTTAGCCAGAAGCTGGGAGTGGACGACAGGGGATGGATCACTCGATGATTCCTTGTTCTGTTCATTCCCTCTGAAGCATCTGGAATAGTGACTGTAAGAAGACCGGATACTTTGATAGATGGACCATTGGTCTGACCCAATAGGGCCGTTCTTACATAAAAAATAATTATAATAATAAAAAAGTTTAGTACAGAAACTCCCTGAGATAATGGGCTCTTGAGATAGCGATGATGTGAGACAATGATCTTGGCAAATAATGCATTTTTAAAATCTTGGCCTATTAGGAAACACATATTTATATAAGTTTCCCAGTCACAAATCCAGCATTCTGGAACGGAGTCACTAAAATATGGTTCAATGCTCTGGCCGCTGTTGTCTGTTGTGCCACTGTTCACTCTACCGCTCTGTCCCCAATGGCCCTGCACTGTCACTTTCTGCTGCCACCTGCCACTGTGACCTCTGCGAGTTGGTCTCTTGAGGTTCCACCCAGCTCTCAGTGGGGGAACCTTGCTGCTAGTGCAGGCTGGGCTGTCTCTTCCACAGAAACACTGTCCCACAGCAGGTCTAAGCACTTAGACCTGATTATCAGCGATTTCAGCTCTAGTGGTTACTTATGAAGCCTAATCATCTCTCTCTCTCAACAGGAGAGAGGGGCAGGTCAAATAGTGCCTGTGACTTAGGCAGAGCCCACACCACCAAGCAAAACACCTGTGCCCCACCCGCCCTCTCTCTCTCTCTCCACTAGGATATGGCATCCAAACCTCCTGCTTATGGAGTGCAGTTCAGTTGAGGGTGACCAGTGCTTAAATTGTAATGAAAAGTGCTGGGGCTCAAGCAAGTTTGTTACTTTCATAACAGATGTGACAAGCCCAGAGGTCCCAGGGCTATGAACTGCCGAGCCTAGAGGTGCCAGGGCTCAGCCCTGGCAAGCCCTAGCACAAATTAGCACTGAGGGAGACCCCCTCATTCAGGCAGGATAAGTACAGTTCTGCTGCCCTTTACTCATACAATAAGGATAACACATTTCAGTGATTTGTAACCCAACACTAGCCAAAATTGATCACTTGGGCAACACAGCTCTGTCTGCTAGACACCTAGGCAGAGTAGGTGAGTTCATGCAAATACAGTCTGGTCCTGAAGCCTTTCCACCCACCCCTGGCTCATCACTAGGTGTCAGGGGAGAGCTCTTTCAGACCTTGCTTATAAATAATAATTTGAAATTATTAGGTAGGCCAGTATAGCTGAAACAAATGTGCTGACATTGTCATAAATAACAGCTGTATGAGGAAGCTAGTCTTTGTTCACACTTTTCAACCCCATTATGCTTTCTCAGGTACAAGTATTTTCTCATATACTATATATGCTTTTAAAGTGTGTATTAATGTTTCAATTCAAATTTCCAACCAACGACTAACTTGGCAACACTGCATGTAACTGGGGTGCGGGGGTGTACACCCGGCCTGGGGGGGGTCTAGGGAAACCCCTGGGTTGTTTACAGACAAATTTGCACCAGTTCAGGTAACTCCCGCCTCTCCCACCGCAGTGTAACTACTGGTATTTTGGTTTAAGGGCAGCTTATTTTGGTTTGAGTATACCTTATTTCAGCTTGGTTAAAATCTGTTCCTAATTAACTTAACTAAACTGAAATAAGCCTCCATGAAAAACCTATTGCTCCAATTTAACTAAATCAGTTTAAAATTGCACCTTAAGTTAAGCCAGTGCAACTTCGCAATTAGACAAGACCAAAGCATGAGAATAGATAGCTCCTGTATTGTATTATAAAATTCTGTATATTGCCCTTTTTTGACCTGATTCAAATCTCTCTCTGTCAAGGGCCCAGCCAAGAATGGAGCAATAAGATTAGCAAGCAGTGTAGCAGCTTCCGTTATGCAAGACTGACTTACTATACACTAGAGAGAGCTGTACTTATGTCAAGAGAATTTATATTTTGACTGACATATGTTACACTGCACCAAATGTAGTCTGCTTGAAGCAACATATTAGTGCTCTGCAGTAGACTTTGTGGGAGTGCTGTCTGTTTTCATATTCTACTAATCAAAGGAAGTGGGTTCCCTCCCCCAGTCTGTTTTACTGATGTTAGCTGATGATTTTACAAACCGAAAGTCGCACAGTGCCAGATCTTCAGTTGGTGTAAATTAGCATAGCTTCATTGACTTCAGTGAAACTACATCAGTTTATGCTAGCTGAGGATCTGACATCAAACCTGTTTAAGCATATAGCTTTCATAAGACATGAAACTAAGATATAGAGAATTGCAGCGTTTGTAAGCTAGACAAGGTAGATAAATAATGGGTTAATATTGCACTTCTGTCAAGGTAAATATGCAACAAAGTTGTTATATAGACATGAATTGCTAAAATGTTACCTGTTGCAGATTAGTATGGACTTTACCAGGAAAGTACTAAGGATTTAATTTGTATTTTTTCCCATTCATGTGCTCTTTCCCTACCTATTCCATTTTTGGCAAGCTGGCTCTATCGCACCCTACCTTTCAGCCAGGAACATAATTGAGATGCTCATCCGATCATCACCTGCATTCTGAAATACTGGAAGAAATGAGGCCTGTGTTAGATTTTGTGTTGTGAATCATAATTTTCAGAAGGCTAGATCTGGGAAGCTTAGGCTTGTGTATTGTGTTCGTATAATGAAATTAAATAGTGACAACATAACATCTGAGAGCTAGAATATGAAAAGCTAAGACATTTTTGCATTAGCTCTTTAGACCCTGAAAGAACTCATATTATGATTTGGTAATTAATCTGAATGTACTGTTGTCTAATCTCTTGGCATCTGGGAAACTTCAAACTGACATCTGGGATGCTTTTTGATGCAGAAGACTTATTGAAAACATGAGTCATTTTGGGGGCAGCAATATTTAAAGACGAAAGTAGCATCTGTATGTAAATGTGGATTTACAAGAAGGATTACTGTAAACGGAGCTAAAGTCATTTTTTGGCATATCAGTTGTTTGTGTGTTTTCTATTTTGTAAGTAAACATAAGGGTCTATGGGAAGTCAGCTCTGTTCCGTAGAAAGATGTTCCATAAGTGCCAACTATTGAAAGGAAAATCTTGAGGAATGGCTCCACAAAGTTTCAGATGATACCTATGATGTGTTATCGACCTGAGAGAAACAGTTGAGGTGTTAATTAAGAATGGATCTCTGAATTTGTGGCTCTTTTAGCAGTTATCTGTAGTGATAAGATTAATGCAGTCCTAAAGGTACAACTCCGTACACTTCTGTTGAAGCATTTCTTGGTGCTCAGAAACTGTCACATGACAAGCCCGACTTTCGGAAATGAAGATGTTTCATAAAGCAGCGCTTGAGAGTTACTGTCTTGGCCTCTCTCGAACTGAACTAGCTTAGGCTGATAAAAACCTGTGCTACAAAAAATGCCTGTCTGTAATCATGGAAAATATTAGCAATACTTTCTCTTCAGTGGTGTGTCCTTTTGGGGATTGTTGTTTTTTTAAGTTATCTCCAAACTCAACGAGACTAAACTATCTATTTGTTTCACTGCAGGATCAGTTTGACAACTTAGAAAAACACACGCAATGGGGAATTGATGTTCTGGAAAAATACATCAAGTTTGTAAAAGAAAGAACAGAGATTGAAATCAGCTATGCAAAACAACTTAGGTAAGTTGATGTCTTCATTTCAGAAGGACATGAGTAATGTGGTGGGAATAGAGGTTGTTCGTAACTCTGAACAAAACCTTATGGTGGTTCTTTCAAAAGTTTATAATTGAATATTGACTTAATACAGCTTTGAAACTTTACTATGTAGAAGAAAAATGCTGCTTTTAACCATCTTAATTTAAATGAAACAAGCACAGAAACAGTTTCCTAATTTTGTCAAATCTTTTTTTAAACTTTATTTTTTTACTAGTTTACATTTAACACCGTACTGTACTGTATTTGCCCCCTTTTTTTGGGGGGGGTGGTCTCTGCTGCTGCCTGATTGCATATTTCCAGTTCCAAATGAGGTATGTGGTTGACCAGTCAGTTCGTAACTCTGGTGTTCGTAACTCTGAGGTTCTACTGTATCTAGTTTGCTTTCCTCTTTCCTTAGATCTCCATTTGCTTGGCTTACAAAAATCCTGTTTAGCAGGCGGAATGGGTTGCTTAAACAGTAGAAAATAAAAGTTCAAGTTAATTTCACACACTTGGAAACGGTTAGAGCAAATTCCTCATCAAAGTAAATGTGTTGTGTATGTGGCAAAGTAGTATCCCTAGTTTACTCATGGTTTGTGGTCTGAGTGCAAGGCTGTTCGTGGAACTTTGTACATGATAGTAGAGCAGGGGTAGGCAACCTATGGCACGCGTGCCAAAGGCGGCACGCGAGCTGATTTTCAGTGGCACTCACACTACCCAGGTCCTGGCCACTGGTCTGGGGGGCTCTGCATTTTAATTTAATTTTAAATGAAGCTTCTTAAACATTTTAAAAAACTTATTTACTTTACATACAACAATAGTTTAGTTATATATTATAGACTTATAGAAAGAGACCTTCTAAAAACGTTAAAATGTATTACTGGCACGCGAAACCTTAAATTAGAGTGAATAAATGAAGACTCGGCACATCACTTCTGAAAGGTTGCCGATCCCTGTAGTAGAGAGAGGCTGAGGAAAGGATGTACAGGGTGGTGAGAGTTCAGCCTTGAGGCTGAATCAAGGCATTGATTTGAATTCAATTGCTTGAAAATCTCATTAGCAGTCCAGGTGAAGTTTAAGCCTAAAAGGGCAGCAAAATTGTGAATGCTGTTTGAATGGTGGAACTCAGAAAAATCTCATGAGAACTTCCAGTTTATTGGTCAAAATTTCATGAGATCAGCCCTCCTAAGTGAATAAGTGGATGTATCTAAACTGGAACCAGAAAATAAGATCCTACCTGTTTACAATCTGCAGTGAACCTAGAGATTTAGATCCAAACTCTTCCCTACTCCCCAAAATTCAAAGGGATTCAAGTATGGGGTTCTGGCCTATCTCTAATACCAAGGCATAATACCCATACAAAGCTTGGGAGGTTTGTGGTGGTTTTGCTAAATAGCTGTGCTTGAGAGAAGATGACCTTTCATATCTATGTGACTTGCCATATACAAGGGCCTGTAATTGTATAATGAGCTGGTGTCTGGATAAAGCCCGTCATCTTAGGAAAGATAGAAAATGTGGCAAAAGACCACCTTGGCTTAACCATGAGATCTTGCATGATCTAAAAAATAAAAAGGAGTCATATAAAAAATGGAAACTAGGACAGATTACAAAGGATGAATATAGGCAAACCACACAGGAATGCAGGGGCAAGATTAGAAAGGCAAAGGCACAAAATGAGCTCAAACTAGCTAAGGGAATAAAGGGGAACAAGAAGACTTTTTATCAATACATTAGAAGCAAGAGGAAGACCAAAGACAGGGTAGGCCCACTGCTTAGTGAAGAGGGAGAAACAGTAACAGGAAACTTGGAAATGGCAGAGATGCTTAATGACTTCTTTGTTTCGGTCTTCACCGAGAAGTCTGAAGGAATGCCTATCCTAGTGAATGCTAATGGGAAGGGGGTAGGTTTAGCAGATAAAATAAAAAAAGAACAAGTTAAAAATCACTTAGAAAAGTTAGATGCCTGCAAGTCACCAGGGCCTGATGAAATGCATCCTAGAATACTCAAGGAGCTAATAGAGGAGGTATCTGAGCCTCTAGCTATTATCTTTGGAAAATCATGGGAGACGGGAGAGATTCCAGAAGACTGGAAAAGGGCAAATATAGTGCCCATCTATAAAAAGGGAAATAAAAACAACCCAGGAAACTACAGACCAGTTAGTTTAACTTCTGTGCCAGGGAAGATAATGGAGCAAGTAATTAAGGAAATCATCTGCGAACACTTGGAAGGTGGTAAGGTGATAGGGAACAGCCAGCATGGATTTGTAAAGAACAAATCATGTCAAACCAATCTGATAGCTTTCTTTGATAGGATAACGAGTCTTGTGGATAAGGGAGAAGCTGTGGATGTGGTATACCTAGACTTTAGTAAGGCATTTGATACGGTCTCGCATGATATTCTTATCGACAAACTAGGCAAATACAATTTAGATGGGGCTACTATAAGGTGGGTGCATAACTGGCTGGATAACCGTACTCAGAGAGTTGTTATTAATGGTTCCCAATCCTGCTGGAAAGGCATAACGAGCGGGGTTCCGCAGGGGTCTGTTTTGGGACCGGCTCTGTTCAATATCTTCATTAACGACTTAGATATTGGTATAGAAAGTACGATTATTAAGTTTGCGGATGATACCAAACTGGGAGGGATTGCAACTGCTTTGGAGGACAGGGTCATAATTCAAAATGATCTGGACAAATTGGAGAAATGGTCTGAGTTAAACAGGATGAAGTTTAACAAAGACAAATGCAAAGTGCTCCACTTAGGAAGAAAAAATCAGTTTCACACATACAGAATGGGAAGAGACTGTCTAGGAAGGAGTACGGCAGAAAGGGATCTAGGGGTTATAGTGGACCACAAGCTAAATATGAGTCAACAGTGTGATGCTGTTGCAAAAAAAGCAAACGTGATTCTGGGATGTATTAACAGGTGTGTTGTGAGCAAGACACGAGAAGTCATTCTTCCGCTCTACTCTGCTCTGGTTAGGCCTCAGCTGGAGTATTGTGTCCAGTTCTGGGCACCGCATTTCAAGAAAGATGTGGAGAAATTGGAAAGGGTCCAGAGAAGAGCAACAAGAATGATTAAAGGTCTTGAGAACATGACCTATGAAGGAAGGCTGAAAGAATTGGGTTTGTTTAGTTTGGAAAAGAGAAGACTGAGAGGGGACATGATAGCAGTTTTCAGGTATCTAAAAGGGTGTCATAAGGAGGAGGGAGAAAACTTGTTCACCTTAGCCTCTGAGGATAGAACAAGAAGCAATGGGCTTAAACTGCAGCAAGGGAGGTCTAGGTTGGACATTAGGAAAAAGTTCCTAACTGTCAGGGTGGTTAAACACTGGAATAAATTGCCTAGGGAGGTTGTGGAATCTCCATCTCTGGAGATATTTAAGAGTAGGTTAGATAAATGTCTATCAGGGATGGTCTAGACAGTATTTGGTCCTGCCATGCGGGCAGGGGACTGGACTCGATGACCTCTCGAGGTCCCTTCCAGTCCTAGAATCTATGAATCTATGAAACACTAATAGGATAATTCTAGTATCTAGAAGTGCAACTCTCCTTAGCTGCTCTCTCCTCCAATTGGTCAGCACTCCAGCCTGTCCTG
This sequence comes from Terrapene triunguis, assembly GCF_002925995.2. Lineage (NCBI taxonomy): Eukaryota > Metazoa > Chordata > Testudines > Emydidae > Terrapene > Terrapene triunguis. The sequence continues at coordinate 7,681,323 of NW_020664589.1, read as the reverse complement.
GGGGCATTAAATGCTGCTCTGCTGGCTCAGTTCTGTGCATGCCAATGATATAATCTGCCTTCCTGAAATTAACCATATGCATGGAAGCTTATTTTTTCCCTTTTTTAATAATACATGGAATGCAGTGTTATAGATTCTGTCACCCATGGAAAATAAATGTGGCAATCACTAGAAGCTGCTAAAGAGATACAGGGATGGGGGAAATACCTCACAAAGTATTGAGGACAAACACCTTGCAAAAAGTGATCATCATCTTGAAGGGGTTTTAGATAAACTCTGATTGATCCACATCTAAATAATGCTTAGAAAGTATTTTTTCCTTTCATTTACTAGTATATATGTAGCGCATTAGGCAAATGTTAATAATTTAGGCCCCAGTCCTGCAATTCACTGAGATAGGTGTGCTGCTATGCCTGAGTGTAGCAAACAGCAGGATCAGGGCCCTAATGGTTAGTGAAGCCAGAAGATATTTTCTGAATGGTTTTTAGATTGGTAAAGCCCAAATGCTTTTGGTATTTATAAGAGGCCACTGTAAAACTATTATTATGTCATGATTATTTTCTCAGAACTGCCAATGCTTGGCATGAGGCTCCCTTTCAGTAAACTCCTGTCAATGAACTTGTGCTAAGATCCCATCTTGTGCAGTAATACTGAATGCTGGGAAGAATGCAAGTTCCCTTTGGAGTGTATGTTCCTGAAAACAAATGGACTAAAAAGCATTGTGTATTTTTTGTCCTTTGCAGGTACACATCATGCAAAGCCTTCCTAGCCACCTTGAATGAAATGAATGACTATGCCGGCCAGCATGAAGTCATTTCAGAGAACATGACTTTTCAGATCACTGCGGAGTTAACACGCTTTGTGCAAGAGCTGAAACAGGAAAGGAAATCGGTAATGGATTTTTTTTACTTGTTCACAATTAATTATCTGTTTAAAGCAGATGATTAATGGTAGTAGAGTTCAGTGGTAAATAAATCTTTTGACGGGAGGTTACCACAAAGCTACTAAACACAATCAAGGTTTGCTAATGAACTGAGCATAGGCACACAAAAAAAATGGGTTACATGCACAGGCCAAAGCACTGAACTGTTTGAATCAAACGTTATAGCATCAGACAGCAATGCCTGCAGGAGAACGTTCTCCAAATAAGGTCATAAAACTCATATGTGCTTGAGGCATCTTCAGCCAAAAAAACATGGTTTGTACAATAGTCTAGTGTTTAGCATGCAATAAACAGAAATGCTTCATCTCAGAGACTAGCTGAAAGAATTTTGATCGGTGAACTGGACCACTGTCCCTTACCACTTGCTAGAGCTGGTTAACAAAACTTTGTCTAAAATTGTGGTTAATAAAAAATAGGTGTTTGGAGTTTTTTATGCAAATTTTTGTGATGGGGGGAATCCGTTTTTTGACTCAGATTTACTCCCACTCTGCTAAAATTAGCAAAGGTGTGTGCTTGTATCCGTTTCCAGGTAGTAGCTTATGCATCCATGGTCCTTATACAGTATGTGTCCATATCTGCTTTTCTTCTGCAATGCCTGGAATTTAGAAAGTCAGATAGCTAGGGCCTGGTTCTCTCCTCTTTTACCCCTTGTGTAGACGTTCACCGCTGTGCAAAAAATGCTAAAAGATCATAGTTCTCCAGATGGCAGTGTTTGCACCCACTTTGCACAGGTAAATATCTACACAAGGGGCAAAGCAGGGGAGAATCAGGTCCCAAGATTTCATTTTTAAAGAACTCTAGATAGCTAGCAAACTAGGGGTCCATCCTGAAAAGTGCTGAGTGAGGGTTGCCAACCTTCCAGGATTGTCCTGGAGTCTCCAAGAATTAAAGATTGGTCTTTAATTAAAGATTATCATGTGATGAAACCTCAAAGAATACGTCTAACGAAAACTGGCAACCCTATTGAGTAATGGGGCCCCCAATCCATCAAAGCACTTAAGCACCTGCAGATAGTCCCACTGAAAGTGCGTTGCTTGGTTGTGGCCCTGAAAAGCATCATCTGCTTAGTACAGTACTAGGAGGATGAGAAGTCTGCCTATTGTGATCGTATATCTTGGCACGCCTTTAATTTGCAGAATGTCACAGTCTTCTAAGGCCATTATGCCTGACCAGTATTAATAGCGTGGGGTATATCTACACTGCAATTAGACACCCGTAGCTGGCTCAGGCTTGCGGGGCTTAGGGTGACCAGACAGCAAATGTGAAAAATCGGGATGGGGGTGGGGGGTAACAGGAGCCTATATAAGAAAAAGACCCAAAAATCGGGACTGTCCCTATAAAATCGGGACATCTGGTCACCCTAGCGGGGCTGCTTAACTGTGGTGTAGATGTTTGAGCTCATGCTGCAGCCTGAGCTCTGGGACCCTCCCTCCCATCCTAGAGCCCAGGCTCCAGTCTGAGTCTGAACACCTACACCTCAAATGAAAAGCCCATTAGCCCGAGTCAGCTGGCACTGGCCAGCCGACGGTTTTTAATTGCAGTGTACACATACCCATGGAGGGTACTTTCTATATAGACCCCATGTGGAAGATCCCTCAACCACCTCCATCACCTTTCGTCCAGCATATCCATGTGGCATTATTTCACACTTGCTCGCGGTGGACTTCCTGCTGCCAGAATGATAGAGTGTATCATTGCTGGTGCAAAAAGCAAACGGAGGGAATGGACAGAGAGTCAAGGGAAGAAAAGAACATACCAGGCCAAAGAAGGAAGCATGCTAATCTAGTATTCTTCTGTCACTTCAAATGTTTCAGCCCATAATTGAGGGGGAATTTTTTTTTTTTAACAGAAAGATCCTGTCAGTTAATTAAGGCAAGACAGCTGGAACATGTGTCAATTAAAACACATTTCTGTGGGTGTTTTATAGCAAAAGGAAGTAGGATTTGGTATCTTTTTCTTGTGAATAAAGTGACTGGTATTAATGTGTAGTAAAAGTGAAATAGATACACTGTAAATGTGTGATGCGTGAGTGAAAAGTAAGTCATTTGTGTCATTCTAATGAGATCCAATGCGGAAGCCAAGTTCAGACAGCCTATTGGGTCTATTGACAGTAGCTAATAGCAATGATGGCATAGCAGACAGTATGTGACAATAAAATTTACTTGCTGTTGCTGGTAGCAATGGAAGACTGTGATCCACCGTTGTTGGTTTGTGTCTGTCTCATGAATGTAGAATGCCTGAACTGTTGAGTCCTTGTCTGATTTGCATAGCTTTCATATTGATGAGTAATATTGAAAAGCAAGCTGCTATTTCCCTTCAGGCTATTTTCAGACATGTTGTACATCTCTCTGTTGTTTCTTGCTGTAAAACATAAATAATGCATCACTCACACTGGGCTTTGTAGGAGGGGAAAACTGTTGGTGTGATAAATATCACAGAGGTTTGATATTCTTGCAAAAACATTTATGATACACACTCATGAATGGTTCAGGATTTCTGGAAATATTCTGGGGAGGGCTCTGCCCTCTGTTTGGTATAAATATATAATTAGACCATGTGCTATAAATTATTATAATGATAAACTATGAGACACGAAGGATGGTCCAATGGTTCGGTCACTAGCTTAGGGTTCGGGAGACATAGGTTCAAGTCCCTGCTCTGCCCCAGACTCTTAGGTGACCTTGGTCTCTCTGTGCCTCACTTTCCTATTTGCAAACTAAAGAAAATATCACTGTCCTACCTGACAGGTGTGTGTTGAGTATAAATATATTTTAAAAAAATTGTGAAGTGTTCAGATAATAGAGCATTGGGGTACAGATAAGTACCTTAGATGGATAGAAATTAATGTTTGTAAAGTACTTTGAAAATAAAAAGGGATTATTAGTATTACATTGTGGATATATTTATTATTAATTTTATGACCTATTCAGAAAATATTGATACTCAACATTTTAAACACCCGTGGCTTGATTCACCAGTGTTTCACTCCAGCTTCATGTTGAGATAACTCCATCGATTGAAATGGGTTGCACCAGTATGAAATGGGAGTAAAGCAGTAGTGAATCATGCTCACTATGTTCTCCCTTTCTAGCGGTGAATTTCACCCATCTCCAGAAGGCCAGCACGAGGCCTATACCTCCAACTACACAACATAGGGCTTACATAGTGTGTGGGCTCTGTGCTGGGTGAATTTCACCCTGTGTGGTGTTTAAAAGTATTACTGGGTTTGTTTGACTGCTGTGAAGGATGAGGTAGGTGAGGTAATATCTTTTATTGGACCAACTTCTGTTGGTGGAAGGGACAAGCTTTTGAGCTTCACTGATCTCTTCTGGCTGTGAAAGATACAGTTAATGTCTGCATAGATAATACATTGCAGATTGGACAGTTGCTACTAGTGAAAGTATGGGGAGAGGCTTTTGATCCAGTATGGCAGATATGTCTGGAGGCTGACAGTGGCCATGCAGTTGATTGATGTACTTTGTGCTGCTTCTGTCTTGGCCTGGTTTGGAGCTCAGTGAGAATCCTGGCTGCCTTATGTTTTTATAGAACAGATCACATGCTTTGGCGCATGACCTTCTGTCAATCACGAGGGAGCTGTCAGAAAAATCAGGCAAAGATTATTTTTGTGAAATATAAATATGTTTGGCGGCAAAGGTCAATTAGTGCTTTTAATTTTGTCACATCATGCGTTCCACTTCGAGTCTATTTTTGGTAGTAAACTCACTTGTTTGCATCTGATGGACTCCATGGTACTGGTGCTGGAGAAGAGTAAATCATTCTGAGGGATTCTGTCCCCTTTATTCACACTGAATAGTACCTTACTCTTCAAGCAGTCGTACTAATTTCAATGGGAGTTGTCATGGAGTAAGGCAGTACTCACTATGAAAAAGGGTGGCAGAATCTGTCACTAATAGAGTGCTTATTGGCTTTCACACATTCACATGCGTTATTTATGTTACGGAAGGGCCTAGAAGCCTCAACCATTGTGCTGGGGGCTGTACAGACGCATAGATAGAGACACTCTGTCCCAGAGAGCTTGCAGTCTAAATAGCCAAGACAGACAGAGTGGGTGGGGAAACAGAGGCACAGAGGGATGAAGTGACTTGCCCAAGGTCACCAGCAGGTCAATGGCAGAGCTGGGAATACCCAATCTCTAGAGTCCCAGTTCTGTGACCTGTACACTACATTATGCCTCTATAGGATCTATGGACACATGTTTTCAATCCAAATTTTTAATTGTCAAAGTTAAAAATAAAGTTTATGTTGCCAGGTAAAAGCTGCACAGGAGTCATTCATTAATGTAATGAAAATTTCCAATTAACTATGGAAGATTCTAACAAGCTTAACGAAGACATTATACAATAATACAATTTTATAGTCATCATGTCTTTCATACAAAACACAGCTCCAAATGCTTTACAAAACTAAATAGTACTATTAGAAAGTTAAGTAACAGCAGAGAAAGAAATGAAGAGATAGGGGCAGTAAAGAAAAGATATTTTTAAGGATCATGATAATAAATTCTATTTATTTATCTACCTCTTTTCCTCCTGAAGATTCCCAAACCTTATTGCAAACTTAACAAAGTGACATACACAATTATATATAGGGATCATGCGACCAATTGTGAAATGCAGGCAGCTCTGGAGCAAAACATGACAGCAGTTTGATACGCAAGGATACTCAACGTTTTAGGATAGGAAGTGAGGAAGAACACCATATCCTATTGGAAAATACAGGGTTAATTTAGGTAGGCAGAATCTAGTTAACTGGTTTAGAATTTGGTTAGGACATTGGTGTTAATATCCCTTCTCTTACTAAAAGTGTCATGGGAATTTTTAATGACCACAAGTGCTCAGAACTATCGTTTTATGTCTCATCTGAAAGCTGAGATTTGGAAAGCGATGGAGTATCAGTGAGGCAGATAGCTGTAGAAAAGTTAGTAAAAATGTAATAATTCAGATAACAAACCTCTCTTTACTCTCTGCCCATAGTTGATAACTAGTATCTTCCACTGTGAAAGTCACACTTCCAGATCCACACTGCAAATAACTATGAATACATTGCAAAACCTCCAACTGACTAGCAACTGCAGCTTGTTTAATGCTGAAGCTAGTGAGGTGATAAATGCTTATTGTGGTTAATGGTTTGAAAGAGGAAGACCTATTTAGACAGAATTGAGAGTTACTTTTTATATACCCCTTGGCTATTTCTGCACATGAGGAAAACCTAGTGAAGGTCATTTTCTGGCTGTATGCTCAGCAAATCCATTTACTATGAGTGAGTTTCAATGTAAGAAGTTTTATTCTGAATTTTGTGCAGGTTGAGCTATGAAATCCTTAAAATTATCTCCATTAGTTTATTGCATTAGGGTTTCTGATCAGGAAATAGCATATGTTATAATAAGTACGAATATGGTTAACATATTCTGAGATATAGCATGAATAATGAAGAGTTTCTCAAAGCAGCAACTCACCATGGCAATGAAGCAGGATGTCTTCTCTAGCCAGTGGCACTTCTTTTTAATATTGTGTAGGAAGATTGAGTCTGAGAGGCCTAAGGGGAGGAGAGGTTGAGCATACACACCATGCATGTCTCATCCAATTGCATTCCCTTTGTGATCTATCCAAAGTAGCACTGAAATGGACCTTTGTGAAATCTATTCTAATGTAAGTGAATGAAGGAACAAAGATGATATAGTAGTAGAACCAGAACTGCAGGTGGATATGTTGGTTAGCTGGGGCCGCAGCCAGACTATATATGAACATGTTTCGGTTTCTGTAACCATGAAGAAGCAGGTGTTTTTAATTAGGGCTAGAGTATTTTTTAAAATGGAAAATGATACGTAGTAATACACACATGCACGTGCATACATATACTTTTATATGCATAAGTGCACTAAGATCAGATTAAAAGTATTAATTCTTTTAAAATAATGCAGATTGTTTGAGTTGAGGTTTTAATTTGCAAATCTAGTTGTGTGGTGTTGTTTTTTAATGACTGGAGGATTTGTGAAGAATTGCCATATTTGTCACAGGCAGATGTCATGTGACAGCTTTAAGGGGGGGAGTCCTGCCATTATTGCATTTTCTGTTTAATATTAGTAGAAATGGAACTTGTTCAATGAGAAGATCCAGATGGCAGGGTGTTTTATGGGGAGCCAGAAAAGCTAGGGTAGCTAACCTATTATTTATTCCAGGGTTGTTGGAATGTTTGTAAAGCCCAAAATTTTTTTTTTTTTTTTTTTTTTTTTTGGTAGTGTTAATGCAGTATCATGGCTTTATGAGCAACAGTACAATACAGTGTAACCCTGATCGTGTGCTTGATCATTCAAGGGGCTGAACACTCTGGCTCTGGTCCAGCAGAACACTTCGTGCTTAACTTTTAAGTATATATGAATGGTCCCATATCAAGGACTTGAGCGTGAGGATGCACATTCTCCACATACTCTGCAATACCCATTTCTGAGCGTGCAGATTCCATGCCCAACTCGCCTGATTTGATACCTGGCCTATTTCCCCAAGGCCAGATGGTTCAGCAGAGCCATCGAAGAGTGGGCCGCTGGAGTAGCGCATCGCCAGGGGCCCTGAAGCTTTGCTCCTGCGGAGTTCTTCTGTTGAAACTGCAAGACTGAAGTGCTGCAGCTTCCCATCTCTTCTACCTCCTGCCCATCCTCCTGTCACTTCTAAGCCCCCATCGTCACTAGTGCCCTCTGGCCACATCCACTCGCATGAAGCTTCTCTACAGTTCCCAACCTGTGGGGCTTAGTGAAGCTCCAGGGATCCCTACAGCCACTCACTGTTGCACCTCCTCCTCCTGCAGCAGCTCTCATGCTACCAGGACCACAATGCACCTTCTGTTACATGAATGTCCTAGGGAAAATTGCTCTGCTTTGCATTACAAGAAATTTGCAATAAGTAGGATTTTGGTTATAGAAATTTAGCAGGTAGCATAAAATGCCATAGTCCTATAAATGTGACTGTCACAAACTCTTTCTTAGGTCTTCTCTCTGTCCATTAGCAATGGCCCTAGTGGTACAGATCAGTAGCCCTGGGCAGCTAGTTCTCTGCCCCTTTTGTACAGTCACCTTTCTTGCTTTTGTCCTTAAGGCCATGGATTCTCAGACTCTGTGGTCTGTAATCATGACTCCCTCAGTCTGTTCTGCTTCAGAGAAAGACAGGATTACTTCTAAATTACGCTTATTTTAGTTAACCTTGCCTGTGGTTCGCTGTTCTTAGAGTGTGCCTTTAAAATAGACCCAGTTATTGGTTAGATATCAGAAACAGCAACAGTCAATTTAAAGATTATCTAAAAGACCAAGGTTAAATCACACATCTGAAAAACACCAAATAAATAAACACACACATGTAAAGATAGTCATGTATTTCATGACACTGTTCACAGTGCTAAACTTTGCTTACATGACTGTTACAAACGAGAGAGAGAGCCTCAAGACCAGTTCTTAGAAGCAAAGATTTCTTTTCAAGAGACAGCATTTCCTGCCTCTGAGGTTAACTGATCGAGAGGGAAGGCAACTTCTGTCACCTTCTAAAACAACGAGGAGTACTTGTGGCACTTTAGAGACTAACAAATTTATTTGGGCATAAGCTTTTGTGGGCTAAAACCCACTTCATCAGATGCATGGAGTGGAAAATACAGTAGGCAGGTATATATGCACAGTACACACAAAGATGGGAGTTGCCTTACTGTTGAGAATAGCCCACTTCCACTTTAATTGAATTGTCTTGTTAGCACTGACCCCCCACTTGGTAAGGCAACTCCCCCACTTGGTAAGGCAACTCCCATCTTCCCCCTCTCTTACTCTGAGAATCCTCTTGCTGGCCAGTGTCAAAAACAGAGTACTGAACTAAATAGATCACACATCTGATCCAGTATATTTCCTATATCCTAGATGGGAGAAACTGCAGCTGCCTATATACAAAGTGCTGCCATATGCACAAATTAAATAAAGTGGGTAAACAAAGAAAAATTATTACTTTCTCTAATCTCTTCCAGCTATAATAATTTTAAGAGTAACTTGTAACGATATTAGGGAGAACTTTTAGATAGAAAGGTTAATTGTTAAATTGACAGAGCTTCTTTGATATTAACCACTATGGTGCCAGTCTTATATTATGCCCTTTGGAATGATTAAACAATGAAAAGCAGAGAAGAAAAAAGCAGCTGGTTAAAATGTATTCTACTATATCATAATTTATTTAGACTCTGTAAAGGGGTCAGATGGAAAATGGAAAAGCCCTTGTACTCCATCTATTTTGAAATGTCCATGCATACAACACTTTTTGCTGAAACATCTGCATGTAAATTAATCGAAGATAATCGTGCTGCTTTGCAATATTACTTCTCCATGTACTTGCAATGTAAATAGAACAGAGTGACGCAAAGCTGAAACTCAACCCATGGGGACAATCATTGTTTGTTTCTGCAAGACAAATAAGGCTGTTTCGTCACAACCTTTCATAAGTAAAATGTTTCACATGATCCATTTTTAATACTGCACAGATAGCTCTGTTCTGTTCTCGCTTATGTCCTGTGTGTCTCTCAGGGAATCCTTTAAATTAAAATCACACACAAACCTCCATGGCTCCCTCAGTGCAGTCACACAATGTCGTTATTCTCCAAAGGAGAATTTGGAATACATTTTGTTTCCACCCTCAAAGGGGCAGAGAGAGGCTAAGTGAGAGACACTGAGATGGCATACGCCAAGCTCTGCTGCCAGCAATCGCAGCCCAGCTGGAAAGAATAATGTCTTGTCTACACTAGGGAAGTTTTTCAAAAATTTCCCACCATCATTGACCCCAGTTCAGCTGCATTTATGTTAACAATGCTGAGAGCTGTAGTGCAGATAGGCTGCTACTGGTGTTCTGTCTAAGGGGTTCGCGAAAGACTTAGGCTATGTCTACACTAGAGAACGTGCAGCAGTGTAAGATCTCTAGTATAGCTGCTGTATGCCAATGGGAGAGAGCACTCCCATTGACATAATTAATCCACCCCCAATGAGTAGTGGTAGCTGTGTCGGTGGGAGAAGCTCTTCCGCTGACATAGCGCTGGGCACAATAGTGCTTATGCCGGCATAATTTATGTCACTTGGGGGTGGAATAGTCACACCCCTGAGCGACATACGTTTTGCTGACATAAATGGTAGCGTAGACATAACCTTAAACTGAAAACTGACTGAACAGAATTCAACTGTATACAGTACACCCTCGCTGTAACGAACCCCTTGGGATCCAAGCCATTTGGGGTCATCATAGCAGAAGAGATCCGCTGCAGCGGGTGCTGACAGCTCCTCCAGGCCTGGGGCTGTGGTGGGTACTGACAGCTCCTCCAGCTCTGGGCCTGGAGGTGGGATGCCGGGACCGGGTTCATTATATCCAAAGGTTCATTATTCTGAAGGGCGTTCTAGCGAGGGTGTACTGGTTACAGACAGTAGATTTCCAAAGGGGCCTGCACCTCCATTTGAAATTTCCAAAGGGGTCCACAAATGAAAAAAGTTTGAGAACGATTGTTCTACACTTTCTGACCCCACAGAAGTCAATGGAAGTTTTGTCATTGACTTTCATAGGACCAGGATTTCACCCCATGTCAAATACATCTCCAGTGAGCATGGTGCTTAAAATAGCTCATTTACCCTAGGATTCAATTTAAATGTAAAAAAAGAAAAAAGAATACAAGTTGATAGTGTACCTTTCAAAAATGAAATTGATTTCCTCTTCTAGTTAAAACATAGTTATTTTAAAAAATTTTATTTATATTTATACAAAACTCTAAGGGTATCCATTTAGGATTTTGTGCACTTTTCCCATATATTTAAAAGTCTAAGCAACTGAATTTGTTAGTCAATAGCCCTGGTCCATCAGAAAAAAGCTGGTCATGGTGCTTATTATTTGTATTGTGCTTTAAGTGTGTGCACAGTGCTATACTTTGGGTGAACTGCGCCAAACAAATAACAGGTCTCATCGCCGAAGTACTTAGAGTCCTAAAGGTAGCGGTAAGCACAATACAAAAAATTAATAATAATACAGAACAATCTATCTGAGTGTGGCCATTAATTATGGAAAACTCCTGTGAAAGGTGAAGTTGTTTTAAAGAAAGAGAGGGAGGGAGCTTTGGCAATATGTATTTGGAATCCTCATCCATTCAGGGTGATGTGAAAGTTCCTGTGTACTGATGGAAAGTCTCTTTGTCCTTTATGGTAGAATCCCATATAAAGTGATGTGTCAAAAAAAAAAAAAAATAGCCATTATATTTTACACAGGAATTAAAATACAGTACTGTATGCCATAGCCCAGTAGCTCGTGTGCAATAGGAAAGGGCCTGATTCCAAATGGAAATACTCTAACAACTGGAGCAGGCTCAAGCCCATGATTTGGATGTTCTTTGAGAAGAATTCAGTGCAGCCCATGCCCTTCTGGGTATGGGCAGCTGTCAGAGGGCTTATTTCTTCACCCTTCCACTTCCCTGGTCCTTCTCGCGTGATCAGAGAGCAACAATACCCGAAGTCCGAAGGTGCAAACAATTTGATGTTTATTGGGGTGATCTTTCAGCAAGCTTAAATCCAAGGTTTTTTCCCCTTATTTTTCAATCCCCAGTTATGTATGTCTAAGTTTAAGAAAGCTGGAATAGAGTTTTAAGGACTCAGGTTTCAGATTATTACAAACAAATTACTTAAAGGGGCACTGTCAAGGCCAGTAAGTCTAATACCAGACCAACTAGATCCATCTCTTTCTTTGGATACAGATGTGTGAGAATATTACACACTTCTCCTGTTCCCATCTTCTGCATTATAGGTAAAATTTCCCCTTTGCAGAGAGCCAACCCACACCCTACTTTGGGGGCTTACGTACTGCATAGGGTTCTGTAGTCCCTCTGCACATGAATGCATTTTGCCCTCAGAGAACAGGACAGTAATTAAAGGATGGTGTTCTGCCTGCTTAGAGAACAAAGCAGGCAGTAGACGACCTGCTCGGTGACCTCGTGCAAGTCACTTTACCGCTCTGCATCTCAGTTCCCTCATCTGTAAAATGAGGGTAATGCTCCTCACCTTGTACGTGAAGACCTGTAGGTGAGAAATGTGATGCACTATCGTTTACTCACTGATCTACTGTAAGATCATTTCAGTGGTCCTCATATTTCTCTATCATACCTGGGGTCTGATTTACAGAAGTGCTGCACACTCACAGCTGTAACTGAAGTCAATGGGGGCTGAGCTTTGAACATAGGAGATGTTCTATAATGTTAAGTGCTCTGAGAAATCAGGTTCTAGGTGTCTCAGATCGGTCACCCAATATCAGTGGAAACTTTTTATTTTAATTTCTCTGTGCCTCACTTCCCCATCTGCAATATGGGGATAATAATATCCCTCTCAACTCACAGGGGTGTTGTGCAAATAATATTGTTTGTGAAGTACTCAGAAACTATAGTGATGAATGGCATAGAAAAGCCCATGAGACCATTAATAATTCTGCCTTCAGAGCAGTGTTTAAATAGTGTGCAGTAAATAAGGCACAAGGCCAGACATTGAACAATGAAGAGAAAACAAAATAGTAAATAGCTGCTCATTAAGTGAGTGCTGTCCATTCTGTGCATTGATGAAGGCAGGGATCCTGTTGAAAATATAGAATGTGATGATGTAATTAAAGACTGTTTGATAAGGCCTATAGACAAAGGGGCAAATTAAGGTTGCGCTGGCAACATTGAATTTGGCATTCCCTCACTTTCAAGTTCTTCACTTTGCAACCTTAATGTTCTCTTAATGTAGTTTTGTGTTTATAATACTATATAAAGGCCAATCTTACTTTGCTTTTCAGGAATAGCCACTTCTTTACTTTTCCGCCATGATCAAATACACGATCAGTTTAATATCTAAACATTTTTTCTTAGGGGGAATAAATGTTGCAGCTACAGGGATATGTATTTGTTGATCATGGTAATTTTTTTTTCTTGAAGTCTGTACTCCAGTGTATTGCAAGTCACAGGGGAGAAGGGAGTTTAGACAGGCCCAGGGAGGGGATTGTACTTGGAACTGTTACCCCCCACACCTTGGAAGGGGGTCGAACTGAGACTGACCCAGCTGGAGAGCCGGGGTCAGAGGACTAAAGGGCAGGCGAAGAGCCTCCAGGTAGGAAGCCCTAGCGGTGCTACTCCATCCCAGAGCAGGAACCTTTGCATGCAACCTGGCCTAGTAGGGTACTGAGAGACACCCTGTTGGTCAGCCTGAGATTGAGCTATAGAGACTTTGCCAATGGAGGGGTACGGTGGTGGGCCCTATTGGACAGTGAAAGTACTGAGCCCAGGGAGGGCTGCAGGACATTACTGAGGACTTTGAGATAGGCCCGATTGGACAGTATACCCCGGAAGGGGTTTGTTTTGTTCCGTTTTGCCCATGAACATTGTGTGACGTGGCTGGAGGGCTGAGTCACCGGAGACCTGCTTGATATGTGCAGTGGGCAACAGGTGGCACCATGAGCAGAGGAAATTGAGAAAAACTGCAGGTATGCGCACACTTGACCGGGGGCACTCGTGAGAGGTGAGCGCACTCCATTACACACCTCCCATTGAAGTCAAAGGAAATTTTCCCAATGGCTTAAAAAGTAGTTGAATCAGGCCCCAACTCCATTCACACAGGCCATCAGGTGATGATAGGTCTGATTCCCCATTGGCCTGCACCTTGCACACTCATTTACACTAGTACAAAATGGGAATAAAATGCTTCTGTTCTGATCTGGGAGCCTTTTTACACCCACTTCGCTTGGTGTAAATGATGGTGGTCATGAAGGCTGTGGATGTGTTTTACCCTGAGTTGTTAAGCCATTCAACTTATCTGTAGGTCAGATGCCTTGAAAAAAATATTTTTTCAGAAAAATCTCAAGGCTGGCAAAGTTGTTACCAGAATATCTAGACCTTTTAGTGAAGATTAAAAAGTGGTTTGGGGAGACTTAAGAAGGAAACATTCACATTACTGTGATATAAACGCCTAACTGCAATGTTACTGCATGTTGATTTGTCATGTGAGTAAAAGTTGCAAGACAGAACCCAAAGCATCTGAAAATTCTGCAGCATATCATAGTATAGTCAATATCATCAGAAGGGCAATATTTCTTTTTAAGTTTTCTCTGTATTAAGTTTTCCCTTTAGGATTTTTCTCCATAGTTCATTGCATTGATTTGCTTAGTTCTGCAGTGTCTCTAAATGGTCTCGTTTTGGGTGCTACTCTTTCATGTATGCTTTGTGTTCGTATACATGCAGTGTTGTAGTAGCCCTGTCGGTCCCAGGATATTACAGAGACAAGGTGGGAAAGGTAATATTTTTTTATAGTACCAACTTCTGTTGGTGAGAGAGACCAGCTTTCGAGCTTACTTGGGGCTCTTCTTAGGTCTGGGAAACTCACTCAGGGCAGGCCTATGCTTAAAATGCTGCAGTGGCGCAGCTGCAGCGCTTCAGTGAAGATGCTACTACGCCGACGGGAGAGCTTCTCCCATCAACGAGCTACCCCCTTTCCCGGAGGTGGATTAATTAGGTTGACGGGAGAAGCCCTCACGTTGACATAGCACTGTCTACACTGGAATGGGGGTGGGGCGTGTTAGGTGCTTATAACTGTGTAGCTCAGGGATGTGGATTTTTCACACCCCATGGCACCATAGTTATACTGATGTAAGTTTGTAGTGTAGACCCAGGGCCGGCGCTTCCATTTAGGCGACCTAGGCGGTCGCCTAGGTCACCAGGATTTGGGGGGGCGGCATTTTGCCGCCCTCTGCGGCAATTCGGCGGCGGGGGGGGGTGCACCGGTATGTGTATCTTGAAAGGTGTGTTGGGAGGGTGGGGGGGAGGTGTTGTTCATTGCAGCATTGAAGATATGTCTGCAGGTTTGCATCTGTTGTTCTGGCAGGGTCTGATGCTGCTTTGAGTTGCTGTGTCCTGATCTGTGGGGAACTTGCATCTGATGATGAGCTTGGAGAGGTTGGGGGGTTGTTTGAAGGCTGGAAGAGGTGGTTCAGGAAAGATTTCTTTCAGGATGGGATCCCCATGGAGCATGGGTTGTAGTTTGATGATACCCCAGAGGGGCTCCAGTGTGGAGTGGGAGATAACAAGTAGGTTGTGTGGTCGAGTCAGTATAGAAAGAGAAACTGTGTCAGCTAGGGGTGTGTGGTTATGTTGGTATAGACAGAGAAGCAGTTCAGAGGAAATAGAAGCACAGAGACAGCAGCCCACTCCGCTGCACATGTCTGAATGCATTGCATGCCAGGCATGCCAGTAACTGCATCCTGCCTGTAATCTGACTCTCCATTTTAAAAATAAATAGCTTGGTCAAGTCCGGGTTGGAGCATTCCCACTCAGAAGGGAATGCCATAGTCCTTATTTATCAGCTGCTTAAATAAGCACATTGCTCTGACTCAGCTGCATACATTTGTGTGAATAATTAGAAGTGCCGATGTTCCACATGGTTTCCTGAATTATTTGTCATTTTCACATGGGCTGTATGTGCAAAAGATAGAATAGCTAATTAATGGGAACATCAGATTTGGTTAAAAATATTCTCACTATGTATATATTAGAGCATGTTCCCTGAAACTTCATGAATGGAAAACTGGTCTTAAAATCTATTTTTTTTTTCTTAAACTCGAAATCCAGAAGATTGAACAAGAAATGCACGTTCTTTTAAAGAAAAGAATTTGCAGAAGCCAGGATAACGCAGTGCATGGAAAACATGAATGCGGATCAGGAGACCTGTGTTCTGTTCTGGGCTCTGCCACAGACTTCCTGTGTGACATTGGGCAAATCACTTAATTGCTCGGTGCCTCAGTTTCCCCATCTGTAAAATGGGAATGATTTTAATACTTCACCACCTCTGTAAAGTGCGTTGAGATTTGTGGATGAAAAGTGCTATGTATTATCATTCACTCTATTAGTATATCTTGCAGTGTTGTTATAGCTGTGTTGCTCCCAGAATATTAGCAAGACAAGGTGGGTGAGGTACTATCTTTTATTGGACCAACTTCTGTTGGTGAGAGACACAAACTTTCAAGCTTACACAGAGCTCTTCTTCAGATCTGGGAAACTAAGGCTATGTCTACACTAGAGACCTTACAGTGTCATAGCTGTACTGATGCAGCTGCGCGGCTATACGATCTCTCGTGTATAGCCTCGTGTATCTCCGGTGAAACTTATGTCGCTCCAGGAGGTGCTTTTTCACACTCCTGGCCAACATATGTTTTGCCAACATAAGTGGTAGTGTAGACATGGCCTAACTCAGTGTCACTGCTAAACACAAGGTTTGAACAGATTGTTTAGATTGTTGCCCCCATAGCAACTATGTAGGTGAAGCCAGACAATCACTATGCTCTCAAATGAACTCACACAGGAAAATGATAGACAGAAATACCATATCACTTGTGGGTGAACACTTCACAAAGCGATCATGCGATATCTGACCTATCAAACCTCACCCTCAAATTGAACCTGCAGGACACTTTCAAAAGATGAGCCTGGGAGCTTAAATTCGTAACTTTGCTAGACACTAAAAATCATGGACTGAACAGAGACACTGGATTTATGGTGTATTACAACAACCTGTAACCCACTAGCAGCCGCCCCTCCCATCTGCGTCCACCTCCCCTTTCCTCCCTATGACTGGAGGAGTGTTAGCGGGCCATGTCACCTTGAATGTCCCTTGAAATATGAGAAGCCTCCCTGTCCACTTAGCACTGTCACTAACCACCGGAAGTTAGATCAACGTAACTGTGTTGCTCAGGGGAGTGGATGTCTGAGTGACATAGTTATAGTGACATAAGTTTGTAATCTAGACCAGGGCTGAGTTCATTTCCTAGATCTGAAGAAGAGCTCTGTGTAAGCTCGAAAGCTTGTCTCTCTCACCAACAGAAATTGGCCCAATAAAAGATAGTACCACATCCATGTTATCTTTCAGTTATCACTCCATTCAGGCATACCTCTGATGAGAAAGACATAAATGCTACAAGACAAACTGGTTTTGTTTACAAACTCATTTAGAGAATAGCTGTAAGAAAAATACCAAGATGCAGAATTTGAAATTGAGATGACACAATTGTACAGTGAAATACAGAAAATATTCAAACTTTAACTCTGTAGGATAAGACAAGACCCTTTTCATGGTCTCATTGCTCCATTCCTATAAAATGAGCTTCTTTTAAAATGTGGCAGCATCAGAAGAGACCGCTGTTTGTTCAGATCATAATTAGCTGCTTCCGTCTTGTACAGTTACAGCAATTTGTAGAGTTCTGTTTTGTAGAGAACATCAACCTGAAAATAACATTTACAGATTGTACAAATTTAAAACATTTTTGTTGATTCCAGTGATGCCAGATGTGGAAAATAGGAGCTCTCATGTTCATTCTTATCTTCTTGTTTTGCTTTGACTGCAGAATTATCTCTAGCCACTAAATTATGTTCTGTTAAATCCTAATTCGTCTGTCTGTCTAATCTGTCTATCCATTCCCTATTTGTATTTATGAAACACTAAACAGTAACACTAAGGACTTTGAGCAGGTATAGTGCTCAGGAATCAGCTCCCTTCATACATGGCAGCAAATCTGCAAGTAGAGAAGACAAGGAAACCAATAAGCATTTACGAAGGATAGTTACAGGCAGGAAATGCAGTGTGAAGAAAGGAAATCAATGTTGTTTGCAGCCTCCGTGTAAGTGAGATAATATTCCCCATGTCTTTTTGTCAGAGATATATTGCTCAGAAAGAAAATTAAAAGGAACTAGAGTTAAATTGCAGTTGTTTCTTAAGTAGAGTTCAGGAGAACAGACCTATGAAATTAAGTTAAAAGTAGGAGCATTTCAAAGTCCATATTGGGGAGAAAACTGTATCTTGCCTCATTAGCAGCCTGAGAAGTTAAAGGGAGCATCAGAGGATGAGTTAGAGTGAATCTGATTCTAGGTAAGGAACTTTAAATCAGTTTGGAGGAGTTGTTTTTTTTCCTCGAGCAGGGAATTTACAGTGACATGTTTTTGTAATGTCATACTGCGGTGAGTGTATTTTTCACAGAACTGAAATGTGGTGGGTAAAGGTCAGAATAGCACAAGTATTAGAGCTAATGGAAAAGGATGTGTTCTTCAGAGCTGTAGCATTGCCAGGTTTTCAGCTGCATTGCCTTTTATGGCTTGGCTGCTCCACATTCAAGTGTACTCTATAGGTGGGACTGTGACAGTCTGACTTGGACATTGTTACATAATTAAAAGTATTACTGACATTGGGTCTCCCTTTTTTCCCTCTCTACTAATAAAATTCGAAGTTAAAGATAAATGATGTCCAGCACTGCTTTGCTTAGCTGCAGATGAGCACCCAGGCCAAAGGAGAGATTTGGGATTATAAATTGTGGTATTTAGAATCCTCAGACTGGTCTTTATTCTTTCCCTCACCTGAAAGTTAACATGAGTTTGTGGCGAATAGATACTATTAGGTGTTCGATGAGAATGATGATAAAGGTCTTTGGGGTCTTATTTTAAACCCCATATGGGAAATGGCCGGATTGTTTGGTGGCATCAGAAAGGCACAAAGGAAGTGCCATTTTGAATCAAGCCAGTGATCAGTAGAATCCAGTATCCTGTCTCTCAGACAGTGGCCAGGACCAACTGCTTCAGAAGAAGGTGCAGGAAACCCTGTAGTGACCACTTGTGGATTCATCTGTTTAGAGGGGAAGTTTCTTCCTAACCCCATCATTAGTGGCTGGCTCTGACTGTGAAGCATGAGGTTTTATCCTTTCTAACGTAACTGTATGTGTTGTCATTTTGCATAAAATAGGTATAAGGCCTGACCCTGCATGGTGCCGAGCACCCACAACTTTCACTGAAGCTCATGTTGGGAAATGCTAAGCACCTGCCAGGATCAGGCCTGTTCTTGCTGAGATTTCCTTGTAAAATTATGTCTGACTTTTCATTAATATAAAATCTTAATTCCCATATGGAAATAATGATGCAACGTAAAGGCATGTCTGTGCCTGTTAGTGGATTATTGTTGGATTATATTTTTATCAAGGGGCTATTCCAGGAGGCAGTGTGTGATAGTGGTTGAGCAGGGGACTGCAAATCAGGATTCTTGTATTCTATTTTCAGCTGTGCCACTGAATCTGTGTGTGTCTCTGAGCAAGCCACTTAACTTCCATGTGCTTCACTTTCCTCATGTGTAAAAAGAGGATATGCCCATCTTTGTCAAGCACATTAGAGCCTCCAATAAAGAGCAGTCTATAAGTGCTAAGAGCTGTTGTTTAAAATTGACTCTAATTAAGGAGAATTTCAAGCAAGCATCTCTTAATAAGACTATAGTATGATATGAAGAATACAACTTTACACTCTACTATTCCTGTAAGGAGATTAATCTGTTTTTAACAAGGTATGTTGCTTAATAGGTTGTTTAATAGACATTTCACTTGTCAAAATTTCTATAGCAACTTAATGTAGACAAGAAAATATATGAAAAATAAGGTTTCTGCAGGAATCCAAAGTAATTGACACGTCTCAAAACAGAATAGAAGAGGACAGCTGGGTCCCACACACACGTAAGCCTGTAACAGGGGGAAAGAAGAACATGCTCATATTGTGTGTGAATGAAAATCAGTTAATGAAGGACCAGTATCAATGCTAGAATGTGCCAATCAAGGAGGATGATTCTGTATCATGAAGATGGCTGGGCAAGTGTCACATGGAGAAAAATTTTAATTCAAAGACAGTGTTCAATTGGTATTTAAAGAGATCTTGTTCAGATGGGAGTAGTGTGGGGATGGTTGCATGGGAAACCAATAATTAAGGGTTACAGTGAACAATGCGAGGTGGAATTGCTAAAGGGATTAATTATACCTTGTCTACAAAACCTCTTTAATTGTTGCCGATGTAAATCTGTGGCCTGCTGAGAGATAAAATAGCTATCGTACACCTGTATGGCTTGGTAGAGTCCCTGAATAGATGCAAGATTTTTTTTTGTTTTTCTATATCTCCTCTAATTTAATTGTTTGTTGATTCTTTTGTTTATAATATTTTGGCTTTTTTTTCAACAGCACTTTCATGATGGCAGAAAGGCACAACAATACATTGAAACTTCCTGGAAACAGCTTGAAGCAGTAAGTAGAAACATCTTCAGAAGTGATGTTATAGCTATATTGACACTGTCTTCATAGGGATATTTCTAAACATTGTGTTTAAAAAGAGATTATGATATGGTTTGAGGAGAGCATCTGAAATCCAAAAGAACATGATTTGAAAACTTGTCTCTAAAGGATACTGAAAGCTATAAAATAGTGCCCTTTAAGAGCCATCCATATATCAGAATCTGGACCTCAGTAATAGATGTGACACAATGAGGGAAGGTGAGAAACTGTCAGGAGGGGACTGTGTAAGAAAAGGTGAGTGTTACCCATGGATACTCAGCTTATGCTTATATATGGAGATATACCTATCTCATAGAGCTGGAAGGGACCCTGAAAGGTCATTGAGTCCAGCCCCCTGCCTTCACTAGCAGGACCAAGTACTGATTTTGCCCCAGATCCCTAAGTGGCCCCCTCAGGGATTGAACTCACAACCCTGGGTTTAGCAGGCCAATGCTCAAACCACTGAGCTAGCCCTCCCACTATGCATGTGCACACCTTAGTGGTTCAGTCATATGTGCACACACACAAAATAACAAAGATAGTATTGGCTCATTTATTGTGGCCTTCACAGAAGCGAGGGATTTAAATGCAGAGAGGATAGTGATTTGGCAGATCAGAGCAAAAAGGTGTTCCATGTGTAGGGGGAATATGGAAAGAGGCTCAGAGACTAATGGGATATCAAGACTGGCTTTACCATCAGAGCCAATCTGTCTGAAGATCAGAGCAAAGATTTTTCTTTCCAATAACTTTGACGCTTTTGCAGTTTAGCGTGGAAATTTATGCAGATGTAAATGAGCTGTTCTCAAAAACTCTTGACATCGATTACAGAAAATGAAGTTAGCGAGTGTTGCTTACTAGGTTGAATTTCAAATCATGTTTCTCTCCAGTATCTGATGGGCTCATTTTTCCCTTTCAGAGTAAAAGGCGGTTTGAACGTGATTGCAAGGAAGCCGATAGAGCACAGCAGTATTTTGAGAAAATGGATGCTGACATCAACGTTACGAAAGCAGATGTTGAAAAGGTAAGCCAGGTGCCAAGGCACTCCATTTGGAAATACATATGTTAGAATGGTCGCTCCTTCAGTCCCACTGATAACACACGTCCTCCAGAATTGACCATCTTAACTGTATGCAATGTTGTTGTAGCCGTGTCGGTCCCAGGATGTTAGAGAAACAAGGTTCGAAAGCTTGTCTTGCTCACCAACAGACGTTGGTTCAATAAAGATATTACTTGTCTTGACACCTTGTCATCTTAACTGTGTCAGTCCATAGCTTGGCCTAAACAAGGGATTCTCCGTAGTGGGACACCTCCATTTGCCCAGAAAAGTGGGGGCTCCATTCTCAGCTGATGTAATGGGCACAGCTCCATTAAAGTCAATGGGGTTAACTCAGTTTATATCCGATGAGGATCTTGCCCCAACTCAAAATCCGTCCTCACTGGCTAACAGCCCAGGATCTGGGCTCCACTCAGAAACGCCTAACTCCCAGGCAGCAGTGTAGCTCACCTGGGCTTCCACCTCTAGGACAACTAGATAAAGATTTGGACTTCACTATTATTAAATATTGCTATTGCAGCAGCAAAGCCAAGGATGGCTATCCCATTGTGATAGGTATGCTATGAACACCTGCAAAGGCACAAGCCCGACCCTGAAAATTGACATGGACTAATGGTGGAGGCGATACGTGGTGTGCTAATCTTAGCTGCCCATCAAAAGTAATCTGACCCATAGAGGCTGAGTGTTGAGGATTTCCCAATGGCAAGTGCATGTGCAAACTCTGCTAGTGCTTGGGACTGAAAGCACGGTACTGTAAGCATCAAAGGATCAGGGTCCAGAATATTTTTCAGGTCCCCTAAATGATTTGTTCAAATGCAAACCAGTATAACTGTGGACTTTCCCCCTTTTTAAAATAGAAATAATCAGCAGAATGGCTGTTAAAGCACACTATTAATTAAGAGCCAAATTCTGTGCCTTACTCTGCACATGGGCCCATTGAAATCCATAGTTAAAGGCCCAATTCTGCTATCCTTTCTACTCACCATGAGCAAGGGTGGCAGAATCAGAGTTATAGTGAGTTTCCAAGGACAACTGGTGCCTACGACAATCACGTTGACTGTTGCTGTGTGATCCAGGTAGAACACGACTCTCTGCTTTCCATGCTGCTGATGGTAGCAGAGATGTCCTAACATCCCACTGGTTATAGTGCAGTGTTAGTGCATGCCTGCATCCCAGGAAAGACAGGGTGGTTAGTCATGATACACACAGACTTGCTGTATAGCAGAAAAGGTTTTCATATTGTAAAGTACCCTTATAGGTCTTGCTTGGCACCGATGGCATGTACATTACCTTTTAGACTTGACATTGGTTAGCACCACTTCATCCAGATAGATGCCTCATAGTATGTATTATTTTGGGGGGGCTTTTTCTGGTTTATTAGTGCCATCCAATGTAGGGAATTCTTCTTTTCTTTTTAGATGTATCAATGATCTTAATGCACTAAAGATGTTTAATACATGATGTTCTAATGCAGTTATCCATATTTCCTACCTTGCTTGCTTAATGAGAAGCATTGTGATATCAGCCACATGAATGCTCTAAAATGATATCTTTTGTTGTTGTTGTCAGTGTACTAAGATAGGGCCTGATCCTTCAACCCTCACCCATATTAGAGACAATGGGATGTCTTAGGTGAGTCGGGGTAGTAGAATTGGGCTAATATTTAGGGCCAACCCTGTCTGTAACATCAGGGTTATTATCCCATAGAGTACATTATAATGCATTTAGTCTAAAGCCCACGTAAAATTTGGAATCCAGTGTGGTATGCCAATGATTAGCAACATGCTGCTGGATCACAGTTGCCATCAAGTTGTAACATTATTTGTGGCTTTTGCATGTTGGCCCCTGTTCAGCAAAGCACTTAAATAGATGCTGAACTTTAAATGTATATCAGTGTTTTGCAATCAGGGCCTGAAACATGAAGTCGTCCCTTAGCCAAGTTCAGAATTGTACATGCAGGAGGATATAGTATGTTTATACATCTAGTTCAGTGATGCTGCTGTAATTTAAGAAAGCTACATGGAGGAAGCTGACTTATCTAAATCACTTCTATTCTTGATGGAGCTGTACATCTGTTTGGAAGATGCAGAAGTATGAGAGTTTTTTTTTTTAGATTGCTAAAATTAGTAAGGGCAATTTTGTCTTGCATGGCAGAATTTAGTCCATGTGGGCCAAAAATAACCAGCATTTTGAAGCAAGCCAATATGTAGTTGATTTAAAACCTAATGTCCTGGCTTCCAGAGGTGGAGGGCACCCATAGAAGTCAGCACCTCTGGAAAATCAGGCCACAAATGGTGTATTGTCACTGTACTCTTAGCAGAGAAAAGGTTTTTGTCCCCTCCTGCATGAAGTTAAAACTGTAGTGTTAGAGGCATGTTTTCTGCTTAGCCCTCAAGCAATTAAATCTGTGTGTTTACTAGGGATTTCTTAAAGCTGTTAAATTTCAGGTGAGTATTGATTTATACCCCGGCCCCCAGAGCGCTGCGCGCGTGATGGCATGGCTCCAGGGGAGGGGGGAAGGCGGGGGAGGGGCCGATGGCTTGCTGCGCTCGGCGCTCCGGCCTGGGAGCGCGGACCCCGCGGCTTGCCGCGCTGGAAGAGTGGGGCCATTTGGCAGGGTGTGCCTGGGCACACCCCGTGCGCATGCCTATGCTTCTGCCCCCTGCCCCCGCGGGAGGCTGGGGGGGGGGGCGGGGGAGAAGAGTGGGCCGGGCCAGGCAGGATTTTTAATGGCACGCTGCTCCAGCAGGCAGCAGTGTGCCATTAAAAATCGGCTCGCGTGCCGTCTTTGGCACGCGTGCCATAGGTTGCCGACCCCTGTCCTAGCATGTCAAAACTGTAATGCTTCATGCACATTCTGTGCTAGAAAGAGATTCTCTCTGCTTTATCTATTAAAAATAAATCCTAGAATTCATTTTCTAGTTATAAAATTAGGACCTCTTCCCCCTCTCCCCCAAGATTTTATGCAAGGCTGAGATTGAGCCCAGACATGACCTTGTTATCTAAGCATGGGGTTAGGAAACAGTTACTCCTGAGTTCTAATCCCAGCTCTAACAGTTATTTCCTCTCTGGGACCATAACTAAGTCACATATCAATGATGCATAAGCTAATGTTAGGCAATTTCTGGAAGGCAAACTTTATTTTCCTCCTCTGTAAAATGAAGAGGGAAATGGGGGAGAAAGGAGGGAGAGGTTTGCCCTCTAGAATTTGGCCACCATATTATCACGTTTTGTAAATTAAACGTATTGCAAAAGGAGGCAGAGTGCAATCAATAGATGTATTTGAAGGCTATAAATAAATAAATAGAAAGCCAGGATCTATTGCTTGGGGTGACAATGAGTGTCCAGTGCTCCCTGCAGAAAGCATCCATGAAGTCCCCAGTTATGCTGTCAGCAGCATGGTAGATGTAGAAGGAAGGGGTTATCCAAACGAATTGAATGTGCAATAATATTGCTAAACAGAGAGGACAGTGTTTTCTAAGAGCATGTGTTAAACTGGATTCATCCATGTCAGGCTGTGAATAATGGCCTTTCTTTGCTTCACCCTGCCCATGTGACTGGGTCTGCCCTTACGTAACTCCTTAGTGCAAAATAGGATATTGTTTAACGAAGAACTGCAGTTGGGGGTAGCTTTAGCTTACTTGTGGCAGAGAGATACAAAAACTGTTCAGTCTCAAGTGATGCAATATGATAATTTTCTGCCCTTCTTTTATTATGGTGTCTCTCTAATTTCGCTTGCCTCTCATAACTTGGCTGCCACAGTTTCACTCCCCAAAACTTTCTGGCCAGGAAAGCAGACAATCTGGCTTCATTTGGTGCCAGTGCTGTTCAGTCTGCTGGCTGAAAAAGGTGCTCCCAAGCAACGTGATTAGTTGCCCTCATTTCTGGGGCTCGAGATAAACACCTCTGCTGCGTTAGCCTGTACCTGCTAACATGAGGAGACAGTACGGGCTATTTTTGCATCAGCCTTTGCAGAGAAATGGAATTAAAATTCTGCAGTGCATCACAATTACATTTGCAAGTTGTTGTTGTTTTTTAAGCTGTGATTCACGGATGCACCCTGTGATTTGAGAACAAGAGGAGGCTATGGAAAGCTCTGCATCTCTGATCAGCCCCCACCTCTTAATCCTTCGATAATAACCAGCTTTGACAAATGCAGTAGGAAATCCTGCAGTAGGGTGACTAGTGATCAACACCTAGAAGGACTCTGCAAACCTTATTTGGGGGTGGGGTAGGGTGATGGTGGAACTGGAGCATGCCTTTTAGATAGGCTCTTCCTAGAGCTGCAATCAGAGCTTGCAGCTGATGTTAGGCCCTCTAATGAACAGCGTCTCAAGTGGCTGCTTTGCTTCAGTTGTGTTTAAAGTCAGACTTCTCGGGAACTAATGGAAGGACAAGAAGCAGGATCAATTGACTGCAAAGTGTAAACGTTACAGACCAAACTGTGCCCAGTATGCCTTGATCCCCTTGGAGGTAGTGCTGAGATGCACCATTCCAATGTGTTAGCCTTTTTATTAAGGCGTGGAGAGTTTGTACTTTACAACTAAATTATTTGTATTTAAACACTACATCATACAGTTACGAGAGAATCTGTAAGAGCCACAGTCTGTTCTGTCCCCTGCAGTCCACAACCCACCTTTCTAAAAGAAGGATGATCTTTGGTCTCTGAAACCACATCCTTATGCAACAATGATAGCTACTCAGTGCACCCAAGAGGAGCTCCAGGAAGCATTGTGCCTCAGAGAGGCTCAAGTGATTGCCAATGCACAAGGGAAGCATCCTCACTGTGCCACTTAAGGGGGGGAAGCATCTGCTGGCCTCTGCATCAGGGCAGCTCTGCCAGCTGGTGCAGGGGTCAGGTGGCAGGGTGAGAGCTTTATTCATTTCCTGCCCCTGTTTTGTTGGCAGTAGCAGGGACCACTCCCTGTGGTCAGGAGATCTGCAGTTGTGGCCAGCTTCTGCACATGGAAACAAAGTGTGGGTTAGGTTCCTTGCATTTACCTCCCCTTCTGCATTCACAGTCCGGCTTTAAATTACAAACATTAGCTGTATGAAGACACAGTATTCAGGTGTAAACTCACACTTGCAGTTTGGTATAAAGTGTCTCTCTCCTGTGAAAGGTTTTGCCAGTTCAGCTCTTTGGTTTAGTGAGCTCAGGTTACGAAACTTAAACTCTGCAGTAAGTCCTATTATAGGGACCTGGTTTGAAAATCCTCAAAATGGACTGCCATGATGCTGTTAACACTGAGAGACTTGTAGGTGACACTGTGGGTTGCAGCTGAGTTTTGATGCCAATGGGATGTGGGAGTTTGCTGTAGTTCTCTTTCAAAAACCACCATGTAGTCATTTAATTTTTTGACCATTTGGGGAAATGAGTCGTCACATGAGCAGTCCAGCCAGCGTACATATAAGGAATCGCTCTGTTGTTTGTTCCTTTACTTTAGTGCTGTAATCACTAACAAGCTGACATCTTTATGGGATGGTGTGGTACCCAGCGGTGCCTTTGCCGATTTTGTACAATAAAAAATGTCTGTCTGCTTTTCTTAAGGGTCTATTTTTATATGTAACATTTTATAGCATCATTTTTTTAAAGAGGAAGTGCTTAGGGCCCAGTTGCATGAGGTGCTGAGCACCCTTGCCTCTCACTGACTTGCATGGCCGCGGAGGACACTCAGCACTTTGCAGAATCAGGTCCACAGTAGGGAGGCAGGAAAACCACATAGTCACATCCTAGATAATGATCAGTTTGTTATAAGATAATGTTTGCTGTCAGCTTCTAACAGGAGAAACTGGAGCTTGTTTGTGAGCTGTCAGCACCGTGGTCCTCAATCCAGAGATGACAGAAATGCTATTGGAAAGTTGACTTTTTTTTATGAGGATTTGAGGGGAAGGGTCAGAGTCTTATAATGGAAACTCAACTTTAACCTTCAAGAGTGGTTCCTGACTCCCCACAATTAGCTCTGGGTTTTTTTAAATAGTGCATCTTCCGTAAATCTTCAGCCCACACCCGGAAAGGTTTTGTTTGCATTAGGGCTTTATTCACATCCTGTGCTCTGCTGATGTGCCTTTCTTTCTGTGCTGTGGGGTTCTCCTTTGCATTTAATTCTAGAGATGCTTCCTGCAGGTGCTCGAGCTTGTTATATGTCTGCTCCTGGGTTGCACTGAATCCCATTGAAAGTGCAAAATGCTTCTACCATCTCCTGCCCTCGAGACGTGACTGCCTCCCACCAGTCCCAGTGTTAAATAAAAACCTACAACTGATCTAATTTTATAGCCTTAACCCTGTAGTGACTCAGTGCCTCTCAGACATTGAGGAGTTGATCCTCAAAACACCATATGAAGTAGAGAAGTACTATCTTTATTTCACTGAGGCACAGAAAGAGTAAGGACCTGATCCAAAGCTCACTGAAGTCAATGGGAGCACTTCCATTGACTTCAATGGATTTCAGATCAGGCCCTATGTGACTTCCCAAGTCACTCATAGATTCATAGATTCTAGGACTGGAAGGGACCTCGAGAGGTCATCGAGTCCAGTCCCCTGCCCTCATGGCAGGACCAAATACTGTCTAGACCATCCCTGATAGACATTTATCTAACCTACTCTTAAATATCTCCAGAGATGGAGATTCCACAACCTCCCTAGGCAGTTTATTCCAGTGTTTAACCATCCTGACAGGAACTTTTTCCTAATGTCCAACCTAAATGTCCCTTGCTGCAGTTTAAGCCCATTGCTGCTTGTTCTATCCTTAGAGGCTAAGGTGAACAAGTTTTCTCCCTCCTCCTTATGACACCCTTTTAGATACCTGAAAACTGCTATCATGTCCCCTCTCAGTCTTCTCTTTTCCAAACTAAACAAACCCAATTCTTTCAGCCTTCCTTCATAGGTCATGTTCTCAAGACCTTGAATCATTCTTGTTGCTCTTCTCTGGACCCTCTCCAATTTCTCCACATCTTTCTTGAAATGCGGTGCCCAGAACTGGACACAATACTCCAGTTGAGGCCTAACCAGCGCAGAGTAGAGCGGAAGAATGACTTCTCGTGTCTTGCTCACAACACACCTGTTAATACACCCCAGAATCATGTTTGCTTTTTTTGCAACAGCATCACACTGTTGATTCATATTTAGCTTGTGGTCAACTATAACCCCTAGATCCCTTTCTGCCGTACTCCTTCCTAGACAGTCTCTTCCCATTCTGTATGTGTGAAACTGATTGTTCCTTCCTAAGTGGAGCACTTTGCATTTGTCTTTGTTAAACTTCATCCTGTTTACCTCAGACCATTTCTCCAATTTGTCCAGATCATTTTGAATTATGGCCCTGTCCTCCAAAGCAGTTGCAATCCCTCCCAGTTTGGTATCATCTGCAAACTTAATAAGCGTACTTTCTATGCCAATATCTAAGTCGTTAATGAAGATATTGAACAGAGCCGGTCCCAAAACAGACCCCTGCAGAACCCCACTTGTTATGCCTTTCCAGCAGGATTGGGAACCATTAATAACAACTCTCTGAGTACGGTTATCCAGCCAGTTATTCACCCACCTTATAGTAGCCCCATCTAAATTGTATTTGCCTAGTTTATCGATAAGAATATCATGCGAGACCGTATCAAATGCCTTACTAAAGTCTAGGTATACCACATCCACAGCTTCTCCCTTATCCACAAGGCTCGTTATCCTATCAAAGAAAGCTATCAGATTGGTTTGACACGATTTGTTCTTTACAAATCCATGCTGGCTATTCCCTATCACCTTACCACCTCCACCACCTTCATGGTAGAACTGGAAATAGAATTCAGATCTCCTGAGTTCCAGTCCAATGCCTTATCCACACAACCATCCTTTGGTGGATAGGGGCATAAATCCTACCCACCACCACCACCTCCTCAGGCCCAGTGCCCCAATGCACACAATTATGTAGGTGTCATTATATGCCCTTACCCTGACATTTTTATTCAGTAATAAATGGGGTTGATTGCAAATAACCAAGGGAAATAAGATATTTCAGAGTGATTTAATGTCAGCCTACAAGGATAAAAAACACACACAACCATTTAAATCATTATATTATTTTGTTTTCTGGTCAATAAAAGTAATTGCAATAAAATGCTGTCAGTAGGGTCTGAAATGTGCATCCCCCCTGCTCCCTCCAGATGCTCTTAGGCTCTTTGATTGTGTTAAAACGGACAACGTTATTTCTCCTTGTAGGAGGAGTGTCCGTTATTGTTGCATCCAATAGTCATGAGCTGGATTGGTGTATCACTGGCAGAGTCTCATTACACGTAGATCTGGAAAGGCTGCCAGTTAGAGGGATTCCTGGGAGAAGCCGCTCTTCTTGCCTTTGCAAATGGAGGCGGACCAGCAGTGTTAGCTGCTCTCTCAGCCCGTGGGCTGGTGCCCTTTGCATTAAGAATTTATAATTTGTTATTATCCTGTACATGCTGAGCTGCTTTTACAGAAGACCTGAGGGACCTGGAGAGACCTCTGATCTGTGTTTAAAGCTTCCCTTCATTTGTCATTTTACAGTGCACATTGTCTGAACAGTAGTCAAGTCATAACAAAGGCCTGGTCTACACTAGGCTTTTATGTCGAATTTAGCGCCGTTATATCGAATTAACCCTGCACCCGTCCACACCACGAAGCCATTTAGTTCGACATAGAGCCCTCCTTAAATCGATTTCTGTAATCCTCCACAACGAGAGGAGTAGCGCTAAATTCGAAATGGCCATATCGAATTAGGCTAGGTGTGGATGGAAATCGACGGTAATAGCTCCGGGAGCTATCCCACAGTGCACCACTCTGTTGACGCTCTGGACAGCAGTCCGAGCTCGGATGCTCTGACCAGCCACACCCCGGGAAAATTTGAATTCCTTTTCCTGTCTGGGCAGTTTGAAGCGCAGTTTCTGTTTGGACATCGAGGGGAGCTCAGCAGCAGTGGCAACGATGCAGAGCTCTCCAGCAGAGATGGCCGTGCAATCTAATAGAAAGAGGGCCCCAGCATGGACTGATCGGGAAGTCTTGGATCTCATCGCAGTGTGGGGCGATGAGTCCGTGCTTTCCGAGCTGCGCTCCAAAAGACGGAATGCAAAGATCTATGAGAAGATCTCTAAAGCCATGGCAGAGAGAGGCTACAGCCGGGATGCAACGCAGTGCCGCGTGAAAATCAAGGAGCTGAGACAAGGCTACCAGAAGACCAAAGAGGCAAACGGACGCTCCGGATCCCAGCCTCACACATCCCGTTTCTACGAGGCACTGCATTCCATCCTAGGTGCGGCCGCCACCACTACCCCACCCCTGACCGTGGACTCTGAGGATGGGATATTGTCCGCGGCCGGTTCCTCAGCGGACGGGGAAGAGGAGGAAGGAGATGAGGAGGACGAGGCAGTAGACAGCGCTTACAACGCTGATTTGCCCGACAGCCAGGAGCTCTTCATCACCCTGACAGAGATCCCCTACCAACCCTCCCCAGCCGTTACCCCAGACACAGATTCAGGGGAAGGATCAAGCAGTAAGTGTTTTAAATATCCAAACATTTATTTACAACATAACTGGCATATTTAAAATATTAACAGTAGCTAAAGTGCTTTAAAACATGTAAACATTTATTTGCAACAAAACAGGAAGATTGAAAATATTAACAGTGGGTAAAGTGCTTAAAAACATGTAAACAGGAAAGTCAAACAAAAGGGGAATCAGTGCAAAGTGTATCATGATTACTCCGTCTTTGGGCGCCTCAATATATAGTCCGAACCATTTTAAAAAAATCTCACAATGTCCGCTTCATGATTATAGTGCCCAAAACCCTGCAGTCATTTGTCCCTCCAAGGGCACCTAAGCCAAGAACTGGTCAATGTAACCGGGGATCGAGGCGACATCCTCCGGGGAGAACTCCTCATACACCTCCTGCAGGTGTTTTTCAAGCCTCATCAGCAGGTTCCTGGGCAGGGACAGCTTATTAGGCCCCCCGTGGTAGGACACGTTTCCCTGCCACAACGCCAGCAGGTACTCCGGGATCATGGCCTTGCACAGCAGTGCAGCAAATGGCCCCGGTTTCTGCAGGCTGTCCCGGAGCATCTTCTCCTTCTGGCTCTCGGAGACCTTCAGGAGGGTGATGTCAGGCATGACTCCCTGCTGTGAATTAGGTAGGGGAAAGTTAGTATTGGGACTGCTTGCCCGTCCCTTTACAGAACTGCAACCGCCGGTTTACAGCCACGCGGTTTACAGCCGCGAGGGGCTGGGACAGGGCCAGAGTTCATGCTTGCAGGATTGCTGCCAGCAGAGACTCGCATTGCTTTCTATGTGAAAGGAGGCCAGTGCCACTCTTAAAGTTTTAAGCGGCCACAAGTCTACGGCTTACCATGTTTGCCATCTAGACAAAGTCCGGTGTCCTGCCCTGCTCCTCAGCTCGCCACAGCAAGACCGCAGGCACTGTAGGCGAGGGCCGAAAATTCGACCTTGTCCTCAGTGCGCGTGTGATAGGTGCTCTGCATGGTCTTGTTCACAGAGAAAGACTATGTTCTCTGTTCACAGATACATTGCTCTGTCTCAGGAATTCACTCCCTTTTTCCAATTCCCACAGCCACATCTGCCCAGAGGCTAGCGCACATTAGGAGGAGGAAGAAGAGGACACGGGAAGACATGTTTGCTGAACTAATGGAATGCTCCCGAGCACAGGCAGCCCAGCAGACACAGTGGAGGGAGAACTTGTCCCAAATGCACCGGGCAAACATTGAACGGGAGGAGAGGTGGCGACAGGAGGACAGGCAGGCTACTCAAACGCTGCTTGGACTAATGAGGGAGCAAACGGACACGCTCCGCCGCCTTGTGGATGTTCTGCAGGACCGGAGGCAGGAGGAGAGAGCCCCGCTGCAGTCTCTCTGTAACTGCCCTGCCCCGCCACCAAGTCCCATACCCCCCTCACCCAAAGTCCAAACACGGAGGGGTGGAAGGGGCCGGGAAAAATTTCACTCCACCCCTGCGGACTGCTCTACCACTAGAAGGCTCTCATTCCCCAAAATTTGAAAAGTCCTTTCCTACCCGCCTCACACAAGACCCCGTCCAAGTTTCACCCCCCCGTTCCATGTGCGGTTGTTAATAAAGAATACGTTTCTGTTCATTTCTGTTTCCATCCTCTTCTTTTGGAGGGGAGTCTGTCTGGAGGGGGGGGAAGGGCCTTGGTCATTGGACAGGACAGTCACCTTTAGCAGGGGGCAGGTGCAGCAGCAGGGCACATATACAGTGCAGTGACTAGTTATCCTGGTCAGTCTGGGAGGTGGTTTTCATGTTCTGTGTGGTGGGGGCGGTGGTGTTGCTCTGTGACTTGGTGGCGGGGGAGGGCAGTTACAGATCTTATGCAGCGGTCCTTACCCTGGATCACAGAGCCGCGCAGCAGGGGATCTGTAACCCTCCTCCCCCTGCAAGACAGTCACATAGCCGACACATACACGCAGTCCCGGCCAGGAGGGCTGGCAGGCTCCGTTGAAACAACCAGTCCACCATCGCGGAGCCTGTCATTCCTGGAGTTTAGAAGCATCATTTGCATCACAACCCTAAACCCGCTCCCCGCCACAGTCTGCGTCCCAGGTTTAAAACATTCCCGTGAAAACAGTAATAAAGACAACGGTGTCCATGAACAAAACAGAACAGATTTTATTTTTTGGGAAGGGGGTGAAGGGGGTATGTAATTGGAGAGGATAGTCGACGGCAACTGGGTAAAGAAACGGGGGCAAGTTCAGCTTCTGTGTCCACAAACTTAAAAGTCAATGGGTACCCTGCTCAGCCTTGAAACTGGCTTTCAAAGCCTCCCGGATGCACAGCGCGTCCCGCTGGGCTCTTCTAATCGCCCGGCTGTCTGGCTGGGCGTAATCAGCAGCCAGGCTATTTGCCTCAACCTCCCACCCCGCCATAAAGGTCTCCCCCTTGCTCTCACACAGATTGTGGAGCACACAGCAAGCTGCAATAACGATGGGGATATTGGTTTCGCTGAGATCACAGCGAGTGAGTAAGCTTCTCCATCTCCCCTTGAGACGGCCAAAAGCACACTCCACTACCATTCTGCACTTGCTCAGCCGGTAGTTGAACAGTTCTTTTTCTGTGTCCAGGGCGCCAGTATAGGGCTTCATGAGCCAGGGCATTAGCGGGTAGGCTGGGTCCCCGAGGATCACTGTAGGCATCTCCACATCCCCAACAGTTATCTTGTGGTCCGGGAAGTAAATACCTTCCTGCAGCCGTCTAAACAGACCAGAGTTCCTGAACACGCGAGCGTCATGAACCTTGCCCGGCCATCCGACGTAGATGTTTGTAAACCGTCCCCGATGGTCCACCAGTGCTTGCAGCACCATTGAAAAGTACCCCTTTCTATTGATGTACTGGCTGGCCTGGTGGCCCGGTCCCAGGATAGGGATGTGAGTCCCATCTATAGCCCCACCGCAGTTTGGGAATCCCATCGCAGCGAAGCCATCTATGATGGCCTGCGCGTTTCCCAGGGTCACTACCTTTGACAGCAGTACCTTGACGATTGCCTTGGCTACTTGCATGACAACAACCCCCACGGTAGATTTGCCCACGCCAAAGTGGTTCGCGACTGACCGGTAGCTGTCCGGCGTTGCAAGCTTCCAGAGGGCTATGGCCACTCGCTTCTGGACAGTCAGGGCTGCTCGCATGCGGGTGTCCTTGCGCTTCAGGGCAGGGGACAGCAACTCACAAAGTTCCAGGAAAGTCCCCTTCCGCATGCGAAAGTTTCGCAGCCACTGGGATTCATCCCAGACCTGAAGCACTATGCGGTCCCACCAGTCCGTGCTTGTTTCCCGGGCCCAGAATCGCCGTTCAACAAAATCCACATGCCCCATTGCAAACGTGATGTCCTCGGCGCTGGGTGTCGTGGTTTCTGACAGCTCTGTGCTACTCTCCGACTTCAGGCCCTCACTCCGCTGCCGTAGCCTCCTCGCCTGATTTCTCTGCATCTGCCTCAGGGAAAGGTGTATGATAAGGTGCGAGGCGTTGAGAACGGCCACAACTGCAGCGATGGTCGCAGCGGGATCCATGATCGCAGTGCTGTGGCGTCCGCGCTGTCACTGATCAAAAAGTGCGCGAACTGATTTCCCGCCGGCGCTTTCAGGGAGGGAGGCAGGGCGGTAGTGACTGACGGATGACGACAGTTACCCAAAAGCACCCTCGCCACAATTTTTTACCCAGAAGCCATTGGGGGCTCGACCCAGAATTCCACTGGGCAGCGGGGACTGCGGGAACTGTGGGATAGCTGCCCACAGTGCACTGCTTCCAATGTCGACGCTTTCCCTGGTAGTGTGGACTGACAAAGTCGAATTACTGTCCTTAGTGTAGACACACACGTTCGACTTTCTAATATCGATTGCACATATTCGATTTAACTAAAATCGAACTACTCTCGTAGTGTAGAGATAAGATGTATACCAACTAAAAAAACTCTCGCAAACAAGCCTCAGAGGAAACTTACGCAGCGCCGCAGGTGAATAGCAGTAATGCGCACCTCAGAGGTTTTTTCCTCATCAAGAGCTTCAGTACTAAATTTTCCAAAGTGACTAGGGATTCTGAGTGTCCCAGTTCTTAGGCCCCTCAGGGTATGTCTACATTGCATTTTAAAACCCATGGCAGTGAGTCTCCGAGCTTGGGTCTACAGACTCCGGCTCGTGCTATGGCACCAAAAACAGCTGTGTAGGAAACAGCTGTGTAGGAAACAGCTGTGTAGGCATTTGGGCTCAGGTTGGAGCTTGGGCTCTGAAGCTGGGGAGGGGGATGGGTTCCAGAGCCTCAGCTCTAGCCTGAGCCAGACTGTCTATACAGCTATTTTGAGTACTATAGCATGAGCCCAAGTCTGTAGACTGAGCCTCTGAGAGTCACTGCGGTGGGTTTTGAGAAGCAGTGTAGACAAACCTTTAAAGAGCCTTATTTTTCAGAAAATGCTGAGCCGTCTGCCCTCTGAAAATCAGGCCTGTTTTAAGGTAACTCCAGTTGAGCAGTAAGAAATGGAGCACCAAAATCACTAGTCACTTTGGGAAATTATTTCACCCTTTGTATTAAATAATCCCAAACCCCTAGCTCCCCCCACCACCACCACTTTGTTTGCTGTGAATTTATAACAGTAAATCAATAATGCAAACAAAATATGCAGGTCTGGTTGAAATTCACCCCTACACAGCCTATGTACCACTGAAGTGCTTATGCGGGAGGTAAGTGGTGCATAGGACTTGTGCTTGCCCTCTGCACAAGCTGAATTTCACCTTCGGTGAATAAGCAGCTGGTTTTGTCTTGCTTTAAACATAAAGCTGGGCTAAACTCTGCAATTCTTACTCACTTGTTACTCAGGCAAAATTCCTATTGACTTCATTGGGATTTTGCCCTGGTAATGTCTGCATGAGGTCTGTGGGATTAAGCCTAATGTGAATTGCTCAGTTTATACCAACACACCTTCTTTCTAAGCGCTTCCTTCCCACCGGGTCGAGCTGTACATGAAAGCATTGCTTCTTTCCAGATAGTCATTTGCATGTTCTGGAACGGTGAATCCTATTTACAGTTTATTTACCTTAGTGACATTCTTGTGATTTCTAACAGCTGCTTTTCCACTTTGACTCATAATTAATTTATGAATTTTGCTTTCTGGTCAACTAAGGGTTAATGGCTACAGTGTCTCTGGGTATGTACAGGAAGTAGGGTGACCAGATAGCAAGTGTGAAAAATCAGGACAGGGGGTCGGGGGGCAATAGGCACCTATATAAGAAAAAGCCCCAAATATTGGGACTGTCCCTATAAAATCGGGACATCTGGTCACCCTAGCAGGAAGAGGCAGCTGCATTTCATAAATACCCTCATGTACTGTGTACAGATTTTGTGTTGGCTCTTCTAAGAGGAGAGCAAGTAATGGAAACATCAGATGCTTTTGAATGTTAGGTCAGCAAATTCATTTGGCCTCATCTCCTTTCTGTTAGCAGCTGTACCCCACAACAGTTCTTCACTAAATGACCATTTGACTGAGCATCTTATAAAAATGCATCCTTCTTAGAAGTTTCCTCACTTTATATTACAAAGTACAGTACTGGGGGGAAATATGTAAACTGCAAACTTCTGATTTAGTAAAGATCAAATGTGGGGCAAAAAACTTTCATTAGGGATGTAATAATAAGGCATGGACTATTATACAATGTGAGACTAATTAACTTTGTGTCAGATGCTTGGGACCGTCTTACTCCATTTTTATTGGGCTCCTAGGTGCTATGTTAATACAAATAATAATTCTTACTCAGTTGCACTTCAAGTGAATTCACTGGGTATTTTGCCTGAATAAGGACTAAGTAAAAGTGGGGTCATGAGCTCAGGAATTTGCACATTGTAAGCTAGCCTATGAATCAACATGTTGCAGTCAATAATTTTTAGCCATAAATATAAAATAATGCAAGGTTAACAATTCAAAATAGCAATTTCCTTACTTACTTCCATTGGTCCTGCCTTGTGGTTGTATGTTGTCTGTAAAATTCTTCTTAGAGTAAGATGACCAGAAGTGTGCATAGTACTCCAAATATGATCTAATTCATCCCTTGGTGCTGGAATAATTTCCACTGTTTATATCTCCAGTTCTAGGAGATAGGATATCTCCATTTATATACTTCTATTTATGTAGCCCAGAATTTAGTTTGCTTATTTTACTGCAGCTAAACAGAGCACCACATATCTGAGTTTTATCAGCCACAGTTCCAAACCTTCCTTTTCCTCGTTGTTTGCAAGCATTTGAACACTTGTTTCTATTGCAATAAATTGGACCTACAAATAGGTGTTATAATTGTGCGGTGGTTCTCCAAATTATTTATGCTGCGTGCCACTTCACAAGCACCTGGATTGACTTCTCTTCCGACATCCCAGCTGTCCCTGTGTTTCACTCTGCAGACCACCGGAAATGTTTCTGCAGACTATTGTGCTCCATTAGCAGAGGCTTGAGAACCACTGTTGTAGGGAGATGGACTTCTGGTTTCAAGGTGTGATTGAGTCAATAAGGCTGTCGAGCGGTATGGATGAATCTTGGTACTCTTCTTAGTGCATATTTACTACCATTGGGTGGTGGTGGTTGCTGTTATTTTTTATTGTTTTACTGTAGCACTGATAGGCTCCAAACAATATCAGGGTCCTGTTGGGCTAAGTGCTGTACAGACCCTTAGTGAGAGACAGTCCCTGCCCTGCAGGGTTTACAGTCTAACTGGACAAGACAGACAAAACATGGGGAAAAAGGAAGTATTGTTATCCCCATTTTACAGGTAGGGAATAGAAGCATTGAGAGATTTGCCGAAGGTTGCACAAGGGAATCTGTGGCAGAGCTAGGAACTGAAACCAGATCTCCCAAGTCCCAAAACAGTGCCTTAACCACAAGTCCATTCTTTCTCTGGTTGTCAGGCTTACCCGCCCAACTGGTAGGAGGTAGGTAGTCCCAGGACTAACTGGGCTTGTACATGTCTGGCATGTGTATGAACATGAATTTTTGTTTGCAGTGTAGATGGGACCAGAACTGTTAAAGAACTGGGGTTAGGATTTGTGTTACAGCTTTGTAATGCTGGTGGTTCTTTCTGAACTCTATAAATCAGATATGTCTTACTCATTAGAGCCTTATTTGGTATTTTATTGTTCTAATATTTCTCTCATTAGTGTGTGTTCAGATAAGCTGGCAGAACTACATGCAGTGCTAACGCACTAGATAACATTTGCTAGGGTTTGATAATGAAGCTCCCTATCAGCTGTTTGCTTGTCTGTATTTGGCTACATTCAGCCAAGGGTTTTCAGGGATTCACAGCTTGTTAGGTTTCTGCCTTCTAATGATTGAAATTAACAATCTGTTTTCCTTCTACTTTTCCCAAGGAAATCAAATGTTGAAAACCTATTTCCTGCTTACTCAATGAGATGGTCAAAATGCTTATGGCATAATAGTTAATCATAGGACCTGATCCTTCCAGCACGAAAGTCAAAGGGTGAAACCCTGGCCCCATTGAAGTCAATGGCAAAATGCCCACTATCCTTAATGAGGTCAGGATTTCACCAGCTGAGTCTAATCACGTGAGTAAAGTTACTTGTTCTTTGTTTGTATAGCGCTTAAGAACGATGGGGTCTTTGGCCATGACTAGGGCTTCTAGGTGTAACAGTAATGCAAATAATTAATAATAATAATACTCGTGTGTTTGCAGGATTGGTCCCATAAATTAAAAAAAGGAATAAATAACAATGGGATAATAATACACTACTTGAAAATCATTTGTAATGTATTGTGACATAGGACCTGATTATGAAACCCATACTCACTCAGTCCCACTTAATGGATAGTTTTAGCAAGGGACTTAAATGCATGCTTAATTTTAGGGTTGTGAGTGGTCCTATTGACTTAGAGATGTGCTCGAGCACCTTGTTGAGTTGAGACTGAAGTCAATAGGACTATTTGTCCATAAACTATAACGTTAAAAATTGATTATAGTCTTGTAAATGCTACTGATGATACTGCTACCAGGAGAAGTCCCATTGCACTCTCTGGTAATGAATACTTGCAGTTATAAGCAGTGACTCATGGTTTGTGTTGCAGCATCAGGCACTGTGACCGAAATGTTATAGGAACAATTGAAAACATTCCTGAAATTGGTGAAGTATTTCTTAGCATGCTTTTATCATTAACCTATTTTGAAGTTGTTCATATTTGCATTTCAGTCTGGTCTTGTCTTTACCAAAGACAGATCTATTGTTTGGCAGGCGGCAACTTAGCGGTGCTTCATCTGACACACTTGTCTGTCCAAAATTTAAAAAAACCCTCCATCAAACTTTTAACTGGAAACTCTGCACTTCTGGACAAGACCAACTGCTGAGAAGTTGGACTGCTCCACTCATTGTGGATTGATTGTACCCTGGAAACAGTTTTTTTGTGGGGAGATTTTTTTTTCCCCTTTTCAGTTATTCATCTGTCTTCTACCACAACAGCCTGTGGGAGTTATGTTTTGCCTGTGTAAAGCTAAAAGACAATATATCTATTGACCCTTTTGCTGTTTCTGGAATGTCTCTTTTGAAAAGTTCCCTTGAATTGTTCTCAGCAAAACATGCTCCATTCTTCATCCTTACTACAGACTGAAATGGTAAATAGGATAGGAGAAATTTT
This sequence comes from Terrapene triunguis, assembly GCF_002925995.2. Classification (NCBI taxonomy): domain Eukaryota; kingdom Metazoa; phylum Chordata; order Testudines; family Emydidae; genus Terrapene; species Terrapene triunguis. The sequence goes on along the minus strand of NW_020664589.1, from coordinate 7,642,035 downwards.
TAACATCCCTCAAAAAAACTAATTGACAGTTTTTCCCTAACACAGAACCATACTGGGGGATGTGACATAGTCTGAATAATGTATTATTTTTTTTAAAACCTCTCTGACACATCATTGTAATGGCATGATAACATAATAATAGCCTCTTGTTCCTCACAGAATTTCTGAATGCTAATCGTAAAAGGGTCATGTCCATAATCCATTGAAGTCAGTTACATTGTCTTCAATGGGAGTTGGACAAGGTACAGTATGACAACACCCCTACTGCCTGTTTAAAACTCCACTTTAGCCGATTTCATAATATGTTGCATCTCAGCATTCATACCAAGAGGCTCAGTACCTGGAATTTAGGTCTTTACACCAGTATTCTTTACTTTTCCAATTCACCTTCGCAACATGAGCATTTAAAAAAAAATCTTTGTATAATAAAAGGAATTCAAAGAGTTTTCCATTATAAAGTACTATGTTTTAGTTAGAGCTCAGTAAGCAGATACTTAAATTACACTGCATGCATGCGAAAATTATTGATAAATCCGAGAAATTTTCCAACCCTAATATACAGTGTCCATCCTATACAAAAACGCACCCTGTTGCTAAACTGCAGAATTCTTGGAGTATAACTTTTAAAAGTAGCTGTTCTAAGTAGCCTCATGTGAGACTCAAACATGCCCTATAATCCATGTTACATCAGAAAAAAATGTTTGCCAGGTTTGAAATTCTTTTAATTCCTAAATTTAAGGGGGGGGGGGATTTTCTGAATGAAGTACTTCATCCATAAAAGACTGTAGACCATAACTGATCTCTGCTCCAATGCCACCCATTTAGCTCACCTTTTTTCCCCATCTCCAAAGGCTTGCTGGGATCATTACAGGCATCTGGAACAACCAGTAGCTGCTGTGTGCAAGTCTGGTTAAGGCAATTCAGTGGTTAGATAGAAAATTGGTGCAGGAAATGTGGCAAACATAAGTTTGATACCACAGTGTTTGTTTTTTCCTGCTAACTGGTAGAGAGAGGCAAAAGCACTGTTGCCAAACTGTGCAGCTGTTCAGTTTGTTTTCCAGCATGGGAGACAAATCTGTGTACATAAGGCCTGGTTTTTAGAAGTGCTGAATACCCACAAATCCCATTGCTGTCAACATGGGTTGCAGCTACTGGCGCCTCTAAAAATCAGGCCATTAAAACACGTCACATAATCCTTTGTTTTATTTTAACTTTACAAATGTTTAGCATCATCATGGCATAATAAACCCAGCCTCTTACATGGACATTTTATGCTGTATTTTTTACTGAGTACTGGAAATGCCATTCAATTAATAGCTACAGCTTTAAGTTCTTCCCACTTACCATCAAGATCTAGCGTGGCAAGCTGAGAAAGGAAGCATCATCATTCAGACAGAAATAATGGCAGTTTTGTGCACCTCCTATGCTAGAGAGGGTTCTAATGGGTCAAATCCCTGGCTGGTGTAAATTGGAATAGCTCTGTCAAAGTCAGATAAAGCTATGGCAGTTTATACTAGCTGAGGATCTGGACCTACAGATCTGCCTCATCCTTCATTTATAACTCAGGTATTTATAGAAAGCATGACTTTGAAATAACTGAACACTAAAATCTGAGTTGTGGTTTTGATGGAAATCTGGATTTTACCATGTCCTGGCTGATATGGGCTAAAAAGACTAACAATGCAGCAGATATCAGGCTGCAGTTCAATTTTTAAGAAATTGTCTCTTAATTAGAAGTGCTTCATCTGTGACCTTTAGGTTTTCTTGTTGCATATGAGCTTTAAGAAAGAATTGCTTTAGCAAAAGCAGACTAAGGACAGCTAAGAAGGAGGCAGTATGCTTCATATGCATGTTTATTTGGAGGCCCATAAACTAATGTTGAAAAAGGGATTCCATGAAGAGGGGGCCCTCATTAGTTTTCAGCATGACAGGTGAGATGCAAAGCAAAAAAACCAAAACAAACCTCTGTGTGCTCTTTATTGCTTCTTTATGATCATAGAATCATAGACTGTCAGGGTTGGAAGGGACCTCAGGAGGTCATCTAGTCCAACCTCCTGCTCAAAGCAGGACCAATTCCCAACTAAATCATCCCAGCCAGGGCTTTGTCAAGCCTGACCTTAAAAACCTCTAAGGAAGGAGATTCCACCACCTTCCTAGGTAACCCATTCCAGTGCTTCACCACCCTCCTAGTGAAAAAGTTTTTCCTAATATCCAACCTAAACCTCCCCCACTGCAACTTGAGACCATTACTCCTTGTTCTTTCATCTGGTACCACTGAGAACAGTCTAGATCCATCCTCTTTGGAACCCCCTTTCAGGTAGTTGAAAGCAGCTATCAAATCCCCCCTCATTCTTCTCTTCTGCCGACTAAACAATCCCAGTTCCCTCAGCCTCTCCTTATATGTCATGTGCTCCAGCCCCTTAATCATTTTTGTTGCCCTCCGCTGGACTCTTTCCAATTTTTCCACATCCTTCTTGTAATGTGGGGCCCAAAACTGGACACAGTACTCCAGATGAGGTCTCACCAGTGTCGAATAGAGGGGAATGATCACATCCCTTGATCTGCTGGCAATGCCCCTGCTTATACAGCCCAAAATTCTGTTAGCCTTCTTGGCAACAAGGGCACACTGTTGACTCATATCCAGCTTCTCGTCCACTGTAACCCCGAGGTCCTTTTCTGCAGAACTGCTGCCTAGCCACTCGGTCCCTAGTCTGTAGCAGTGCATGGGATTTTTCTGTCCTAAGTGCAGGACTCTGCACTTGTCCTTGTTGAACCTCATCAGGTTTCTTTTGGCCCAATCCCCTAATTTGTCTGGGTCCCACTGTATCCTATCCCTACCCTCTAGCGTATCTACCACTCCTCCCAGACCTCATTTGTTGTTCTTCTTTGGTTATATTGTAACTATCTAGTCTTGATGTATATTTTCTCTTCTGGAGAATTCTGTCAGTCTTTGGAAGACTTCACTTGGAATGTGACTTCACATCTGGAGGTTTAAACCTGAGCTCTGGTTCTATGGACCCAGCCCACTTGAAAGGAGAAGGGAGAAAAAGCTGAAAAAGCTGCAGCTCAGGTTTCAAACACTCACTTCTGAGGTCGTGGATCTGGTCTTCCAAAGCCTGTCCTCTAGGAAAAGCCAAGCCAAGACCAGAAATTTCCAATGTAAAAAGAAGTAGGAATAACTCCATCTCTTTGGAGCTTTCTTTATGTATAAATGAGCAGTAAAGAATCCAAAAAAAATAGTTTTGTATTTTATGTCCTGTGCAGTTTGCCTTTAAATTACTCCTATGATTCCCTCTCCAATGTGACTGTGTGACTCAGTGCCTGCAGCTCTAGACTACTGCATCTATTAGGATTCGGAATCTGAAATGTAATGTTCCCAACTTATATTTTCATTATTCTGTAACTCCCACCGGAGTACAAGAACAGAGCTATAAAATATAACTCTGTTAATATTAAAGTGGTGATGTTAGTAGTAATAAGTGTAAAAAAAAATCCAGGCTTTTTTATATTTTATTTTAAGATCAAAATACCTCACTGCAAAAACATTTAAAATGTCTTGAGCTTGCCCAATGCAAAAAAAAAAAAAGGTGAGGAGGAACAATAACATTACTGTAGCTCTCAGATAGAAATTCTTGTTTTGGAATGTAACCAATTCTAGTTACTCATCTGCTGTGTTTTTATTCTGGGGCAGTTACACTCACATTGAAAACTATGGACCCTGTCCTGCAAACATTTAGATATGAGATACTTTACTCATGTGAAACTAATGGGCCTCCTTGTGGGAGTGATTTGCAGGATCAGGCCCTAAATCTGTATTATCGAATTACTTGTTTTATGTAAACAGAACTGGGCTGTCCATAGAACTTAGCTCAAACAATGGATTGCTCTTAGATGGCTGTACAGAATTGGATTCATAAGTATATATTGCTCTATAGCAGCTGGACCATGAGTAAGAGGTAGGGGAAGGGACAATCTTACAAAAATCTGCCAGGCAATAATAGTAATGTATGGGTGACTTCATTTTTATATTGTGTTTTTCTGTGTAAAAATGTAGCAATAATTGTTCCTTAATCAAATTTAATGCAAATGTGTGTGTATAATAAGTGATATAGCTCTCATGTAGAAAAACAACTGAACTGTCCTCTAGGGATTTCATTGTGTATAAATAAAATTCCTGAAGACATACATGCTTGCTTACCATAATTAGCAGAGAGTTGGAAGAATCTTGGGAACATTTCATAAGGATGTTTTCTTTGATTTAGTTCACTTATCTGTTTCTAATTATAGTATTTTGATTTTAATGCTACTGTTTTGGCTCTTGACATGCACATCATGCCCAATGAGTTCTCACTGGGTTTCTTAAATCATTTTATGAAACGAAGATAAAATGAATCCAGGAAAGTTTTTTACAATCAAATGTGCTTGCAAAAGAAATTGCAGAACTGAGTGAAATAAATAATTAGGTGATATCTATGAGCTGGATGGATAGATGAGGAACAGGAGATCTGAAACCTTCTGGCACAATTTGTTACTTTCCATTTATCATGCGTAAAATGTTTCATGATTTGATATTTTATGTGGATTTATTGTCAGGAAACTATTGTCTGCCTGGAACAGTTCACAGAATAACCCAATTCTGAACTGTTCTAATAGAATTGTTTTGGGAGGGAATGAGTGATTGAACCTGGCAGTATTTTAGGAATGAATCTTAAAATTCAAAACCTCCAGAAATATTCTCAGCTATGCTCCAAGGGTTAGGTAAAAAGTGTTAGATTAGTAGCATGCCTGGATGCCTGAAAATTCCAATTAACTTCTCTGAGACCAGCATTTGGTCCAGGGACACGAGACTCTTTCTGGAACAGATGGGAGCATATACAGGTGAGGTGCGCTACGTCAGAACAGAACGGGCAACAATGCACTGGCTGAGAGAATAGAAACCAGGAGAGAGTGAACAAGTGAACAGAGGATAGGAGGCAAAGGCATATGGAGTGGGGGGTGAGGGAGGGAGGGAGGGATGCTGTGCAAAGGCCAACAGCGAGGAAGGAAAAGGCAGCTAAAATAAACAGATGGGGTAGACAGAGAGGAAAATAATATTGGACAGTGTAACGGATGACAGAAGGCCTCAGGAAGGAGAATCTAAAAAGAGAGAGAGATCAGCAAATATGAAGGAAGGGTCACTCAAGGAAGTGCATCTGTGTAAATGCAGAGGCATTGGGAAGAGCATGGTGGGAGCACAGCATTGTGGTATTGGTTCTAGTGTGGGGAAGCAAAACAATCTCTGCTGGCTAACGGGGAAGTAGATCGTTCAGAGGAGAGCAAAAAACATGGGAGCAGGCCTGGGGTGGAGTGGGAAGACTAGCCATATGTGTCGAGAAGTTCAGAAGTAAGGAAGAGAGGAGTGAGCTGGATGAGCTACAGCTATGACAGTCTTGTTATGGGAATAAGGGGATGATCACAGAATTCAAACGTGTGCATGGAAAGAACAAATTGGTGAGAATAGGAGAGATCAGCTGCCCAAACATAAACTGGAGCATAGGAACTGGAGGAAATAAATTGAGCAGTAACATTACAGCTAGGGTGCAAGATTTCTTCCTCAGATAATAATGAAAATGAGTGGAGATGTCAGAACCGAAGGCATGTTTAGGCCATAATAACCATTATCTCCTTAGTCAAACTAAGAACACAGTTCTAAAGAGTCCGGTCTTGCAAGCTCTCCCAGTGCCTACCTCCCGTGATTTCAAAGAGATCTCGAAGCACAGAAGGTTCACGGGATTGGGCCCAACTATTCACAGTATTTAGAAAAGGCCAGGTCCTGCAAAGTGCAGAGTAGATTCCTGGATGTCAAAAGTGAGAACATGAAAAGGAAAAATAAGGACTATGAATTTTGGCAGTGTAAATTTGGAACAAATACTTGGAGCAGGTAAGATTTAATGGAGGAGGAGAATGAACAAAGAGAGACAGTAAAAATGGAAAGTGTGCAAAGATCCATCTGCTAATGTTTCCCCCAAAGTTTAGTGTGTGCTGAATAGTGGTAAATGCAGTAGGAATAAAATCGGAGTGGCTAAAACATACAGTCCTAGTCTGGTGCAACTTACCTTTAAATAGTGTAAAATATAATGTTCTTTTGGCTTTTCCTCAGGCAAGACAGCAAGCACAAATACGACATCAAATGGCAGAAGACAGCAAAGCAGAATACTCATCCATTCTTCTGAAATTTAACCACGAGCAACGCGAACATTATCACACACACATACCAAACATCTTCCAGGTGAGATCTCCTAGTACTGACTTACAGCAGCCCGTGTTCTCGGTGTGGCTACATCGACTAGATACATTGCAATGTATTGGTGGTAACCAGCTTAATTCTGTGATACCAGTTCTTCGCTCTGCAGAAACCGCAGCACCACATTAGCAGACACTGGACATGATGCAACAACCAGGATCTCTAAAAGAAGTTGCTCTCTTTTTGGTGGGAGCAACAATTCCTATGAATCCAAAGAGATGTTATGGAGTTCAGTCTACTAAACTCCCTCTGACCTCTGAGCTAGCTACCAGACTGATTGATAATGTGGGAGGTGGGAATCTGTTAGTTGGTATGGTAGGAGGGGGCATGCCTGATGACATTACTCATAGTCTCGTTTTATTACACTCTACGTCCATGCATCTGGGGAATGAGAGCATTGCTTGCATTGTTGGGGCAGGAATCAACTGAGAGAATTGTCATCTATAAAACCGTATGCTCCTTTGTGATCTGTTTTCAAACCTAGATTTCAAAGATGTTTAGATTTATACCACGTTAATGTTGGGCAATAGCTTAATGGATGTCAAGGGGGCAGATGCTTACAGTTTGATTACATTTACTAAAAATGTCAGATGATGATCAAAAAAGACATTGCAGAGAGAAAGTTAAAACTGCTGTGCTTTTTATTCATGGTCATTCAAGCCAATGTCTAGGATAAATTATTCCAAGGTATTTTGTGTTATTAAAAAAAGCAGCATCCCCAGGCCATGTATACACTTCTTACAAGGCCTTTAGAGACCATAAAACTTTGGATCTGGTAAGCACACTGAATTGAACTTACATCCTTGGCTAAGCATAGTTTGGGTGCCGGTGCATTACCAGTGCTCCAGAAAATTCCCTTGCTTTGCTTTAAGTGTTAAAGTAGCGTTCAGAGAGCTTGTTTTACTTTTAAAAGAATAATATCAGAGTGTTCTTTCCTGTAATTGTTTCATTTTTCTGTTGATCATGGTCGGGTCACAGTTTAACAGGAAAAAAATGCATATGAGGGGGTGGTTCTCAGCAGTCAGTGTCCTATCAGGTCTTATGTTTCAACATGAAACATGCACCTTTGACACCTGGACACACACTGTGCCTCCTATTATGATCCATCATAACAGGAATATGCAACATCTGGTTTTCCTGTGTCCTAAACCAGAGGTCAATGGAACAGATACTGGAGATCCTTGGCACTCTCTGTAGTGATCAATAGGGCGCCTATGTTGAGATGCCCTGATGTAAACGGTATAAAGTAATGTGGAGATTACTCTGAGGCCATCCTTTGATCTCCGATATCACTAAACCGTACATTACATGAGAATAACCATCTTAATTTGCCTGGGTTTAAAGTCTTATTTAAACAATTATTATAACAGGAGCTGTTTTGTTGCAGAAATTAAAATTAATTGAAACTGTGAAATAACTTTTGATGTTTGATCAAAGTGAAATGTAATGTTTCAGAAAATACAAGAGATGGAGGAAAGGAGGATAGTGAGGTTAGGCGAATGCATGAAAACCTATGCAGAAGTGGACCGCCAGGTGATCCCCATAATAGGGAAGTGTCTGGATGGAATAACAAAGGCAGCAGAATCAATTGATCAGAAAAATGTAAGTGTTGAATGTTGTATCTTCTTTCTCCTGTGTTCTTTATTATTTATTAGTTGTATAGTATAGGGGGAGGGATAGCTCAGTGGTGGGGGAGGGATAGCTCAGTGGTTTGAGCATTGGCCTGCTAAACCCAGAGTTATGAGTTCAATCCTTGAGGGGGCCACTGAGGGATCTGGGGCAAAAATCAGTACTTGGTCCTGCTAGTGAAGGCAGGGGGCTGGACTCAATGACCTTTCAAGGTCCCTTCCAGCTCTATGAGATAGGTATATCTCAATATATTAACAAGTCGGGAGCTAGAACCCTGTTGTACTAGGCACTGTACAGATACAGAACATAAAGATGGTCCCTGCCCCAAATTGCTTACAACCAGCTACAGTCAGGGCCGGCTCCAGGCACCAGCGTAGCAAGCAGGTGCCTGGGGCGGCCAATGATGAGGGGGGCGGCACATCCGGCCGTTCGGCGGCGGGGCCGTCACTCCCTCTCGGATCGAAGGACCTGCCGCCAAATTGCCGCCGATCGCGCCGCTTTTTTTTTGTGTGTGCTTGGGGCGGCAAAAACGCTAGAGCCGGCCCTGGCTACAGTAACTCCCCACCTAAAGTCCTCTTGCTTAACGTTGTTTCGATCTTACGTCCCTGCTCAATTACAGAACATGTTCCATTTAAAGTTGTGCAATGCTTCACTATAATGTCATTTGGCTGCCTGCTTTGTCCACAGCTGGCAGCCCACTATCAGCTCCCCTACGCCCCTCCCCTCCCCCAGCACCTCCCGCCCGCCGGCAGACCCTGTGGATCAGCGCCTTCCCCTTCCTCCCCCTGCCTCCTGTCCATGGCAATCAGCTGGCTTGCGGCGTTCAGGAGGGAGTGGGGAGGACTCGGTGCGCAGGTTCCCCCTGCCTCCCGAACGCCGCAAGCCAGCTGATTGCCACGCAGGAGGTGGGGGGGATGGAGGGGGAGCCTGCGCGCCGTGTCCTCGCTCCTCCCCCCGCTCCCCGAATGCCGCAAGCCAGCTTATTGCTGCTGGCAGGAGGCAGGGGAAGGCGCGAGGACGCGGTGTGCGGAGTAAAGAGGGGGGGAAGAAGAGGCGGGTTAAGGGTGGGGGCTTGGGTGAAGAGGTGGCATGGGCGGGCAAAGGGTTGAGCCCCCGGCCCCTGGTGCTTGCAGAGTAGGGGAAGCTGCTGCTGTGCAACGTGCTTCTCCTAGCCTACAGCACCTTCAGCCTCCTTGCCTGCCTCATTGTCTCCAGTGCCAGTGGGCTGTGCCTGCGTGGGGTAAGACGGGGGGGCACCTCTCAACTATAGTACTGTACTGTATGGCAAAAAAAAATGTCCCTGGAATCTAACCCCACCCCCCCCATTTACATTCATTCTTATGGGGAGATTGGATTTGCTTAACATCGTTTCACTTAAAGTCGCATTTTTCAGGAACAGAACTACAACGTTAAGTGAGGGGAGTTACTGTACACTGTTAAGAAAAAAATTGAAACACAGAACTTGCACCCAAACCCAGTTAGTGCACAGAAAAGGTGTTCCCTTATCACATATTGACTAAGGATAGCTCTAGTGCGTGTTTTATTTTATGAAAGATAGTTGCTTTGTCTTCTTCTTACAGAAAAAAATCTGTTCTTCTCACAGATGTATTTGTTTAGCAAGTTAATCCATAGGGTCGTTTGTCTTTTAAGAAGGAAAAGTTTCTTTACCAAATTTACTCCATTAACATGTATTCTATACATAAATGTTTTGTTCGGATGTATTGAGATTAGATAATGTGTTCTAAAGATGTGGCTGTTAGGGCTTGTATACACTACACAGTATTGTTGACAAAAATCGGCTTTCGTCAGCAAAATAGTTTAGGTGTACACATTTGAAATGCTCTTCTCACTGATGTAACTCCCCTGTTTCACTGAAAAAATAAAACCACCTCGACAAGAGGCATAGAGCTTTTTGCAACATAATTAGAGTGACGCAGCATCAGTGTAGACAGCACTTGCGTATGTCACCCTAATTGGCCTCCAGGAGCTGTCCCACAGTGCCCATCATGACCGCACTGGTCAGCAGTTTGAACTCCACTGCCCTGAAGGTACACAGGCATGTGCCGCTCTCCCGTTTAAATACCTGGGAATTTTTGAATTTCCTGTTTGGATGGCATAGACTATTCACACAGCATCTTCCCAGGTGACCATGCTGGCTTTCTGCAACAGACAGGCTCCCACATGGAGTGTGCCGGAGCTGTTGGATCTGCTGGGTCTGTGGGGAGAGGAGGCTGTGCAGTTGCAGCTTCGATCAAGTCGTAGGAACTTTGATATCTATGGGCAGATTGCTCGTGGCATGCAGGACGAGAGACACAAAAGGGACATGCAGCAGTGCCATGCTAAGATCAAGGAGGTGCGGCAGGCATGCCAGAAGGCAAGAGAGGCCAACTGTTGCTCTGGTGCAGCACCAAAGACATGCTGCTTCTACAAGGAGCTGCATGCCATCCTCGGTGGCAACCCCACCACCAAGAGCCCTATGGATACATTGGGCTGGAGGCAGCGGCCAGTGGAGTCAACCCTGAGGACGAAGTGGTGGATGAGGAAGTGGAGTTGGAGAAGCATGTGGGACATGCAACAGAGTCGTCCAGTGGCGTGTCAAGCCAGGATCTATTTTTGACTCTGGAGGGGTCTAGCCAGACCCAGCACTCTGACTCACATGAAGCAGGAGAGGCAAGCTTTGGTAAGCATGCGTTTTGCTTGATACTGCACAGTGATAGGAGATTGAGGTCTCATTTACTTTGTTATATGGTAGAGAAGGAATAAGAGATAGAAATTAACAACAAAGCCTATGTAGCTATGCATTGGGGGCCCTGCGGAAAAGTTTGTTAATGTATACTGGGATGTCTTGGGAATCCTCCATAGGAAACTTTCGTGTAGATACTCTGCAATCCTCTGCCAAAGGTTCCTTGGCAAAGCTGTCTTGTCTCTCCCCCCGCTCCATGCCAACCGGCAGGGACCAAAGTGGCATACAGGTGAGCAGCATATGGACCCAGCCTGAAACTGCACACATGCAGGAGATGCACCCTTGCATCCTGGGTTACCCTCAGAAGTGAGATATCGGGTTCGATTACCCAAGCCTGTGGAAAAAGGTGCCAATATTCAGAATCCTCTCCCTAGGCGCATGTAGTGACCCTCTTCGCAAACCATCCAGTTAATGAAAAACTCAGGCTGGATAGCCTGGAAAGGAGATGATAATAGATGAACAAGAGTGGATGATAAAGCTACTGGAGGGCCAGACAGAGAGGCTCAAGTCCCTCATAGTGCTGCAGTCTGAGCACATCCGTGCATGACTCCCTCTGCAGCTAATACAGAACGCCATTCCATGCCCTTCCCAAACTCCCCCAACACATTTCTTCCATGTTCCTGTTCCGTCACAGTACCCCTTGCACTCCACCCTGAGAGCCTGGTTTCATGAAGAAAGCTGGAGTTACACACAACTGGAAAGTCTTAACCGAGAGACACTTTCTCATTGCCGTGTCCCCAGTTTGCCAAAAACAAACAAAAACAAAAGTTTTATCCTTTAATTAAAGTGTAGTCTTTGAAACAAAATGAGTCTTTATTTGTGTCATGCACATGGTCGTTGCTGCTAAAATTCAGATACAGTGGCTATAGGCAGGAACATTTGCTCACTAGAATTAAAGGTCAGGAAGCAAGCATTACAAGGGTCATTCAAGGTGGCAAGTAAACATTGTCTGTCTGAATGCATCACATAAAGACACATTACTGGGCCTCATTGTCAAAATGCTCCTTCAAAGCCTCCCTGATTCGAAATAGCCCCCCATTGAGCCCCTCTAATTGCCCTGGTATCTGACTGCTCAAAACCAGCAGCCAGCCAATCCACCCCAGCTCTCCACCTCTGGGTAAACTTTTCCCCCTTCGTTTATAACAAAGCAAATGTTATGCAGAGCACAGCAGGCTGCTATGATCATTGGAATATTTTCCTCATTGAGGTCTAACCTGTCAAAAAGGCAGCGCCAGCAACCTTTTAATCTGCCAAAGGCACGTTCAGTGTTCATTTGCCACCTGCTGAGCCTGTTGTTTGAAGCACTCCTTGCTACTGTCTAGGTTCCAAGTGTAAGGCTTCATGAGCCATGGGAGCAAGGGGTTGGCAGAGTGGGCATTGCACATCCCCCATTGGAATCTTCCGGTCTGGAAAGAAAGTCCCAGTGTGCAGCTTTCTGTACAGTCCAGTGTTCCTAAAGATGCGTGCCATCATGAACTTTCCCTGACCAACCCACATTGGTGTCAGTTTGATCTGGGACCAAAACTGGGATATGCGTGCCATCTATCACCCCACTGCCGTTAGGGAATCCCATTGCTGCAAAGCCATCAGTTATTTCCTGCACATTACCCAGAGTCATAGTCTGTTGTGGCAGGGGGCAATTAATGGCTCTGCACACTTGCATCACCGCAACCCCTACGGTGAACTTTCCAACTCCAACCTGATTCGTGACTGATCGGTAGCAGTCTGGATTTGCCAGCGTCCACACAGCGATTGCCACTCGCTTTTCCACTGTGAGGGCAGCTCTTATTCTGGTATCCTTGCACCGCAGGGCAGGGGCGAGCTCTGCACACAGTTCCAGGAAGGTGGCTTTCCGCATCTGAAAGTTCTGCAGCCACTGCTCGTCATCCCATACATACATCATGATGCTATACCATCCCTCAGTGCTTGTTTCCCAAGCCCAGTACCAATGGTCCACCTTGTGCAGCTGCTTCGTGAATGCCAGCTGTAATCTTGAATTGTTTCTTTCCATTGCACACAGCAGGGCAGGCACCACAGATTCACTTTTCTTCCCTGTTCATGAAATACTGCAGGACCAGCTGCATTGTGTTCATAATGCTCATCACCAGACTAGTCAGCAGTTCAGGATCCATGCTTTCAGGCAGAGATGGCAGGTGCACAGTTTACAGGGGCTATTCAAAAACGGCGCGAAATGAAGTCAGAAGCCCATGGAATGATGGGACGGAAATAACTGCATCATGAGACGGTGAGCATTCCCCCATGATGCACTGCAATCCGTTCCCAGATCTCCCAGCGGCAGAGGGTGGCTGGTTACACAGTGGGATAGCTACCCATGTTGCAATGATCTCTCTGTCGATGCCAGAGCACCAACTATGGATGCGCTTCGCTGACACAAGGAGTGTTCTCTGGATGTGGACAACTGATGTAATTAAAGCAGCATATGATCATCAACTTAACTCTGTAGTGTAGACAAGGCCTTAGTAAATAAGTTTCAGCATCAATTAGAAGATGAAGGGTATTATTACAGATAATTAGTGGTCAGTTCTTATGTGGCAGAAATGTTTGCTCTAGCTTTTCAACAGAACCACAAATCAAACTGAACGTTGCAGAAATTCGTTTATTTTAATTATTCTCATAATTAATGGAAATGCTAAATTCTGAGTGTGGAGCTGGACAGCCTACCTCGATCTGGGCTGGATTCAGCTTTGAAAATGAGCCAGCTTTCAGGCAAGGCTGAATGCACTGAGAACTGTTGATAGTATGTGGTTAAAGGAACACAAGCCAAGACTCAAAACCTGCCCTGGCAGGAAAAGAGCAACCCTGCTTTGGGTAAGTCAGACTGTGAGCTTTCATATGTAACCAGTGCAGAGATTAGACAGGAGTTCTTAGATGCAAGAAATTTTGGCATTTTGTTCATTGCAAGCACTAGTAGAGTATTCCCAACCCCAAGTACAGTACTCAAAAATCATGAGCTTGTTATATATAATAAATGTGGGATTCTTTTCATTTAGCTTTTGGGGTTTGAGCCTCTTGGGTGCACCTGAGCCATGTTTTCTAGCTTTCTACATAACCCTGATGGCTAGAAATTTGGTGGTTGTTTTTTTTAAAATGAAAGCTGGGATTCTCATGTAATAACATGACTCCAGGAATTGAGGCTTTAAGTAAAATACCAGATATTGTAAGACACATGAAAAAAATCACAGAAGTGGGCAACACTGCCTTTTGTACTAAAGTATCTCAAATTAACTCTGAAATACATGTGGGGACTTCTCCTTGTGAGACTTCTGGAAAACCATTTTTGTTCCACTTCATTATTCTGTGTTAAGAACTGACAGGATATATTGGATATATTTAATATTCATTACACATTAGCTGGAAAGAAAACTGAAAGACTCTCCTATCCACCTCCAAAGCTGCCAGTTTTTCAGGCTTAATTTATTTAGTTATTGCACTTGTTGAAAAGTAGTATACTTGCTAAGAATCAAATTCTCCCTTCTCCTCAGTATGCAGAACTCCAACTAAAATCACTGGGGAGTTGCATGGATTTATCTGGGACTAGAATTTCTCTCTGTATTTCTAATATACTTACTAGGAGCATGCGACTTTTTTCCATTCCTTTTCATAGTAACTCTAGTAAGGCAGATGTCATCATTTCAAGGCTAAACCACAGTGACTGTTAAGTGAACCTGTGTGGAATTTGCCTCTGCAGGCTCTGTCAGTAGATAGGATTAATTTGTTATGGACTTCTGAGTTCCTGTTATGACATTCTCGCTGTCTGATACACAGAATGAGATGGTTATTTTTAGCTCCATTGTAGTGGTAGGATGTTTGGACAATGTGGAAGGAGAATGTGTATAATTAAAGGAGAAGAATTGAAAGGTTCAGAAGGACGGAATAAAGCACAAGTATATAATGTAACCTGATTTTTTTTTTCTCTCTTGCCACCCCCCAGCTCTTGCTTTCATGCTTATAATTAAACATCTTTAGAATTAGGCAAGTTTTAATGTCAAGCTAAGGTGAAACTAAAGTGCTTCAGTACCTCCTTTAAGGTTTATGGGGGTGATTTACACAGCACCTAATAGATTTACGAGCACAGATCTCATTAGCTTTCAATGGGATCCTTCCTCCTGAACCCCTTAGGTGATGTTGAAAATCTTGTATCTTGTCTTTGCTTAATTCAGGTCGGATATGTGCATATCATCCTAGGCTTCTTCCATATGCTCAAACGAATACAAACAGAAGCCACAAAATGTGGTCAAAGCACCACCCTTCTCTTTGAAGTGCAGTGACATGGCAGTATTCCTAATATCCATTAGCTAATGAGCCCTCTAGGGACTATGGCGCAATATCTCTGATGACCTGAGAGAGAGAAAATATCCATATGGTATGAAATGAAGAGCTTCCTCCCTAGAAAAGACAATAGATTATATGTATATTAAGGAAGGATGATAGGAGAAAATTATTATTCTTTAAATTCTTTCTGTGCTTACAGATTTGAAACATATATTCAGTGGGGTGAGGCTCATGATGGGACACTTTTAAAAACTATGGTGAATGGACTCGGCCAAAGTTTGTTTGCATTGCACCAGGGATTAATATTTTGTACATGCTAGATTTTGTTTGTGAGGTAGAGGTAGATTTACAGAACATCTCGGCTTCCATTTAGGCACCAGAATAAGTGGCCAGCAGATGTCCAGCACAGGATGCGGAGCACTCTTGCACATCTGGCCAGATTTGTAAATGCTGAGAGAATTTTGAAAATCTGGCCCCATGTGCTTTATGAAAAGTAGGCTCCTTTAAAAATCACAGCCTGTGTGTTTGAAAAGCCCACTGGATTAAAATGCATTTATGTAATTGCTGTGAATCGCACATTAGCAATTAGAAGATTTGCATCTGAAAATTTGCTACGTTTGTAGATCTAATGCACAAGAATGTTATGTATCATTACTGTTTTGGTTGGTTAGTTATCTGATAATAGGTAAAATAATTGCATGCAATATGTGGCCATTTTGTGAATGAGGTAATTGTCTATATCAGGGGTTCTCAAACTTCATTGCACCGTGACCCCCTTCTGACAACAAAAATTACTGAACAACCCCAGAAGGGGGAACAAAAGCCTGAGCCCGCCCAAGTCCCACCACCCCAGGTGGGAGAGGAGGGGCAAAGCCCGAGCCCCACCGCCCTGGGGGGGGGGGGAGCAAAGCCAAAGCCCCAGGGCTTCAGCCCAAGGCAGGGGGCCTTTAACCTGAGCCCTAACACCCACTGCTGAAGCCCTTGGGTGTCAGCTTCGGCTCTGGCTTCAGCTTCAGGCCCTAGCAAGTCTAAGCCAGCCCTGGCAGCCCCATTACAATGGGGTTGCGACCCACTTTTGGATCCTGACCCACAGTTTGAGAACCTCTGGTCTACAGAAATTCAATATGGACAGAAGGGCACACTGCTTTTCATAACAGCAGAAGACTAATTAGCATTTAAGTTGGTTCTCCTTAAGACAGCAGCATTTATCAGAGCTTTTGATATCTGGCTTGCAATTGCAAGCATAGCAATTCTATAATGGAAGGTTTGTATTGCACAAGATTTTTTGTGGATGCCCATTAGTGAACTTGAGTGCATGCAAAAGGTGTTATGAGTCACCTAATGCAAGCTGCCCATTCAAGCACTGGTGTTTTAATTTTTTCAAGGGAAATAAACAGGAATACTAATGAGCATTTACATAGTACTTTTGATCTGTGGACTTCAAAACACTTTATAAAGGTGATTAAGCATCATTTTACAACTGGGAAACTGAGGCACAGGAAAGTGAAGTGACTTGCCCAAGGTCATATAGCAGCTCAGTGAGAGATCTGAGAAAAGAACTCAGATCTCTTGACTCCCATTTCAATGTCTTCTTCAGTGAACCATGTTGCCTGTTTGATTTCTGATTGCATTTGGTGTTAGTGCTACATACTTCTTGTTTCTTTAGATCAGGGGCGGGCAAACTTTTTGGCCTGAGGGCCGCATCGGGTTTTGGAAATTGTATGGAAGGCCAGTTAGGGGAGGGGTGTGTGGCCCGGCCCCCACCCCCTATCCACCCCCCCAGCTTCTGGCCGCCTGACGGCCCCCCCGGACTCCTGGCCCATCCAAACCCCCCTGTTCCCTGACGGCACCCCTGTGACCCCTGCTCCCTGACCCCCCCCTCCCCCGGAACCCCTGCCCCTGACTGCCCTGCGCCACCCCATCCAACCCCTCCTCTCCTTCCTGACTGCCCCCCAGGACTCCTGCCCCATCCAACCACCCTTCTCCCTGACTGCCCCCAGAACCTCTGCCTCTGACTGCCCCCTGCCGCCCCATCCACCCCCCCCTTCTTGACTGCTCCCCCACCCAGGACACCTGCCCCCATTCAACCCCTGTTTCCCGCCCTCTGACAGCCCCAACCCCTATCCACACCCCCGCCCCCTGACCACCACCCCGAACTCCCCCGCCCTCTATCCAACCCTCCCTGCCCCCTTACTGCGCTGCTTGGAGCACCGGTGGCTGGCGGCGCTGCAGCCGCCCCACCCGGCTGGAGCCAGCCACGCACCGTGCAGCACAGAGCACCAGGTCAGGCTGGGCTCTGCAGCTGCGCTGCCACAGGAGCTCGTAGCCCCTCCGCCCAGAGCTTTGCACCGGCGGCGCAGTGAGCTGAGGCTGCGGGGGAGGGGCCGGGGGCGAGCCTCCCGGGCCAGGAGCTCAGGGGCCAGGCAGGAGGGTCCCGCGGGCCATAGTTTGCCCACCTCTGCTTTAGATGGTACTTAGTCCTTTGACCATTTAAAAATATTGGTGGTTAAAGAAGCAGTTGGTCTCAATGAGACCTTTGCACACTGGACTCCGATTTCACAGAGGAATGATGAACTGGGTGCTAACAAACCCCTTAGCAATTAGGGTGGTTTTGTTAAGCTATCACATGCTTCACTGTGACTAGGAGACTTTTTCCTCCACTACTCTTACACTGTTGTTCCGTTTACAGCCATTCTTTTTATTGGTTTGCAACATATGTACAGATTGTATTTGTGGCATTTCAGGATTCACAACTGGTAATAGAAGCCTTTAAATCAGGGTTCGAACCACCAGGAGATATTGACTTTGAGGACTTCACTCAGCCAATGAAACGCACTGTCTCGGAATCCAGCCTTTCAAATTCCAGATGGGATGGAAAATCTGAGCCCAGGCCTGGCAGCAAATCCAAGGGCAAATTGTGGCCATTCATCAAGAAAAATAAGGTACTGACTTGCAGACTTCCTTTCAGTGTCAGTATGTTTGTAGCCTTTAACGGCTTTCTTGTTTAGTAATCCTGGCAATTTAATTTAAGATTTAAAAAAAACCTGAACTTTAGTTTCAGAAAACTAATAGCTGATGTCCTATTATGGTGTTTTGTTATAGTCGTATTTTGTTGTTTACTTTTAAGATATTTTTATTTCTATATAATTTCTTAAATTGTGTTGCTCTTTGTTTATTTATCTTTTTAGTTGTCTTTGCCATGGTCCATTTGTTTCTAATTTAGATCTGGAATTGTATGCGTTTTACACAATGCTGTGCATGCCAACTAACTCACTCTGTTATTTTTGGGCAGCTTCACTCCAGTATTCTGATACTTCTAAAACTCTCCACAGCTTTTTATTTGCGTTATCATTTCAATCTGTACCATGGGTACATAGGGTGACCAGACAGCAAGTATGAAAAATCGGGACAGGGGGTGGGGGGTAATAGGAGCCTATATAAGAAAAAGACCCAAAAATCGGGACTGTCCCTATAAAATCGGGACATCTGGTCACCCTATGGGTACAGCAGTTGGGGAACCTGGAAGTGGGGAATGGCTGTAACTCATCTTTTCACAGCACATCTAACTGAGCCTTTAACGCACTATTATCATTTATATCCATTAAACTCTTCTCTCCATTGTCATATTTTACACCATGATGCATGGCAACATTTATCTGGGATTATCGGTCTGTATCAGGATGACTAGACAAATTCTGCTCTCTGTTACACCAGTGCAAAACCAGAAAACTCCATTGATTTAGCCTCATTCCCTGTTGCGCTTCTCCTTCCCTAGCTATTGACAGCAATTGCAAAGTGAGAGCAGAACATTAACAAATCAGAATGGTACATTCGCTGATGTAAATGATCGCCCGAAATGCAGGGCAAGAGAGAATCAAGCCCTCTGGTGCTTACACTCATGTAACCAACAGCAGAATGTGGCCTAATACCGCTCTCTCGTAAATTGGTAGTGTAATTTTAAAAAGATAAGTGTGGTATGCATAGAGCAAGGTGACTTGAAAGCAGGAAGAATGAGGCTTGTTGTTTTCCAGATGATAGAAACGCTACTGGGCACTAAGGTACCTTCCTAATTTGATTGGTGCAAATTCAGGTATTTGAAAGATCTATACATGTGCGTCATTCTGACCGGCCCACAGAACTAGCGCAGAGTAACCTATGGGAATAGAGTTTGCATGTAAGAGCCTGCATGAGCTTTCTGTCGAATTATTCCGTGTTGTTTTTTCGTTGCATTACTTACTAAAGCTCCCATTTTTATCACATTCTTCTTTTAACACAAATCTTGAACACTGTTTTCCCTCCCTCTTTTTTGAACCATGGCTTTAAATATTTAATTATTTGTTTTTAATTGCTTTTCCTGGATTTTGAATATTGTTTTTGATGCTTATTTTCGTTTTGTGTTTTATCTTTTTATTTTGGTTTTTTATTCTATCACTTCTCCATCTCTTATACGTAGCTTATGTCCCTTTTAACATCCCCCCATCAGCCCCCTCCTCCTCCCCCTGCCTCTGCCTCACCCTCTGCTGTTCCCAACGGCCCCCAGTCTCCCAAGCAGCAAAAGGAACCCCTCTCCCATCGCTTCAACGAGTTCATGACCTCCAAACCCAAAATCCACTGCTTCAGGAGCCTAAAGCGCGGGGTAAGTTCTCCTCTGGATACCGCTTGCTGTCTGTCTTTCTTGCGCTTTTATTGCACGTTCTGTTATGTAAAATCTTGTTTTGTGAATGAAGCCATTGTGTTTTACCATAACATACAGACAGACCCAAGGAATCCAATGCTATAAAGTCATTTGTAGTCAAAACCCCCACAACGAAACCACAAAAACAGATTCCTGTTTGAAATGACCGGTTCCTTTTGGGCAGAGGGTCACTTTCCTTTTCCAAAAGGTAGGAGACGTAATATTAAATAACTCTTCACCCAGAGACAAAATAAGTACCTCACCGAGTAGCACTAGGGCACAGAGAAGTTAAGTGAGAGTTTGTCCAAGATCACACAGCCTGTGGAAGAGCTGGGAAAGAACACGCTCCCACTCCGTTGGCCCATGCTGCCTCCCCCAGATTCAGGAGCACGAAGAATTGTATCGCAGCATTTCTAGATATGCCTTCCAGATGTTTCCCATTGAGCCTGCAGGATCTGTTGGATTCTGGACTGACTTTCGCTCCCCATGACTGAGAAAGGACGTGCACTATTTAGAATTCCATGCCATATGTAAGAACTTTACCTCTACACTCAGGGGGCTACAGGACACAGATAAGATCTCTTTTAAATAGCTCTGACAGAATGTGTCAGATGTTGCATTGTGGTGCGGCTGCTTTGCAGTGCGCTACCAGCGCAAAGGGGCCCAAAAGCAGCTGCCATTGCCATGGGAGTTTCACCCCAGTGGTAGATCAATCCTTCAGTGACACGGCGCTGTTGTTGCAGGTCCTGTGCTCCTGTCCTCCTTGCTTCTAGCAAAGTGGACATGACCAGGTCTTCCTCCACCCAAGTGATTCCTGCCTGACATATTGGCCTTTTGATGTCATTGGCAGCAGGCATAAATTAGAGGCCCTCTGGCTCTCTCACTTACTCCAGGCAGCCAGCCCAGATTGCGTAAAGCCACTGTTGCACTGCCCTCTCCTGAGTTGCGCTGTGCTCTCCTCGCCCGAAGCCAAGAATCTGGGCTAACATATATATGTGCACAGAGATGCTGATGTTTATAGAGCTCTATACACACAAGCACCTAATTAGATACCTGGAGAGAGAGAAACAGATTAGGGCTGTCAAACGATTAAAAAAATTAATTGTGATTAATCGCACTGTTAAACAATAATAGAATACCATTTAGTTAAATATTTTGGGATGTTTTCTACATTTTCTAAGATATTGATTTCAATTACAACACAGAATACAAAATGCACAGTGCTCACTTTATATTTATTTTTGATTACAAGTATTTGCACTGTAAAAATAAAAAAAAAAAAAAAAAAAAAAAATAATATTTTATTAAAAAAAAAAAGAAAAAGAAATAGTATTTTTCAAAAGCAACAGAGGGTCCTGTGCTTTTTACAGATTCAGACTAACACGGCTACCCCTCTGATACTTAGTATTTTTCAATTCACCTAATACAGGTACTGTAGTGCAATCTCTTTATCATGAAAGTTGAACGTACAAATGTAGAATTATGTAAAAAAAACCCTGCATTCAAAAATAAATCAATATAAAATTTTAGAGCCTGCAAGTCCACTCAGTCCTACTTCTTGTTCAGCCAATTGCTCAGACGAACAAGTTTGTTTACATTTATGAGAGATAATGCTGCCTGCCTCTTGTTTACTATGTCACCTGAAAGTGAGGACAGTTCTCATGGCACTGTTGTAGTTGGCATCGCAAGGTATTTACATGCCAGATGCGTTAAAGATTCATATGTCCCTTCATGCTTCAACCACCATTCCAGGGGACATGCGTCCATGCTGATGACGAGTTCTGCTCAATAACAATCCAAGCAGTGCGGACCGACGCATGTTCATTTTCATCATCTGAGACAAATGCCACCAGCAGAAGGTTGATTTTCTTTTCTGGTGGTTTGGGTTCTGTAGTTTCCGCATCAGAGTGTTGCTCTTTTAAGACTTCTAAAAGCATGCGCCACACCTTGTCCCTCTCAGATTTTGGAAGGCACTTCAGATTCTTAAACCTAGGTTGAGTGCTGTAGCTATTTTTCAAAATCTCACATCGGTACCTTCTTTGCGTTTTGTCAAATCTGTTGTGAAAGTGTTTTTAAAATGAACATGTGCTGGGTCATTATCCGAGACTGCTATAACATGAAATATATGCAGAATGCAGGTAAAACAAAGCAGGAGACATGCAGTTCTCCTCCACCCCGCCAAGGAGTACAGTCACAAATTTAATTGACGCATTATTTTTTTAACGAGCATCATCAGCGTGTAAGCATGTCCTCCTGAATGGTGGCCGAAGCATGAAGGGGCATACGAATGTTTAGCATATCTGGCATGTAAATACCTTGCAACGCCGGCTACAAAAGTGCCATGCGAACGCCTGTTCTCACTTTCAGGTGACGTTGTAAATAAGAAGCAGGCAGCAGTATCTCTCAACAATGTAAACCAACTTGTTTGTCTTATCGATTGGCAGAACAAAAAGGAGGACTGAGTGGACTTGTAGGCTCAAAAGATTTACACTGTTTTGTTTTTGATTGCAGTTATGTAACTAAAAGTTTACAGTTCAAAGTAGTACTAAAAAATTAGTTTCCCCATCAAAAAACCACTGGAAATTTGAAAGTTTCAAAGTTTGTCATAAAATAAGTGCCAAATTACACAACTTCCCTCACAAGAATATTTCCTGTTGACTTCTGAGGGGGGAGCTCATTCTTTCAGTTCTACATTGGAGGCTCTGCTTGTAGGGGTATCTCTGAGACAGCTGGATTCTGATAGGCTTGCTCAGGTTGAGTAGCACCTTCCTCCGAGATTCGCTCAAGTGATTTAAATGTAGGGTGACCAAATGTCCCGATTTTTTGGTCTTTTTCTTATATAGGCTCCTATTATCCCTCCACCCTCTGTCCCAATTTTTCACATTTGCTGTCTGGTCACCCTATTTAAATGGGACTACTCAGAGAGTGAGCAAAGGTATAACAGTCTGGCCTTGTGAAAGGCATCAGTGCGGTTCACTGAACAGTGTTGCCAAAACAGTGTTGGGTATTTCTAGCTTGTAAGAATGTCTTTTTTTATTTTGCACCACACAAAAGCCCTGTGGGTGCTTCAGAAATGTTTATTTCCAATGTTCATATACTTAGTTAGTAAATATTTGGCTATCTAAGCAATTATGACTAATCGCTTTAAACATTTTGTTCATGAACTGTCATTATACACTAATCATATGACAGTACTAAGAGAGCCTCTATTCAAGCTTTAATGCCCCCTCAGCCAAATTCACACGCGTATGTTGTATACGGTATAGTTTTTAACTGAGTCGAGTGAAAGCTGAAATTATAAAGGTAAAAAGCTCACCTAGCTTTCTTTAGAATCACTCTAATTACCCACTGACACCTTCATTTAAAAAACAACACACAAATATCTTGCTAAAGCCTCGTTAAACCTCTGGATGTGCTTTTCTGTATTTCACTTCCTTTTGTCGTTAGCTACCAAGCTGTTTGTGTGTAAACAGATACTTTTCCCTGTCTGATTCAGCGATACCACAAGCCAACGTTCAGAACATTACACGTTCTTCCGTGGGGCAAATTCAGGCCACTTCCTCCATATACAAGTACAGAGCAAAAGAGGCAACTAAGTTGTGTCAGTCTGCTATGGTTGTCTACAAAACTCATAAAGTTCACGTTCCGTTGATCTTTGGTGGCCAGAGTTACTAGGTGAAATTCTATGGCTCATCGTTATGCAGGAGGTCAAGACTATACAATCATAATGGTCTCTTCTGGCCTGAAAAACCTATGAACCTATCATATCTATATAAAAGGAGTATGGCTGGCATGTGTTAGTGCAGATATGGTCTAACCCAACCCCTCGTGTTTAGTGCAGGTTGATTGTAGCCCCGGCAAGAATATCTGCATTGGGCCACAGCTGTGTCAGAGTAGACATCTGGATTAATGCTGCTTTTACAGTATTGATATTATAAGGTATGCCTGTCCTGCCCTCCCCCCACATCCCCCGAATCAACAGGACCTGAATTTGGCACATGAGGATGACCTCTGATGTTACACATATTGGACTGTGGTGTTACTGAAGGAATTTGGCAGGAGAAGGTTGGGAGAAGGTGCCTATACTGAAGAAAGCTTTTATTGATGCACAGATGAGAAGCTACAGGTGGAAAAGAAATACAGGAACCCTATAGAACAGTGCGATTTAGGGGATATTTGGCAAAGCAAAAGTGTTTAGCTGACCAAAATGTTTCATTAGAGCTTGCTGTTGTCTATATGTAGATTCTTCAGTTAATCTAATCAATAAGGGCCTGACTCTAAGAACATAAGAACGGCCCTACTGGGTCAGACCAAAGGTCCATCTAGCCCAGTGTCCTGTCTTCTGACAATGGCCAATGCCAGGTGCCCAAGAGGGAATGAGCAGAACAGGTAATCATCAAGCGATCCATTCCCTGTCGCCCATTCCCAGCTTCTGGCAAACAGAGGCTAGGGACACCATCCCTGCCCATCCCAGCTAATAGCCATTGATGGACCTATCCTCCATGAACTTATTTAGTTCTTTTTTGAACCCTGTTATAGTCTTGGCCTTCACAACATCCTCTGGCAAAGAGTTCCATGGGTTGACTTTGCGTTGTGTGAAGAAATACTTCCTTTTGTTTGTTTTAAACCTGATGCCTATTAATTTCATGTGGTGATCCCTAATTCTTGTGTTATGAGAAGAAGTAAATAACACTTCCTTATTTACTTTCTGCATACCAGTCATGATTTTATAGACCTCTATCATATCCCCCCTTAGTCATCTCTTTTCCAAGCTGAAAAGTCCGTCTTATTTATCTCTCCTCATGCAGAAGCCATTCCATACCCCTAATAATTTTTGTTGCCCTTTTCTGAACCTTTTCCAATTCCAATATATCTTTTTTGAGATGGGGCGACCACATCTGCACACAGTATTCAAGTACACTGCCAGCTTTACTCATATTGACTCATTGGTCCCTTAGGGCCCAATCCAACTCCCATTAAAATCAGTGGAAAGGTCACCATTGACTTCACTGGGAGTTGGATCTGACCCATACTATATAAATACTCCCCTTAATTTCAGTGGGAGTAATTGCATAGTAAGAGACTACTCAATTTGAGCAAGTTTGGGAGAAACTGGATCTAAACAATTTAAGTCAACAGATGCAAAATTGCACATGGTGTGAAATTCCCATGGTAATTGGCACTTTGCTATCCAAAAATAAATGAAAACCATACAATTACTACATAAATCCCAGGCATTCAGAACGGATTTGGTTGTTTAGCAAATTCTAGCGAGTTCCACGTGTAATTTTTATTTAGCACAGGGTGTTACACAGCTCGGGGATGTGGAGAAATAATTCCTGAATTTAAAAAAGAAATAGCACAAAACTGTTAACAAATATTCAAAGAAACGATGTGAGATACCAGTCCTACATTCAACCTGTTTTGAGTTAGGCCTCCAAACTGATGATTTCTTGAATCCTTCTCCTTGGGAAGAGGCAAAAGTCCATCCAATAATCAAGAGCAGACATCAGCTTACTTCAAAGGGTTTCAGTCAGCATCAATATGAAGGGTCACTGGCAACTTGAAATCCTAGTCAGCCTTTAAAAATGTAGTTAAAAGTAGTTGCAGGTACCTGCATCCTGCGGTTTTCAAATAATATTTCCCATAACATTTTTCTCTCTCCCTTTTTGCTCTGAAAGACGCACACAAATAGAAGAAATTGACAGACAGTACAGGGGAAACAGTGAAACTGATCTATACTAGGTGCTGTAATCAACTAGAAATGGAGAAAGATTATATTTCTCTATTTTCTTTTAATTATAGTCATTTTAGATGTTGTGTAAAAATAACGTTGTTTTTTTTAAATCAGGCAGAAGTATAATCTTTAAGTTGACTGTGTCCCTTCAAGGAAGGTAGAGGGGCAAAAAAAGCATATGCAGAAAATAAGGAACCACTTACATAACTCTTAGTTTCATTTATGCTTGCTCTGTATTTTCAAATGCCATTTTTAAGGGCATACAAAATCCAGTTCTTTGTTACTTGATATTAATTTTATGTTTTATTTTACAATTGCTGAGTGGCAGTAACACAAGCTTTTTCATTTAAAGAGCAACTCTTTTAAACAAACAGAAAAATCCAGACTTTACCCATATTACTAGGCTCAACCAGATTCTGTTCTCCAGGCCATCCCAGTAAAAATGAGGGATTTTGTGATTTCTTTTCTAGTGGAAGTTGTTGACTTTATTACAATGTAACTTTTCTTTCCATTGCACCAGTCAATACGTTTTCTTGATCATTTTTTTGTCTCACCTCTGTGACATACTGTTCACCCTGTTCATTGATGTGCCACCTTAACTATCAGTCCGCCTGTAGGAAGTGTTTCTTCATTATGGGTGATATGTAGCGTCAGCATACAAGAATAATAGAATATCAGGGTTGGAAGGGACCTCAGGAGGTCATCTAGTCCAATCCCCTGCTCAAAGCAGGGCCAATCCCCAGACAGACTTTTGCCCCAGATCCTTAACTGGCCCCCTCAAGGATTGAACTCACAACCCTGGGTTTAGCAGGCCAGTGCTCAAACCACTGAGCTATCCCTTCCCCCCGGAGTAACTGCATCCCTTGCCCTTGGGAATGTTCATTATTTTAATACATACCCTGTGCCAAGACCAGTTTTTTAAAAAGCCTTAATTTATCCTGGCCTGAACAAAGAATAGTTTCTAATTTGACATGTTTAATCTAGTGTTTACAAATATGATGCTTAGTTAATTTACCAAAAGAGAAAACATCCCTCAGAAGTTATCTGGTATCTTGCAGGTTCCCACCATCACACCTAAAGGTTAATTAAGCCCAGAGCTGTCTTTTTGCTGTAGAAACAGTAAATGTTGAGGTGTCCTTGTTAGTCTCCTCTTTAACAAGTGTGTGTTTTCTCTTGCTGACTCACCGGCAGACTCACTCTTTGTATTTTCACAAAGAACTCATGAAGAGGACTTTAGGGAAACCCACGTGTGCCGTTGAGGCTAGGGACTATGTTGTAAGTTTGTGTATGGTGTGATCAACCCATACAGTTGCTGCACAGTCACTAACCCCACTTACAACACTGCAAAAGGGTGCTTCAGTGGAAATGAGGTTCGCAGAAGGCATAAGGAAACTGCAAATTCATTGTGAGGCGAGCCATGATTTACTGATAGGAACAACTGATCCTGTGAAAGAGGGGCAGCTGTCAGTACTGGAAAAGCTGGAGTTGGCACCACTAAAATGGTTAAACATGGGAAATTCAGACCACAGTGGAACCTGCTTCAAGTGAGTTTAGCTGTTCCAAACCTCTATAGGAAAGCATAACCCCAAACTATTTCAACCCACTGCAGTGTGCTAATTACAAGACTGGTTAGACTTGTAGGCTGACCTCTGCTATACAGTGAGGTTTTTTTGTGTAAAGGTATTCTAAGAGGGTTCCACTCTGTTAAGAATATTTTTGTGGCTTTTCGTAAATATAAGCCTGTCCATGCAGAATGGCCGTGCATTCATATCAGTGCAGTGATACTGTGCTGTCTACAACAGAGCTTTAACTTGCACTGCTACCACCACTAAAGCTTCCCTGAACTTCACGTAACATTTGTGGTTCATGGGATCAAGAGCTGTGACTTCTAAACAAGATGCACAAAGCCAGACTGTAGAGGAGATTGTTACAGGATCAAAGATGAAACATTTTAGCCTTTGATAAACCCGACGTCCAATCCCCTGTCTTTTGTAAGTGAGGTTAGTGTCCGTGATTGTCCAATAACACATGGACTCGTTGGCTTTCGTGCTCTGTCATGTGTTATTGAAGCTTGTGGCTCTTAGGCTCTTCATTGTTCCCTGCAATGCTAAGTTAGACCTGTCTTAAAGGGACAGTTGGGTGGGATTTGCTCATTACGTTTTCTAGAAACGTCACTCTCTAATCATTTGAAGAAAAGTCCCCATTCTCCCATGAACTGAGCAAATCTCTAACTGTGAAAACCCAACAGAATTGGCCAAAAAAAGAAAAGGGCAGTCATTTAGTAGCTACGTTTAATACACGTTTGTTTTCAGTCTTCTCAGATGTACAGCAATTGAATTGCTGCCATATAATGTCAACGTTTTCCAAAAACAGAAAACTTTGAACCTGCTTTTAAATTCAGCATTTCATTGTTTTCATTTGATTTACAACCTATTAGAATCTCTACTGCTTTGTTATTCATGCTGTGTATAACAATGCCTGTTGTACATTTTTGGGGGTGCTATTAATCAAATTTCTGATTTTCATAATACTTAACAAACAACAACGTACGTATTAGACATGCAATGTCTATTATTCCTTAACATTTGCTGAATTTACAGTAAAAGAATAGTTTTAATGCTGACAACTCTTTGGCCATAGTTTAGTCTTTAGAATGATTAGTGTTTAGAATGTAGCGCATGTAGCAAACATTTGTGCATTATAGAGTGCTTTGTAGGTAAATATTTTTTTCTGCACCATAACTGTTGTGTGTATTTATGTACAAGGATCTCAACTTGTGCTGATCATGTCTATGCTAAAGTTCACAGGAATGCTAAAGCAAGTATGAAAATAAGGGCTGCCTAGATTTGAATTTCTTCAGCAAGATATTTAGTAGGTTACTCTTTTCATTTATATAATTATTCCTCGTCTTTCAAAAATAGATTACTTTGGTTTGGTTCTTTCAAGGGCCTCTTCATTTCTTGAGTTAGACTTCTCTGGGCTTTGGGGTTAGGGCCATCTTTTTATTTACTGGCTGAATTAACTGCAGGGGAGCCTAGTTGACCAGTTTAATTATCACAAAAATGCAATTCAGGATGGATCAATTCATGGGGAATCTATCATTATTTGTTTTAAGACCACATTTTTGTTTGAATGCTTGGCTTTTTATTTTAATATAAAATTAGACTCTGCCAAGTGACTGTAAATAACCTTGAAAGCTTCATAAAGATTAAAATGCCATGTCAAAAAAAAGATGTGCTTAACTTGTGCTTCCACTGCCCTACCATTATTTTTGGTCCAGTCTTAGAGAACTGTGCTTGCCTAAAACTGGCACTTCTGTTAGCTTATTAAAGATCAGAACACAATAACAGTGGACTTCCCAGTTTTTAATTGCATGAAACTTTTGAATGCAGAAGTTCACCAAAGTTTTAAATTATGGTTTAGCTCATGGTGTGAGCGGAGTGCCTGCCCTCCATGTTCCATCTGGCTTTCTTTGCTTCAGCACAGAGTATATTCAAATACATTTATATGTCCTAGGGGTTTGCTACATAGTTTGTGCATCTCAGCCATTACGCCTGAGAGGCTTGCAATAGTCAGAATGCAGATTATCGGAGAATGAGGTGGGATGAGCTCTTAGGAAACAAAGTTGGATTCTTCCCTCCCTTCCAAGCAATAACCTTTAAAACCCAGTTTCTTGTATTAAACAGCAGTTAAATCATGCCCGTAAGTCCAGTATGGAATGGTGCTGAAATACTTCTTTGTATTCTGTGCAGCTCCTGGAAAGCACCCTGTGTTGCAGCTGTGACAGTGGCTTTGCAACACTAGTAAGAAGACACTGTAGTTTAGGTAATGAGGTACTGCAACACCATTTAAGATAGCTGTATTTGTAAGTTTTTTAGGACAGGGACAAATCACTCATATGGCCTTTAATGCACAACGCTCAGGCTCTTAGTATCCAGGCTAATTGAATGATAAGGTATTGGCTGTACATAAAGAAATATAGTAGCCTTTGAGGAAAGGGATTGTATGTATCACATAAGGGACTTGTATATCGGTCAATAGCATGGGCATGGAGATAAAAGTGAAAATCCTAAATGGAAATAATTGGGTAAAAAGAAGGATAGTGATCTTCTCAGACCTTATAATCTAAACAAGCTTGATTAGTAGTTGGATGGGAGACCTACAAGGATGTCCTAGGTGCTGCAAGAAGTGGTGTTGGTTATTACACAGAGGACACTCTTCCCTCTTAATTAATCCTCTAGCATGGTAGTAAGGGAATACTGTCTTTTGGGTGGAGATGTGCAAACTAGGCCCCGACCACTTGGAATCATTATAGATCCCATGGCATGTTTTACAGGAGGGGCCCAAGGGTTAGTCCCCATGTCCTGGCAGAATTTCAATTCATTATTTCCCACTTCCTGTCCTAATGAGTTGTCTAGCTTGGCTGGCACCTGTGACTTGTGTTGGGCGCCACCCCAGCAGAGGCTGAATTTCAGCACCGCCTCAGTGTTGAGTGCGGTGACTCACCTAATTATGTAAGTATTGCAAAGCACCAGTTTTTCTGAGTGAAGGTGCTACTTAAAGGGGATACGCTATTGCTATCTTAGCCATTGAAGTAAGTCAGCCTGGGTCACGTTTTCACCTGCACTGCCAAAGCAAATATGCAAAGGTGTAACATGTTTTCCTTTTCCACGTCTACTGATGAAATGGCAGCCGAATGGTAGGGTTTGGCCCATCTTGTGAACTTTTGCACAGATCTATTACTAGTGTTACCCATTTTCACATACCAACAGTGAAGAGAATATGTGTGTCATTTTATTATAACAGTAGGACTGAAGAAGTTCCTCTTCTACTGATGCGCTTGTTTTTTCTCTTTTTTCCTCTACCCCTACAATTTTTACATGAAGCTTTCTCTCAAGCTGGTAAGCACAATTACAGCATGTTTGTCCTGTGTTTTAACCACAGTTTTCTGTGTGTGTTTTTCTTTGTGTGCACTATGACACCTACAACATGACTGACATTAATTTTAAATTTGTTTCTTCTTTGTGTTTGCTTTGTTTGACATTTATCAGATAACTTTGAATACACAGGTCTGGAATCTAATAGAGGTGATCAGAATTCAATCTTTCTAATAAGCTGCTAAAAAATTAACTCTAATTTATAGTGTAGTTTATCTTTATTTTTTGTAATCTAGGGCAGGGGTTCTCAAACTTCATTGGACCGTGACCTCCTTCTGACAACAAAAATTACTACATGACCTGATCAGGAGGGGGAAACAAAGCCTCAGCCCACCTGAGTCCCACCTCCCCAGGCGTGGGGGGGGGGCCCAAAGCTAGAGCCCCACCACCCTGGGCAGGGGTAAGGGGGGGGCAAAGCCAAATCCCAGGGCTTCAGCCCATGACAGGGGTCTGTAACCTGAGCCCCGATGCCCACGGCTGAAGCCCTTGGGCATCGGCTTCAGCCCCAGGCGGTGGAACTCGGGGTTCAGCCCCAGGCCCCAGCAAGTCTAAGCTAGCCCTGGCAACGCCATTAAAATGGGGTCCTGACCCACAGTTTGAGAACCGCTGATCTAGGGCTATAAAAATGTAGCAAAAATTACACCAATCAGTTCTATTGCTGTACCTGAAATATACATGGGAGAATTAATGTTGTAAGTGTCTCTGCTGTGGCTGTGCTGTGGCCCTTTTATACAGAGCAAAGTAAAAGCCTTTTATCTGACTGCAACACAGTTATAAATTGTATGTTTTCCATGTTCAGGTACTAATAATCACTGGAAGTCTGAATCATTGTTACCTGCATTTTACAGCCCTATATAGTCCTCCAGAAAAACTAACAATGAAATTAATTAAAGTTAAATAAACCTTAACCAAGAAGGTTAACTCAGTTTGATTTAAATTTGCAAATGATCGTGTATATATGAATCCTAAATCTAGTCTTGGATACAACCAGGATGATATCTTGAAATACGGTAAGAGAATGCATCGCAAAACTGAAAAGGGAAGGGGTAAGAGCCCGTGTGAACAGAAATGACGTGATGTTGTATTTTACATCCAAGACAGCATACTGTTAAGGCAGAGTTATCCGAACCTTGGTATGTTTTGGATAACTTGTCTTGGCTTTCTTGCCACACCTGATCCTAGCCAGAAGAATTTAATTTAAATAGTTTGCTGAATCATTTCAGGCCAACATGTAGGAGGGTAGAAAGGACTGATGTAAGTTTTAGGAAGCCTCAAAGGATCTGCAGTAGCTCATTAGTGATGTTAGTTTGGGAGGTTTCCTTCTTCTGGTCAGTCAGGGTCTTTAAGTTTCTTTCACCCCATTATTCTTGGGGTCACCATTCTGCACCAAGTCTCCCCAAAGCAGGTGACTTCTGTCACAAGGCAAGAGACTTATTGGTGGCTTCCTCTAAGAATCCCTGTGCCATTAAGGCTACTCACCTCCACTGCAGTGCCTGCAGCAGGGTTTATGCATTTTCATGGGCATTTCAAGCCCTTCTGCTCCACTGATGCAGTGCAAAGCATCACTTAAGTAGCCTTAGAAGTACAACTCATGTAGCCATTACCTTTCCAGACACAGACCAAACCTAAATACTTCAGCCCCATGACAGTCCCAAGGAAAAATGGCAGAGATCCCTCGGTTACTTACAAACCCAGTTGCCCTTAGCTCTGTGTAGCTCAAAAGCTTGTCTCTCTCACCAACAGAAGTCGGTCCAAGAAAAGATATTACCTCACCCACCTTGTCTCTCCACCAAGCCACAGAGCTAGCAGTCATTGATGTTTATACAGAGTCCTTCCACTCATTCTATTTGCTAGTCATATTACTAGTAAGCAGCTGATGCATTATGTGTGTAAGCCAGACCTTTCTGTGCAGCAGCGTGTAGTGTAAAGTATAGCCAACGTGTGCAAAAGGTTCTTGACATGACCCTTTTGGGTCAGAAGTTGGAGCCTCCTTTTTGATGAGAAGTTACTCAGTGAATTCAGTGAGGGTTCTTTTTGAGTGTCAGGGATGTAATTCTATACAGCGTTAATGCATTGGTCTGAAATATTGTCTACTAGCGCCCACCGTATTGCTAATCCTGATGTGCTTGGATGCTGCAAGTGTGGGCCGAAGTTTCTGGATGAGGAGAGTTTCAGAATTAAATCCCCATGTTAAAAGGGCTTTTCCATTTTTAGTTAGGTGCTTTTGTGACTTCCAGTTAAGGTATCATTGGGGGGAGTCTGTTGCATGTGCGTATCCTCTAAGTAGTGTGTTTTTGTAGCCTTTCATGTAGCTACACATCCCTCCCGTCCTCCAAACAACTCCAGACTCTGTTATTTCCTACATTCACATTCATTTTGCCTTCTAATCCTTTCATAAAATGGGAATCTTTTTTGAAGTGGACTTAAATTCCACTAAAGAGACCAAGCCCAGGGATATGGGAGATCATTGTCCCTTTAAGTGAGAGTGCCAGTTTTCCCTTAATGGCCTGTCCAGTATATGTTACACTCCCACTCCTACTAGGGCCGGGGGAGCGCAAGGTGACCCATTATAATTGCCCTCCGCTCCCTTCCTACACACACAGGCTGTCTAAAGCAACAGAGGGTCCTGTGGCACCTTTAAGACTAACAGAAGTATTGGGAGCATAAGCTTTCGTGGGTAAGAACCTCACTTCTTCAGACTTGCATCTTACCCACGAAAGCTTATGCTCCCAATACTTCTGTTAGTCTTAAAGGTGCCACAGGACCCTCTGTTGCTTTTTACAGATTCAGACTAACACGGCTACCCCTCTGATACAGGCTGTCTAGAACATAGCACCCTCTACAACTCGGAAAAAGTAGGCTGTCCTGGAGAACCCAGCCAGTGCGCAGCTGAAAAGGTCTGTGTGCAGCTTTTGAGGCAAAGTATTTGCTGAATCACACTCTTCTGAGGAAAGCATTTGGCATTTTAACACAATCCACCTAGCAACTTCGATCACAAGCCATCACTAAGCTGCCTGGACAGCTGAACTTTGTCTGGATTTGCATTTGCAGGGTCGGCTCTCCCTCCCCCCCTACCCCAATATCCCTTTGTATGAAGGAATTGTTGGCATTAAATTTGTAAAACCCGCTGTATAAATTCAGGTTAGTAATTTAGATTAGGGTAAAGCTAGTTTATTAATATTGAGATGTCTTCAGCCTCACTCACAATAACCTTCCACTCATCTCCCTGCCAGAGAAAGCAGGGGCTGCCATTAAAAAAAAAAATCATAAAGGCTCGGAAACTCACTGTGCATATGTTCTATCTACTCTATAAACCCCGTGCTGCCAGGAAGGGGGGGAGCAGTAGTCTGAAGGCAGACGGGGTATTTTGTTTCAAACAAAATCAGAAACAGATGAGAGATGGGAGGCCTGATTCTCCCCCCTCTTGTTCTGTTTTTTTTGATAGTATAACTCTGTGACTCTAATGGAATTACTCCCAATTTAAATCAGTGTAAGCGAGAGGAGAACCAGGCCTGCTGGATGGTTCAGGGATTCAACATATGGTGCATCGGTCGAGACTCACTGGAAAGAATACAGTATGGTTATAAATTGCATGCATAGCCCCAAAGGTAAAATTTCTATAGAGTGAGTGAGTGCAAGAGAGTCTTAACATCAGAGAGCACTTCTAAGGGAGTGGAAAATGATTTACCCATTTTATCAAGGTTACTTCTATGGCGCTAGCACCCACAATCTCCATGTTGCCAGAGGAAGCCATATCCTAGCTGTGGGTTTGCAGTTTACAGTTGCACAGGTGAAACGGAATCACAGCATGAGAGTAAAAGCTTGCAAGTGAGGATGACATCTGCAGCACAGCAGGGGAAGGCAGGAAAGATTGGGCCTCCAGAGAGAATGGACCTCTGTCCGATAAAATCCAGTGTGGTGTTAAATCAGGATGGAAACAGATTCACAACTTCTAGCATTGGGCTTCCATGTTTCTTGGCTGGCAGTCTTCTGCTGTCTGTTTTCTATGGCTGTGCCATCTGTGGCTCAGGAATGACACTCGCATTCGATGTTTTTCAAATAATTTCCCCTAATTCCATGTGGTGAGAAAGACTTTTTGCTCATGGTGAAATTCACCCCCGTGCAAGTATCTGGCAGTAGGGCCATGCTGCATATGAGGGATCTAAGTGATGACAAGGCTTTGTACTGTTGGTCTGGGCAGGGTGAATTTCGCCCCGTGTGAACTTCCACATAGCTAATAGAATTGGTGCAGTCAACTTTTTTTTAATAAAAGCAATGAACTATTAGTATGTAAATGACATACAACTAATGGAGAAAGTTCATGCAAATTACATGTGTTTATGTTGCCCCTTAATTAGGGAGAATTCCAGGTTCATTTTTATTTGTCTAATTAAAAAGGTCTTGAATGCCCACTGCATCTGGGCACTAGAGAGCTATAAATTAAACAGGTCTGTAAAAGCTACCCTCTTGGGGCAGCCAGATAAACCACCCTGCACAAGATCAATAGCAATACTCAACTGCCAGGCTAAAAATAGCTCAACGGTGACCGTCTGTAGTCAGGAGCGGGCTGGGCTGAATAAGTGATGTCCTAAAGGGTGTGAAACTCTGACCATGGCAAACAGCAGGAGGAAGGGAGCGAAAAACGTCTGCGCTTAGTGCCCTGCTGCTGGCTCTAGAAAGGTTGACCCTAGTCAATGGCACAAGAGTTCCCCAGCTGATTTCAACTGTTGTAATGGGATGTTTTTCAAGTATCCAGGTCCCAACCTATTCAAGGCTTTAGGGATCTAAAGATAAAGCATGCAAATGCTTCAGACCATGGTGATTTTTCACAGATTTTCCTGTGGGGTGTTTTCAAAGTAGAATTTTGAAGGATGGACCAGAATATTTTAGTCTCGCATTTGCCTTTTTCTTTCCTCCCACTCCGTGTGTAGGGGGGAGGACCAGAGGACTTCAGCAATCTCCCACCTGAGCAAAGAAGAAAGAAACTCCAGCAAAAGGTTGATGAGCTAAACAAAGACATTCAGAAGGAGATGGATCAAAGGTAGGCCTAACCGCGATACTATATAGAATTAGAGAGAGGTTTTCATTAGCAGAACAGTAGTGTCTGAAACACCACTAGCAAGCTGATTCTTTCACAAGCAACAAATAAGAACAAGATAGTAGCTCATGCCCTGTGAATCACTATTTGATATGGTGCTCTTGGAATAGAAGATGCAAAGGGCACTAGATGACTAAAAACAGCCAACGAGATGAGCTAAAATTCCCCCACGGTCTAAGTTCTGAAGTTAATTGTTTAATTTTGACCTACAGGGAAGGTCAAAAGGAGTGGAGGGAAGGGTTGCTAGTTGTCTATCTATTCCACCCACCCGCTTTTGCAGTGCATTCCGCCACTGCTGAGTCAGGATACTAAGGCAATAGCACAAGAATTTCAGTGACTTGTGTAGGTGGTGCCACCACGGACAGTTTTTCCTTCTTTCTGGCACAGCCTTTTTAAGATGAGCAATTGTGTACTTCTGAGCCAGGCAGGAGTCGCAGATACTTTGTATTTGCCTCTGAATATGAATCAGCCCCAATATTTACAGTATTTTAATACAAGATCCATCTCTATTCAGTTAGCCAAACCACCATGTCTTTCAGGGCTACTGAAATCACAGACCCCACAGCACTGAGCAGGTGGCTTATTGTAAATATATCAAGCCTGTGTACGGCAACCTTGGAAGCTTTCCATTTCTGGCGTCTTGTTATTGCTCATGAGTTTAGGATTTTAACAAAGATGGAAAACACTTCCTAGATTATCAAACCCATTCCCCTGTAATGCAAGATACAGTCCTCTAATAGAGGGCAAATCCAATATTAACCTAGTACTGTATAGTGCACTTGGGACTTAGCCAAAAGCTTTTGTACTTTTTAGGCTTAGGAATCACATGCACTAGGGAGATTCCTAATAACAGAACCTGTTATCTGCAGGGCTGTGTTGACAAAAGTGTGAGATTGTTCATCAGTGCCCATTTTAAAAGTCTCTGTGCTCTCCAGTGCCCATTTCCTGGAAGCAGAAGAGCTAATGATTCTTGCGCTTTTGCAGATTTGTTATTAGGAGACTTCATTTGTCATCCTACTTGAGAAGCAAGCACATCAAGTGACTCCATTTATATCGATCGGTTCTGGCCGCTTGTATTTGCAGCTTCCTATGTTCATTCACATCTTGGGCTACGATTGGCCCTTGAATTGTGCATTTTAACCAGTGTCTTTTTTGTTTTCACAAAGAAAAGTGTTTAACTTTGATCTGATAACCCTGTTAAAAGTCAGTTCACAGCTTATTTGTATAAGTGATGTGGGGATGTTAATCCCTATTTCATATCAGAAATAAGAAAGGAGGCCTATAGGTAAGCTGTTTACTTTTGTTTCACATGTTCCCTTTATATAATACAGTAGCTATAGTTTTTCTCCTTGAATAGATTTCTCTTTCCCCTTAATTTTCTTTAATTGATTTCAGTGTAACCTAATATTAAAATCATACATGAAATCAGTGCAGAGTGAGGACTACAATAGATAGAGAGATAAGATTGGTGAGCAAGGTACTAACAGCAACAGTCAGAGACACACAAAATGAATACAAAAAATGAGTTAAAATTTGAAATAATGCCCCCTAAGGCTCCAACCACAGAACAATCCCACTTCCTTGCCATCCACTCCTTTTCCCAGTTTCTCCAGGCCCAAAGCAAAAGCAGACACAGGGCTGCCATTGTCAAAGATTTTGTGGGAACCTCGCAAATAAAGAGTTGTAACTTGGATTGTGGGACTTTGATTCAAGTGATGCCTGAAGCAATGCTGAAGAGGCACACCAGTAATGAGAACTCAGCTCATAAATCAACTCATTTTTGAATCCTAAAATGTTTCTTGTTCTGCAGAGAAAATCTCTTAAAATTCATCCTCAACCTGCCTCAAGTCAGGTGCAACACGTTGCCATGAAAGATGACTCCACAGGACATACCTTCTAGTTGAGCACAGGACAGCGTGTAGCATGTTAACGTTGGCTTTGTGATATCAGATTCCTGATATTGTGCTTCAAAAGCACCGTCACTGAGATCCTAGGCATTTGGCACCTGAGTTGATATGAAATGTGTAGCCTTTAACACAGTCTCAAAATGCTGCATAACTTAACTAGACTTAGTGTCACATCATGACCCAAGGTCCATCTGTTGCACACTGTTACCAAGCCAAATCATCTGGATTTAGTTTTAGTCTGAACAGTGGAGCAATGTGAAATAAACTGATCCAGAAGGGATCCTAGAAATGTTTGCCACTGAAAAACGCGAAAAAGCGCAGAAGTTGCCTTTTTACAAAGCATCTTTAGTTTTTACATTTTGGGGAAAAAATAAAAACATATACAGTAGAACCCCCTGCCACCAGCACGCACACAGGAATATGGGAAATTGACGCTTTAGCTCCGGGCAGTGGGACTCGGGCTGCCAGCCCCGGGCGGCAGGATGCGGGCTACAGATTTTATTTTAATCGTGGAAAAATGCAGATTTTTATGGTGGTTTTTTTTTAATCAGAGAATTTGGGGGTTTTTAATCATGGAAAACAAGGATTCCTGCTATCAGGAGCAAATTATGTTGCATATTCTTAAGGTGAACACAATGCAATAGGCAGAGTGAGAATTTCTGGTTAGCACTCCATTCTGTTACTGGAATGCCCACATCCCAGCCTTTAGCCTATTCTCTAGGATAGCATTCAGCCCAGGATGTGGAGAGATGATATAAGCACTTCAATGTGTCCATAAGGCTGGGAAGATACTTATCTAGCGCGGGGTGGGCAAACTAATCCGGCCCTCGAGCTCCTGCTGTGGAGTGGGGTCCGGGGCTTTCCCTGCTCCAGCCGAGGAGCAGGGTCAGGGGCTTGCCCCGCTCCGCATGGCTCCTGGAAGCAGCGGCATGTCCCCCCTCTGCGGCCAATGGGAGCTGCGGGGGCAGCGCTTGGGGCAGGGGCACTGTGCGGAGCCCCCTGGCTGCCCCTCCGCGTAGGAGCCAGAGGGGGGACATGCTGCTGCTTCCGGGAGCTGCTTGAGGTAAGTGCTGCCCGGAGCCTGCACACCTCACTCCCTCCCGCACCGCAACCCCCAATTTTGTGAGCATTCATGGCCTGCCATACAATTTCCGTACCCAGATGTGGCCCTCAGACCAAAAAGTTTGCCCACCCCTGTTCTAGCGAGTTCAAAGGCCATTCTTTGCGGGGGGGAAATGGGGAGGGGGGGAGAGCTGTGGGTGTGAATGAAAGATAATTCCACACCTTGACTCTCCCCATCTCCTCCCCCAAAAATATCCTAATCCCAGAATAGAGTCACTTTTTTCCTCGGATTAGTTGGATGTCCAATTCCCATTCATTGTAATCTAAATCTAATCCTGCATGTTTACACTGGCTCAGTTCCTTTCTTATGCCACTCTTGGAAATGATTTGCTTGTAGAGCTAATTCTACCATCTTTAGTTACACTGAAAAAACCCCATGGGCTGTTTGTGGAGTAAGGCTCAACATGACTAAGGGTGCACTGTCTCAAGTCTTACAAATTGTTGCTAAAGGCTATCCCCAGTTCTTGCAATGCCTGATAGTTTATAAACTCTCTTCCATGCAGACAACTTCGATACATTAAGGAGAGATCTTTAATTAGTAAATGGGTGGCACTAAACAAAACAAAAGCCCTGGCATGGTTTCTCTCTACACTTTGTTACACCTGTAACCTGTTGTGCTTGAACCATAGACACAGAATGATTGGTTTGGAACTTTTTGGTTTCTCCAGAAGGATTTACACACCCAGCTGCTGCCTGACTTACTGGTGTTGCATTTTCCTTCTTTCTCACAGAGATGCCTTAACAAAAATGAAAGATGTCTACATCAAGAACCCGCAGATGGGAGATGCAGCCAGCGTGGATCACAAATTAGCTGAACTGGGACAAAATATGGAAAAGTTGCGACTAGAGGCCCAGAAATTTGAGGTCTGGAAGGGGTTTAAGTACTAATGCACTTTCATGATGGTAGCTTTAAACAAATAGGCCCTGATTCAGGAAACATTTAAGTGCATGCTTAACAGGGATGGATTTAAGTAAGTGCTTAGAGTCAGGCAGTATTTAAATATGTTGCTCAAGTGGAGCCTTACAGACACCTTTTAGCATAAATATGTCCTGGATCCTTCATTTGCATTTGTCAGCAACTTGATTTTTCTGTAATTTGTCACAGAAAATGCCTTATGTAGAGCAGGGGAATGCAGGAGAATGCCCTGAAATGCTCTGGTACTCTTGCATTTGCAACAATATCAGGTTTTAAATGCCTCTTCGAAGACATAGATACCAGGTGAGAACTCGGAAAAACTCCACTTTAATCTTTTCACACCTGAAGGTGCGTTTTGCCAATCTGATATCTGCTGATGGTAAAAAACTGATGGGCATCAAAAGCTTCATCTCCACCCAACCCCCACCCAGATCTCGTGGGAATCCAAAACAGGATTAAAAAAATCAATTGTGAAACACATTATTGTCTAAAGAAGCTGCTATGGTAAATGTGATGAGGATCCATGGACAGAGCTGGACAGAAGCCATGAGACGAAGCACATTTTAAGGACCAATCTCTGCTGTCAACAGAAAGCATTTTAAAGATACACAGACTCTGGAGTATGACTAATAGTTGGAATAACTGAACCCATTATAAACAGAAACTATTGTAATTACATAAGAAGAAGTAAGGACAGGGAAGGATTACATTCCATGCGCTATAGATTATGTTGTGGACTAAAACGCACACAGCCAATTAATTCTGGATGCTTGTCACATTTGTTTGCCTTACTCTCCATTGCTTGTGAGGCCCCTTTGAAAGCCAACAGCTTTTCCTTTCCTCCCAACTATTGTCCTTTTCCGTTTGGCCAATAAGGGTTTGTTTTTTTTTTTTTTTTTTTTGGTGCTTCTATGTTTCTGAAATTATCACAGCCTCCTTCTGTTTACCTCTTTGTTCCTAGACCAACAGCACTTCAGCCCAGCTCCAGTAAACTCCCGCTGCTAAGCCAGCAGGGGTGTGACTCACGCAGTGTTTCGTATCAGCCTGTACATTTTTGGCAACATTATTATTTTTAAATATAGATTTAGAATGCAGAATCTACTCCCCTTCACCTCAGATGACAGCAGTTTGAAGCTACATTTAAGTGTGTTTATACTAGTGGACTGTTTGCCTGTAGTTTGGTGGTTCAAGTGTTAGGTATATCTCCAAATGGGCAAAGGAAGAGCAAACTCTGTCCCTTGGCTATCTGGTGCATACGAAACCCGTTGCTTTCTGTTTGCAGGGTTGGCTGGCCGAGGTTGAAGGCAGACTACCTGTGCGGACTGAACAGACCAGACGACAGAGTGGAATGTATGACACCCAGAACACGTCAGCCGTCAATAACTGTGCACAGGACCGGGAGAGGTACAGTATCTGTACAGAGCTGTCCAGACTAGCATGCTAGTTACTGTTGCACCTCCCTTCGTTTCGTTAGAGGCAAATTTTTCTGTACAAGATACTGCTGTGCTTCAACAATAGATGTGTAAATCTAGCATGCAACAAGCCTAATCCATGATGAGACTGCAAGCTGCCACTCTGAGAAAATAATTCCTTACTTTGATGCAGAAAATTCTAATTTGCCACAGCAAAAATTGGGGAAATGCAAAGAGAGTGAATGTTTTCCAGGAACAACATTAACAGGTCTAAAGCCCGGTCTGGTTCTGTCACTTCCAAACATGCACACAGGGTAAAATTCATTCCTGTGCAGAGAGTTAGCACAAGGCCTGTTGACCAGTCATGTCTCAGTTAGGACATAAAGTGGGATGTAAGTGTTGCATAGGTGTCATGCTGGCCCGCTGAATAGATGTGAATTTCACCTCTGCAGAGCAGATTGAAGACTGGGGCCACTTTCTGTACCGTTATGCCAGTGCAAAGCCAGAGCAACTCCACTGACTTCTGTGGGGTTCCTCTGGATTTATATGCAGGAAGATAAAGAAGTTGTGTGGGATGCTTACCAGCTGCAGCACTCTGGCTGGAATCCCATCTTTTCCCAGTAAAGACCCCTCCAAACCTCTTGGGAATGGAAAATTGGACAGGAAATTTCACGTGAGCTGGCTGTCTCAGGAAACTTCTAATCCTGCCTGCGCTAGAACTATTGCATGTCATTTGTTCAGTGCATATAATGTTCTCAGACGTTACACACCACTATAGAGGTATCTCCTAATGGAAATAACCTGAAAACTAGAAAGGGAAATATCCAGGTGCACAAAAACTCTGGGAGTGCCCCAAATCCTAGGCCCATCTTCCAATGTGCAGAGGACACTGAGCCCTTCTGAACATGCAGCAAGCCCTTATGCAGTAGCACAGGAGTCGGCAACCTTTCAGAAGTGGTGTGCCAAGTCTTCATTTATTCACTCTAATTTGTTTCGCGTGCCAGTAATACATTTTAACGGTTTTAGAAGGTCTCTTTCTATAAGTCTATAATATATAACTAAACTATTGTTGTATGGAAAGTAAATAAGGTTTTTAAAATGTTTAAAAGAAGCTTCATTTAAAATTAAATTAAAATGCAGAGCCCCCCGGACCGGTGGCCAGGACCCGGGCAGTGTGAGTACCACTGAAAATCAGCTCGCGTGCCGCCTTTGGCACGCCTGCCATAGGTTGCCTACCCCTGCAGTAGCATAAAGAACTACTACGTTGGCCATTGTGAAAGGTAGGCAAGAGGAGATGCATTTGAGAGGCTGTGGCAGGAGGAGTTGACTGAACTGATTTCCCCCATTGTGCTGGAAATGCAGCGACTGACAATGGCACATTCTGACGGTGTATCTAAATGATCAAGTTGGCCCTAACTGCAACCACTCCCTTGGCCCTCAACTTTCCGCAGCTGAGTGTTTCTGGCAGGTGCATGTTCCTTGTCACACTGCTCCGGAGGCTGGTTGCTATAGTTGCCGTATATTTTCCTTTCTTGAGCAGCCCAGATGGCAGTTACACAGAGGAGCCAAGTCAGGAGAGTGAGATGAAGGTGCCAGTGACAGAGTTTGATGATGAGTTTGATGACGAAGAACCACTCCCTACCATAGGAACCTGTAAAGCTCTCTATACGTTTGAAGGTACCACTAACCCTCAGCCTCCATTTCACTTCTTATTTATTACTTATTTATATTACAAGTAGCCTCCAGAGGCCCCCGTTGTGCTATGCACTGTTCACATATAGAGTAAGAGACCGTTCCTGTCGTGAAGAGCAGAAATGGATGTAACATGGTGGCTTGTCCTGCCAGAGCTGAAGGGCCTGGAGAGGGACCAGGTGATTCCCCTATAAACAGCCTCTGGAAGCTGCAGCAAGGGGGGATACTCAGGGGGAGCAGAGAACGCTAGGAGCAGGCTCCAGCAGAGTCCTGGGATTTGGAGCTAAGACTCGAGCAATTTTGATGGTTGCAAAAGTTGATCCAAAATATTTCCCAAGCTCTTCGCAGACTCCTGGATAGTTTGTTGGGGAGAGTGATATTAAATGAGCTGTTCAGAGTATAAGGAATAGATTTTATGCAAGGATTATTTAATGTACAAGTACCGTATTCAGCTGTAGACAAGATGAACAGACCCTCCTATCACTGCCAGACACAAGGGCTAGTAAATTTACCCTGTGTATGGTAAATAAACACACTTGCCTTTGGTAGCTGCATCTCAGCACAGAAACAGTAAAGGCTAAATATTCAATACTAGTTAAAAGATGTTCAGTGGAGGCCCAATTTCATGACGCACTTGTGGCTACTTGTTGATTGTACAGAAATTTTCTATTACAGGTCTGATGTCAGGGTTGCATTCTTCTGGTTCTTTGAATACATGCTGTTTTCTCCCAATTATTGCTGTCTTATTCATGCTGCTCATGCTTAAAGGAGGGTATATTTCAGTACCATTGCTGAGTTTGCCACAATCTGGTCTGTATGTTCTCCCATGGACAGGAAATCCTAAACTACTGTATACTCTGTGTCTCAGGTCAGAATGAAGGCACAATTTCAGTAACGGAAGGCGAAATGCTCTATGTAATAGAGGAAGACAAAGGTGATGGGTGGACGCGAATCCGGAGGAATGAAGAGGAGGAGGGTTATGTCCCAACGTCCTATGTCGAAGTCTATTTGGACAAAAATGCCAAAGGTGCTATGACTTACATTTAATATCCTTTTTATGACTTTGCTTGCTTTCACAGGGACATCCCACCCTGAAACTGCTCTATGATGAGCCTTTTTAAGGACTACATAATGCCACAAAGTGCATTATTTCATACTCTTAAATAACGGACTCATATGACTTTATGCACTGTGATTTAGATTGGTCCGATAAGATACTGAGTGGAATAAAACTGTTACAATAGGGGGCTACCCAGCCTTCTCTGGCTGAGACAGCCTCCCATGGATAGAGCTCAGTTACTGCCAATATACCACCCAGTTCAAGGTGGGGAATATAAGGCCATTCTTAATAACTACGTGTCTTCTCTAGCTATCTAGATGATACTCGATAGCGACATTTCAGCCACAGTCAGAAGTATGCTATTTGTTGCAAACTGACTCCGTGAAATGTTATACATGAAATCATTAGGGTGCTTGTTTGTCTTTCAATGTGGCAGCTTTTCAGAGCCTAATATACTCTCTGTGGGCCATGTAAAGTCATCATTCAGTTTGTTAGTATTTATGGGAAGGAGAAGGGGGTCTATCGAAAATGTAACCACAAAATACTCCTCCATCCTTGGTAGATCAAGAGAATGGTGGTATTCGACTAGAATTCCCCTCTCCATAGTTGCAGTTAAGAAAATTCTCTTTGGGGCATATGTTGTTACTACAGATGCACAGCACAGTTAGTTGTTTCATTCTCTGCTCACGTACAATCAGTGGAATATTTTAGAGCCTGGATTCATGCCTTTTGTTTCCCTTGTCGCTATTTACACCTCATGACTGAGAGTCTGTGTTGTGTAAGTGAAAAGCGTGTGCATGGAATCAGGGTATGTGCATGCTGCTCCCTGCAAGTATCTCCCTGCTGATAGTCCAGTGAGCAATCAGAGGTTCCAGCGCTGAGGGACTGACATCCTGTTTCAAATCAGGAAGATTTTGAAGTTCAATGTTAAATAGTGCATGGATTTTTCAATCATTTAATCCTG
Source organism: Terrapene triunguis (assembly GCF_002925995.2). NCBI lineage: Eukaryota > Metazoa > Chordata > Testudines > Emydidae > Terrapene > Terrapene triunguis. The sequence continues at coordinate 7,597,567 of NW_020664589.1, read as the reverse complement.
CAAGTTGTCATCTTCTTTCATTGAGTCTAAGTATTCTCTGTGCACGAAGTCTTTTTGTCCCTTTTAAAAGGAAGATGTAACTTTCATGCTGGACTGTAGGCAATCGAAATAGAGGAGCTTCCTGTACAAAACCACACAACTTCATTCATTCACTTTTCTTTGGCTCAGTATTAAGCAATGCAGTACCATGTCCTTTTGAAATGACAGCTTGGATTATTGTTTGATCTTGCCATAATTCAGAGGTCTTCTGTTTGCACTGGCAAAGATAGGATCAGTTGGATCCCTTCCTTCGCCAAGATAGTCTGTGCGGAAAACTCAGCATCCTGGATCTTCTCATTACCCTTGTAAAGTGGTATACAGTTGAATGCAAGTACTGCCTACTCCATATACATGGAAAGGCAGAAAGCTCAGCATCAAATATCCCGTCATTACCCTTGTGCTCTTTGGTATGGAGACTGCCTGCACGCGGTGCCTGCTCCATGCACAGTGGTAGTTGCAAGTCCAGGCTTAATTTTTGTCCTGCAAAAGTCTCTGTTGGCCAACAGAAAACCCACCTCAAAATAACAATTGTTCACCCCTCCCCTTGAATACACTGGCATGCGTAGACATCAGCAGAGCAGCTTGTGAAGTCAGCTGCTCAGGAGCAGAGCAACAAGTTTGGTGGAATATGCCTCTGAGCATGCCCATGTGTCTAAGGGCAGGGGAGACACTTATATTGACTGAAACCAGCAAAAGCAAGAACCTCGTTAATAAAGGCTGCCACTTTGTCCTTAGCTCACCCCAATGTATGAGGCTATCGAAGGGATCCCCCAGTCCTAGGACACAGGGGCACCTAGCAAAGAATCTAGTACACTGGTGGCATTGTGCAAATAGTAATAATAACCCTGTATCATCTTGCATATCATGTGTGCAGTGTGCTACATAAGAGTTAGTGACAGACTTGAAAGCATTTCTGTCCCAGCCCGTGGCCATTTGTTTCACTCTCATTGTTTAAGTTTCCTTGATTTTTTTTTCTAATTGTCTGTAAAGAAAATAGACATGCAGTTCAGTAAATAAACAGCAAACCATACAAAGTCATGTGCAGATAAACAAGCTGTAATATGCAGTAAAAGTACAATTTAAGGCCCATACCCTCAAAGACGTTTAAGCTCCTAACTTCCAGTGGTTTCAGTGGAAGTCAGGAGCCTAAACACCTTTGAGGATCTGGGCCTAATTCATTTCCTTGATTTGATTTAAAATCTATAAAAAGAACCTCCCTTAAAAATGGTTAAGATATCAATCTTAAGTGTTTCAGGGAACTTTCAGTAGGTTTAAAAAACGAAGCAGGCCTAGACTTGGGGTAATATCTCATTTGGATCTGATACTGTCAGTGGAAGCATTTGCATTTGTCCATTGAAGAAGAATTAAAATAAAAAATGCAACTGACCCGTAAACTAAAGTCCTTACAAGTTTTTGCAGCATTTTTCTTCTTTTGCTTAAGGAGAATGGGTAGCAAATACCTCTAAATGTTAGTTAAACAAAGTGAAATTAGGCTGATTTCACACCAAATGAATAAATTTTGTTACACCTACAGCTAACAGAATGGGAACTTGAAAAAGGCCCGATTCTGTGACCCTTACACAAATAGCCCCATTGAACGCAATGAGACTTCTCATGTGAGTAAGGGCTATTTACTAAGTTTAAAATGGTAGCCAGCAAACGAAAGTTGAGCAAACCCTATGTCAAAAAGAACAGTAATGTTTATCTTGTTTGCTTTTTTCCAGATGTGTACACATCACTTCAGAAAATCCCTGAGTAGGTTTGCATAGGCCTGTTCTCCTTTTGTTCTGATTTGCTTCTTCAATTATTTTAAGAGGTGTATTTCAGAAGGTTTTCTTTAGAAGAGATGAATGCACATGCCCTGTCAATGAATGATCATTTGTTAGGTGCAGTTCATTCAGCCCCTGAAACTAAAGGTGCATTGTTTCCAATGAGGGTTTTGGCCCAGTTCTGTGGAATAGTTGTAGACAATATTCCCATCCCTTTGTAATCCATTCTCCTTGTGGTGCACACATGCAGCTTCCATTAATGCTAGATACTTACATGTGCAAACTAGGAACTGAATATATTGGCTATAAACCCTCATGTTTCAGGGATTCTTATTGGGGGGTCAGGAATAAAATTCCTCTTTTGGAAGGTTATCCTATAACTGCCTCCTGCAGGGTTTCTTGCACCTTCTTCTGAAGTATGTAGAGCTGTTGGATACTAGACTAGTAGGACCTCTGGTCTGATCCAGTCTGGCAATTCCTGCATTATTAGAAATTGTACCTCCTAGCCCACTTAGGAGCAAAACTGTCTGTCTCTGAGTGACATAAAGATTGATAATCAAAAGAAGTTACTCTACTATTAAGAGGGTAATTTTATGTAACTTCCCGCTGCTCTCAACAAACATGCCCAGTTCACTTCCCCTACAAATATTGCCTGTTTGAGTGACAAACAATGAACAGTTTCAGAGGTTTTATTTCTTGAAACAAATGTTGGGCCCACAGTCTGATTAGTATTTCAGTCGCCTTGCTCCTGTTGGTTCCATTCTCCCCACTGTGTGTATATAAATCTATCGACAGCTCTAGGATTCTGGCTTTGTTGCAGCTCTGCTGTTTGTTCACCACAACTGTAACCCAGGTTCTTGATGATTATTTTTTTAACCACGCTGAGGCACTTTTTATCTAGGATATACAATATGATTACTTACGCTTGCCAAAATGTTTAGGAGACAGTAATTATGAACTGGATTATGACATCTTTTTTTAGTTTAATTCCTTTTGTTAAATATATGTCCATAGTGCTCCCCATAAAAAGAATAATTTGTATATAATGTAACTTAATAACTAAAGGTACTTGAATTTTGATTTTTATATATATACATATATATATTAAAAATGGTTTTATTTGCTGTTCTATTGCTTAACCCAATCATTGTTTTGATAACCATTGAGTAAGACAAAATCTTGTTAAGTCGATAACTTTTTTTTGTGTTTCCTGCTGCCTGCCTCTGATTGGACTTTTATAGAAACTTCTGTTCTGTGTTAAAGTTTGTTACATCTGGTCAATGTGATTGTTCCTTTTCTATTCTTATTCTTTAAAGAAAACTCATCTACTGGGTGAGGGTCTCTCCCCGGAGCTAGCTGTACCATCATCTCTTCCTCTAATAAACATATTTTCTCATTCTTGTGGGGTTTTCTGATGATTATTCACATAAGCGGATTATCTGTTCGATGCAAAACAAATAGTCCAAACCCTCCCTTTGTCTGCTACTGACTTATTAACAGTAAGGATGTGATTATGTTTTAAGAAAGAGCTCACACTGCAGTGTTGTTAATATGTTACCTTTCTCTTCTTGTTTCTTCTTTTCTTTATGAAAATTAGAGACAGGCCTGAACCATAATTTTGGATTCAAATGTGCTCCCATATATGGGGGAATTCACCCTTTGTCCTAATGGGCCAAACCCAAACCCTGGATCAGAGCACCCTTGAACTTTGGGGACAAGTTGGATCTGGGCCAGAACTGTGTGCTTACAAGAATGTTTATGAACTAGGAATGTTTGCATCCCTCCTGTTTCTTTCTTGACTTCCCATCAAGATGAAGGGTCTTCATTGTTTATTGCTTGATGAACAATCAGCTTTCTTTGGATGCATGTATTCTAATCACTGCAAAATGCCTTACCCGGGTATAAAAATATTTACCCTGCTAGCCTTCCCCAGTAGTTCATTGTCACTGGGAGCTGTAGTCTGACCAAATCCACCCACTGCTCCCCTGCAGATACAAGAAGCTAATTGTTTCATCTGGTGTAAACAATTCAGATTCCCATTGGTGGGGAACCAGTCTTGAATTTTGCATCCTGCATGGTCACCAGAGGAGAGCTGTGCTCAAGGTAAAGCTCTTGCCTGAGGTTGGGGATCACCGGTGCGGGGGCTCAGAGTTACTTTCATTTTCAAGGAGAAAATACACTTCCTGGTGGCTGACCCTCAACAACGAGGGTTGCTTCTGGCCAAAGGGAATCCCTGACTTGGAGCTGCTCTTAACCCTTTCATGATGCAGCCTGATAAATGCTCTTGGTGCTGTCCTTCCCCTTTAACCTCCCCGAAGCAGTGCCACTCTCAGGCGAGCCCTTCCCCCTGCCTCTTTCTAACCCAAGTCTCTTTCTTTTTGTCTCTTATGTTTTAGATTCCTAAAGGTGTTTGTGCTGGTGCAAGAACCTGGGGCGAGCTTGTCACAGAAGGAGAAACAAATGGTCTGTTTACCCCGCAGGCAGTTAAAATTCGCCCATACAAACAGACTCCTGGTCTGGTCTGGAGTTAGCACTTGAAAAAACTTAAATCTAAATTCCATCCCAACATTACTCAGCCGCTTGCTCTTTTTTATGGCATGTTACTTGTGGCTCAGACTAACTTATTGACGTTCCCCATTGTTCCGCCAACCTGGCATTGCCCTTCCGTAAAGCATAACCAACAAACCCCACCCCCTCACCACCTTCCCCACAACCAGACAGAAACGGCTGGCTGCACTTGGATGCAAAGAGTAACCAGCGAATCCCGTGCATGTGCTAGTTGGGATTCTATCCTCCCGTGGCCCTCAGTCCATCTGAATGTATGCACTGGTCCATCAGCATTTCACGTGGTGCCTTTAGTGCTAATCCTGGAGGTTGGCTCATCAGCCAGCTAGGGAAGGAGGTACATACAAGTGGGAAGTCAGTTACAGGAACAATATGACAGCAGCTGGACTGACCCCTGAATCTGATTGTTAAATTTTACACACCCATTATTCAATTACACCTTCTCCAAAAGGTCCCAAATGTCAATCAGCCTTTTTACAAATGGCTGGTGCTCCCTCGAAGCGTTCAGTCCCCATTGGCTTTTGCTGTGTCCTGCCAGCCTAGCAACTCATGAGTGTCTGCTTGCTTTCCTGCTCACTCACACACAAACACACACAAAGACATTTTGGTTTGAAGCCACATTTCCCCCCTCACCAAGACCTCCATTTGAATCTTGTTTCAGCCTGCATGCTCGCCCTGCCGCCTTGCCTGCGCATACCTTCCTAACGGCTCATTGTTCTGAATCTCTTTCCAGTTTTTTAGCATTTCAGACCTGCCTTCTCCTTTTGCATGAGCTCCTGTGCACTCTCATCGGTGTGTTTCAATAGCAGAAACGACGTTAAAAAAAATAAAACAAACGGCATTCCCCTCCCCTCCTCCATCTCGCCACGGACTGGACCTTTGCCCAGGCGTTTCAGACAGGAATCCGGACTTATCCAGCATCAAGTATCAACCATCCTGTTGTCATGTGATCTTATTTAAAGGAGAAACATTTTGATGGCAGTGCTGAGGAAGTTATGCTGCTTCCAAATATCAAGTGATCTGGAGCCAAACTCCCTAGAGAGGGGTTAGGTTGCTTTCTAAGCTCCTAAAACTATGAGTTTCTCGCTCTCCTTCTCCCCAAATCTTCACATTTCTAGGCTATTGCAGTAATCCTATACCTCCTCAAACCTTGTCTAACAGCAGCCAGTGGGTAATAAGAACAGCTTTCCAAGGCCTGTCTTAGTAGCTGGGGGAAATCCCCAGCTCTTAAGAAATATCCTGGATTTTTTGTAAAAGGCCCAGAATAAGAGAGAATTAAAATGGATGCCACCATGGCTAGAGACCTGTCAGCTTTGGTTTACAGGCAGGCCTGTGCGTGTTGCAATGCTGTCCCCTGTTCTTGTAAGCAGGGACAAGATTAAAATATAGTATCCAAGAATCGTGCATCCTTATGTAGGGTATCACCTAGCTCTTCCCATCTTAGGATGAGGTGGTTGTCTTTAAGGTAGGTTAAATGTTTTGTTCACAATTTTGTCCCTCTTAAAATAATAATAAAAAAACTTATATTTTTAATAGCAGAGAGTCCTTCACTTCTACAGTAGTTAATACTGTAGCTAATGCTTCATCATGCTTAATAACTATAAGACTCCGCAAGCAAGAAGACAATTTTTTTTGGAATCAAGTTAACATAGGTCAGGAGGCTGCGTTGTCTAAGCAGATGGTACAAACTCAGAAACCTCTGAAGCCCTTCAGCTGCAATGTTATCACAGTCCGAAGGGTCAAAATCAGCTAAACTGCCATCCATACCACTGCTGTTACTGCCTTCGCTTAGCTCTTTAGATCCGCAAGCCTTCAATACCAGAATAAAATCCACCACGTACACAGTTTGCTCTTATAACTTCATATGCAGAACTGTGATGCAAGTATGCGAGGATTCTGTTGCATTTCAAGATCAGCATATCTCCAGCGGGATCTAAATGGTTAAGCAGCCAACAGGCGTGCAAATATCTACAAATATTTTTAGCTGCAGTATTTATTCCTTTGTGTCTGATGCACTGTTGAATCAGCTGACTTTCACCCTTTTTTGTGCCATCTATGTAAAAATGAGAGAGTTTTCTTTTATATATTTAATCTAGGTGGACAGTATATTATTGTCAGCCTCTGTGGAACATTTGAACTATTCCAATGTCAGTGTTGCTACATAGTGCTTTAGAAGGAGCATTAGTTTTGGCCAAGCCAACAGATTTTCTTTGAACGGGATGTATTCGAAGACCATCCGTGGAGTTTTTATAAACCTGCTGCCCCATTTCAGAAAGCCTGGACCTTAAAACTGATGAGAAGGAAACAATTACTATAGTTTAGATTTGTCTTCTGCTGTGTGTATTCAGCATAAGAAGTAGGTAAGTGTTAGAGTTTAACTTTAAAAACAAACAACTGAGACAGACTAAACATATGACTTATACAGTGTTGTTGTAGCTGTGTCAGTCCCAGGATATTAGACACAGGTGGGTGAGGCCAGCCCTGAACAAAAGCTTCATGTAAGCGTGAAAGCTTGTCTGTCCAATAAAAGCTATTCCCTCACCCACCTTGTCTCTCTAAACATATGAATGGTTTATAAAAACTTTGCTTGAATTTACTAAGCTCACACTGAAAAAGTGTGATTGTACACTCTGTGAAATGGAATCTCACCATTGTCCCCAGCAAAACAGTGTTTCTAATGCCCTTTCTTAACATCTGTAAATATAGAAGAAAAGAAACATATTTACTGATACTGAAAGTTGTGTTTAATGCTGAGTATTTTTCAAAAGTTCTTTTTGGTTTGATGCGTATTGACTTTTTTTTTTTCCTGCTTGAAGTGTCAAAAGACTTAAAAGAAGCCAAATTATATTTTAACATGATGCTGAGCACTTTTTTAATTTGTATTTGTGTGTGTATGTGTTTGCGCACTGAATTCTAGATTTTGGTGGCATCTCAATGTTGTGATTTCATTGCCAATGTAAAAGGTTTTGGTGTTGCCCATTCATTTCTGGAGACAGAATTCAACCAAATAAAGTGCTTCCATTGGAAAGCAAATATTGACCTTGTAACCATGAATGAAAAGTCATCTACATATTTAAATAAACCTTTAATTCCAGACATGCTATTTCATTTAGCCCTCTTAATCATATAGGGGATGCAAGCAAAACTGTCCTAATTGTTTCACAAAAAAGGGTCCATACCCACCTGGCCCCTCACTGCTGCTATCATTGGCAGGTCTATTATCCCTGCAGTGACACATCTGCCGTTATCACCTATACCTGCAGATGGGAACTCCACTTTGCGTTACTTCTAGATGTAGCCAAATATAAAGCACAGGCTTGGAACTCTGCCTATTTCCTCTTCCTCCGCATTCTCAGTGAATTGCTGGATGCTTTCTAATTTTTATATTCAACTGCAACATGTCTTGGCAAATGAGTAGAAACAAATCTGTTTGAGTGTGATGTTTGTGTCTAGTTGCTGTAATCCGTGGGATGGTGAAGGAACACTTTTACTCATGGTACTTGAATTTTTACATCACACTGGGGGTTTTAGGCACCTTTTGGCATTAATTGTGCTGATACCAGGAAGAACATTGCCTAGGATGAAAATGGCTTAAGTGTTTTCTCTCCAATGGGTCAGTTTGAGAAGCTGATACTTTGTCAAACTTTTACCTTTTGGGCTGGAATTTGTATAGCTGTCAGTCTTAGAATGGGGTTTTGGGGAAGCTTGCGCAGAAACCGTTCAGTCCGAGGAAAACTGCAGTTATGGTGGTTGAAAAAAATGTGTGTGTGTGTATATATATAATTTTTTTTTTTTTTTTAAGTGGCAGGTGCTGAGAACTTGAAATTTGACAGGGACAGATGTTTAAAGGTATGAGGTGTTGCTGCACTGAGTGTTGCAATACCTACCTGATTTGGGAGCCTAAATCTCATTTTCAAAATTTCAACTCCTAAAGCAGTTAGGCGCGGCAATGCCCAAACACCTTTAAAAATCTGGCCCATAGTCACTGAGGGATAGCTGTGCCTTTTAGTGGCCCAGTGAAAAGGCCGGTTGATTTACCTGCTTTGAAGGTTTGAAAAAGGTACTTTGCACATGAACACTAGTTTATATACAACAGAACTAAATCTGTCACTGCACTGCTGCCATAACCTGTGCATGTGTAATTGTATGGACAGTGCCACTGAGTGGAGGATCTCTCGGTGCTGAATTTGCACACGTGGGAAAGAAGGGTGAGTGGAACAAGTTTTATTATGCAAGTATTCGTGGGATAGAAACTGGGCGGGTGGAAGTGGAAGCAAGCAGGGATCCAAGGAAATCCCATCTCAGGCCCCAGCTGCCCTGCCTCTTTGTGTACGGTACGCCCTTTGGGCTAATGCTGGCATTCTGCTACACTCCATCACAGGGGGGGAAATTTTGATAATTTTCCCTTTAAAAACAAACAAGGAAATTCTGTCAAACTATTAAAGGACTCAAAATCTGGATAGTTCTACACTGCCTGTGCATCTTTAACTCTGCCCACTTGTGCAGATACATTGCTGTGCACGCTTCATTTACACAAGCAGAGCATATTTTTTCCCATAACAGCCCTACCTCATTCCACGCACAGGTTGGTTGGTAAATAAAGCTGGGTCCAGAAAGGTGCTGCCTTATTCACTTTAGAATTTGAATGGGGTATAATGGATGAGATGGAGGTGAGGCGTTAAGTGGCAGGAGTCCACAGGGCCCCTGCCTCACTGAATTCAGATAAGAGAAGGGAGGTCAATACATGAGGATAAAAAATACACCACCACCACCAAGCTGCTGCTCTAACAGCACATTCATCAGTCATACTGAATAGGGAAGGGGGGGGGACTGTGATCACATGAAGATGGTATTGTATTGCATACACATAAGGGGCAGAGTTAATGGTACATAAGCACCAACCAGCTCTAGATTTACAAGCTTCACATTTTAAGGTCTTTTGTAGGGAATGAGCTAGTGAAAATGGCAATAGTGTGTTCCAGGTAGGACCACACCTTCCTCTAACTTCTTTTTGAAGATGAGCTCAGCTGCTGGTAACTAGAACATGATCTTCTAGCATCTGGACTGCTGCTTCCCCCTTCTGCAAGTAGTTTCTCTATCACTGCTTCAGAGAAACAGCCTTGACTTTAAGATGTTAACCCCGGTTACTGTACAAAACACAGGGCCGTGCATGCTATGTCGCTGTAGGGGGAATGTAAGAGCAGGGACGACTAGCCCCTGAATAGAGAGAAGAAATCTCCCCCAACCACGTGCTGGCACATATTTATGCCTGATGTAAAGCAGCAGTATTTCTGGCAATTGTGAATACTGCCATCTGCTGGTGAATTAAAGGTTGGGCTATACAGGCCACCCCAGCTGACTCTGAAACATGGTAGTGGACTTTCAGCTAAAGCCCTAATCAAGTTGACTACATTAAGATTTTCCTTGGCTTGAGGATGCCAGCCTGAACCATCCTTTGCTCCTGTTTCCTCTCTTCATAACTTGAATCTTCTACTGCTCACTGCATCATTCACCACAAAACAGAGTAGCTCCTTGCAGGCTTTCCTTCACCGCCACCACTCTCCCCTGCGCACTGAAATCAACCTCCTCCAGGAGCCAAGGAGCTTTGCTATTCCATAGCTCACGTGCAGAGCGAGGCTGAGTTGCAGAGGAGGGATAATAGCATCTGCCCAAAGCAGCCAGCTGTTGACTTATTTTTTTAAGAGTTCGGATCTTTATTTACAGCTGGACTCCTGTTACTTTTAGAAGTTCGGCTGTTTCTGTTTGTCAGCAGCAACAAGGAGCCCTGGCCAACCCGAGGTCAGTGATATTTATCATCATCCAATAGCCAGGGTCAGGTGCTGTCAACAAGAGACCATAAAACTACAGCCAGGAATGTGGAAGGCAGCAGGAAGGAATGGTTAGAGCTCCACCTTTGTGCTCCCTTATTATTAGTGCTAGCTTCAAAGAGAAATGGAGCAAGTGTCATAATGACCACCTAAAAAGGCACAGAGCTGAAGCCAAGCTACAAGCAGAGCAATAAACAATAGTCACACGTATTTAAAGCTCCTCTTTTATTTTCATAGGCTGAATAACATTCTGTACAATGCCTCCCTGGTGCTAATTACACATGACTATTGCCATTTGAAAGGGAGTGGGGGGTGCAGCTGCTAATGATGGGCTAAAAACTGCCTCTGGAAAGCCTTGCCACTTAGCAGCAGAGAGGATGGGTTTGTTACCGTCACGCAGGTAAGAGCCAGGAAAGAAGAATCACATCAACTGGAGAGCTTTTAAAGGAAGGGCTGTTAATCCATACAATAATTGACCAGAGCCATCTCCTTAACCTCACTGTGCGCAGGCAGCACTGAATCAGATAGCCAGAGGGGGAACTGGCCAGGAGGAAAGTCCGAGGTGGTTTGGATCAAATTGACAAACAGTGACAGGTAGCAGTGACACCTTTGGCCCAATCATTTTTCAGATACCTGCTAAGAGAATATCAGAACTTTTATCACATCTCACTTCTAAAGTCAAGCGTGGCTGCACAATGTGGCTTTGAGTTTTATTGTGAGTAGAAAGTGTTTAGTACCCTACGGGTTTGCTCATGCAACACTAGAGATGTTTGTCTAGACACAATCTAATCACGAGAAACGGAAATCCGTGCTGATTACATGTTTTAGAGTGTCACAAACTGTCTAGTAATGGTAGCAACTACAGAACAAAGTTCATTTTCTGGTTATGAGTTTTGGGAGGGTGGCTGAGAGTTGGAGGACTAAAAGCTGTGTTTTTTTTTCCCCCTTACCAACTACATGCTAGATCCAGTTATTAGGACACTTCTGGCTCAAGCAAGTTCAGCAATTTTACTTTTGATTAGTGCTACTGTAAATGAAAATAACACGCTTGAGCCATTCAAGTTGACTACTCTGAAGAGCAGGGGGCTGGCGGTAGCATAATGCTTATTGTAGACCTGATCCAGGCAGCTGCTCTGCCCCATGCCGCCAGCACAGAGCTGCTCAAACGCAGGGGAAGGACGATTATCCCAGGGTCGAGCTCTCCAGTCACCCAGAGCAGTAATTATGCAACCCCCATATATCTACCATCAGCAGGAGGGACGGGGCCCAGCCTTCTCTTCAGGGTGCTGGATCCCCAGCTGCCATTATCAATTCCTTGGAGCCACTGGCAGCTGGTGACATTTAGAGCAGTTTTAGGCTCCTCTAATTGATGCCAGGAAACGAGCCCCTGATTGAAAGAGCACAAAGATGATAAAGCCACCCTTGCAGTCCCTCTCCGCTCTAGCACCGTGTGATCCCCAGCCAAGAATCCAACGCTGAAGATACGACCCTGTTTTCTATAGGATGAGACTATTTGGCATTACGGGGGTGCACTTCACATTCCAATCTGCCAAGATTAACTCCCAGTGCATTTATCTGTGTGTCACATTTACAGCCCAGAGTGGCCAGTACTCCACAGTTTTTCAAGTAGCTACAGTTCTGTGTCTACTTCAACTGCAGAAGCATTTTCCTCCTAAATATTTCAGGCTGTGACGTGCTCCCTTCTCTCACCAGTAAAGCAGTGGCTGCCAGCTTCCAGAATGCTGCGGTGGGGCACTTACAGTTTACTCTGCGCAGCCTCATGTAATGATCTTTCCAGCACTAGGACTAGCTTAGTTCAATGCCTTCCTCTAAGGCGCTGTCTGGATTTTGTGTGGAACTCTCTCATATACGCTGCGGCCATACCAAGCAGAGCACAGTTGAAAACAAACTTTTCACATTGGCAAGGCAGCTTTTCAGGCTCAACCTCTATACCGCCCGCTCCAAGGGGTCAATCGCCACCTCTTTATCCAGCCAGAAATGACCCTCCACAGGTCTGTAGGATTACAAGTTAAACATGAATTTTGTGGTGCTCAAGGAGACACAGCTCCACTCCATGTTGGATGTAGCACACGGGCAGGATGAGAGTTAACAGCATTTCTCCAAAAGATGATCCATTTCTACAGAACCCTCTGTGCTCAGTGGTGCAATACTGTACTTGGCCTGGTGTGCAGTCCTGGGATCATTCTCTCTAGCTTTATACCCACCCTGCTGGGAACAGAACTCAGTGCACTTCTATTGTGCTTCTCAGCCACAGCTCTCTAAGCACTTCCCAATGGTAGCTTAGCAGCACAAGCTGTGTCCCTAGCTACAAAATGGGAATCGACTCACCAGGTGCTGCTAGTTTCTGCAAGTGCTCCCTTAGCAATCATGGCCACGAACCGTGACCGTGCTGTCCTGCGACTGGGACAGCAGAGATCCAGCTACTGCGACTGGCCAAGAAAGAAGCCAGGAGCTGAGAATGTGTTCCTGACCAATTGTAGTGCCCTGAGGCATGAAAGCGCCATCATTAATACACAGAGCCTTTCGAAGCAGTTCCAAGTTAGGCTGAAAGACACAAGTGCCCGTGCTTGAATAAGTCCCACTAAAGAGCATTATTGTAGGTGACAGAATCCAAGTGCTTTCACAATTCAGTGGATCCCTGCTGAAGCCAGCTGCCATTTAGAAGGGTTTGCCAAGGCAGGGGCCGTTGGCAACAGGAAACTTGGACTCTCCTGCGTACAACTTAGGCCTCACGCCCGCACAGGCAGCACTCCTACACCTTGTTGAATGCACGTGTATTTACTGTAACCCAGTCTCAGCACAAAGTGTAACACTTGAGCATGGGAGTGTAGTTACAATCTGTACAGCATCCTCTAGACAACACAGACAAGCTACAACATGCAGCCCTAGACGCTCCACAAGAGATTCAATGCTGGCTGCAGCAGCTAACAAAAAACAGCTTAAAACACTGAGAAATCCAACAGTGGCTCATTCTGACACCCCTCCTTCCCCCTCCCCTCGGCTGGGTACAGACAAGGATCCAGGTAACCAAGACAGTAAAAGAAACACGTTGAACCATTTACAAGAATTCTTTTGTTTTAAACAAGAACTTGCTGTTTGCAGCAAACTTTTGGTCTAAAAACTGTGAAGGCCTCATTTCAGAAACTCCCTCCCCCCAACCTACTTTCACTTCCCTGCGGTGAGACAAACAGCAGCCCCCTTCCACCCTTGTTCAGCTTTTATGCTAGGAGCGTGTGGGCTTCCCCTGAGGCCACGGTCACACACTGGAGTCAGACGGATGCAGTGAATTCATTCCATTCCCACCCCCAGTGCCACTGTGAACATGCAGCGTGGCTCTCCTCGGAGACGGCCTGCGAGGCTGGTCCGGGCACGCACTCGAGCTGGCCAGCTAAGCCACGCCAGCCTCGCTCTGCCCTGCACTCGCTGCGTCTCACCCGAGGGCTTGCAGAGCCCTTCCCAGAGCCATGCTGGATTTTGCAGCCACCTCACTGATTTACAGTGGGGCCAACAGCTAAATCCAATCGGTCATTTTGAAAAGCAGCTTAGACATGAAAAATGGTGTTGGCCACTCTCCGTTCATCCCACCCCCTTGCTTGGCGGCTGACTCAGCAGCAGGAGGTTGGGGTGCAAGATATTCCCATTCACTCAGTGAGCCGCTGTACACACCAAACAAGATCTGCCCTAAAAAGCTAGAGCAAGCTCAGCACTGCATTGCACGTGGGAGTATGGATGCTCGTTTGCAGGCGGCTTGTTTCCGAGGGGCCACCCCCACAGCTGGGGATTGCTCAGCCAGGCTCTTCCCCAGCAGGACGGGAGAAGATTTAGTGTAAGTCAAAAGATGGACATTTCAGCACAGGTGGGTTAACACCTGGCTTCTTGCAAGTGAATGGCTCGTCTCAGAGGTTCTCCCCCACTCCTTGTGGGCCCTTCCCCTCTCCTCAGGCCCATGGGGGCAGAGCTGGGCAGTGGTGTTTGGAGAGCAGAATATGGAGATGTTCCATTCTGGGACTATGAAAGGGAGGTGAGGGAACATCATCTAGGCCAAACCAAGACCCATGGCACCTGCTGCAGAACTGCCTCTGTCCAGCCTCAGCAACTTGAATGGAGTCTGACTGTTTAACACCTTTGATTTTAAGCAACTCATAACAGAGCCCTGCATGCCCGGTACTTGTTCATGGCCACAAGGCTACCAGGAAGTAGCACAAATGGAAATGGCACAATGGGAAGCAAGTGTGAAGCTGCTGCCAGTCTTCCTGCTTTGTTCACCAAGAACATGCGGAGCAGATGAACGCAGATGTAGGCAGCGCTAGGCCACAAACACACGTCTGACAGTGGAAGAGAAACAGTCTCTCTGCTGTAATTGGGGCTGCAAGAACTAGAACAAGAGCAAAACGTGGAGGACGCTTGTCACCTGTGCACCAGCAGAACAAAACAAAGGCTACAAGCCCTTGTGGCTTTAACCAGCTTCAAACAAATAGGGTTTCTCTAGTCGCAACGTTACTCACTGTGAACAAAACAATGTCTCTTCTTTATACATTTGACTTCCAAAAAAGTGCTCAGAACTGCTCCTGAGGAGCAATGTGTGAAGTTAGGGCCAAGCGCCACCTGCAAAGGAGCAGAGATTCAACTCACCAAAGGCAGACTTGGGCTACTCTCGAGAGCAGCCAAAGCAGGGGGAGGTTCAGGCCAAACTTCTTCCACTGAAGTTTTGTTTGGAGACAGTCTCCCCACTACAGCCTTATGCACGGAGACTGTGCAGGAGCTGGGTTACGGTAAGGTTCTTCTGACCAGCAGCATCCTTATAGCCAAGCCTAGAGTCTGCATGAGGTTTTACATTGTTATACAAGGACGATGGAGCAAGCTTACACCCCCAGGGGCACCTCCGCCTCCAGAAGGAAAATCTCCTCTCTATTTCTCTGAGGTGGATTATGTCCCTTGTTCTTCAGTCCAACGATCCCCCGCTTTTCCAGACACACAGGGCTGCCATGGCATACCTCCACCACTTGGTCCAGGCGGCTCACACAGCCCGCGTCTCGGCCTCTATCTTCTGTTCCCCATGCAGGCTCTCCAGCTCCTGCACCTGCGCGATGTTCTGGCGAACAGGGATCTCTGGCCCTCCTCCATACAGCGTGTTCAAGTAAATCCACGTCTCCTCGGAAATCTGCCCATAGTCAGCTCCTGAAAAGCACAGCAGCAACACCACCACGATGCAGCTGAGTCTCAGTTTACCGCTCAAGCCCGAGCAAACTGTACTGGGGTGGGAAAGCGTATTGCTGCTGGGAGCTATGCTAGAAAGGGAATCGTTCCCCTGGCTCAGCTAGCGAGGACCAGTGAGGCAGGTGAAAATGTGACTTTAAAAAACTCCTCCAGTGAGAGAGGAGGTGTACTTGCAAATACACTAAGCCAGGGTGAAGGCCAGTGGTCTGAATGGCTGGGCAGTGCACACGCAGCGCCAGGCAAGGAACGCTCACAGTAAGGTTCACTATGGACGGAGGGAGACATAACCCCTTGCATCTTGTAGCTGACATTATATCCTGCTCCCAGAGCAGTGGTGTGTAGTGCCACCTGCTGGTGAAGGCAAAAGTGAGCCACTGGCAGCTCACAGGACACAACTTAGTCATCAAACCCTTTGTGGTTCCATGAAGTTGCCACATTTCTTGCTTCCCATGAGGCAGTGAAAAGCAATGCAGGGCACACCTCAGCACTTCACCCTAAAGCACTGCCCACATGTGACAGGGCTCACACTGAATCCATGGTATCAGCCCATCTTTCTCATGTGCAACCAGGGAGAGAGATGCCTGACGGGTCACAGCACATGGTAACCAAACACACTCTGACCACAGCAGCTCTTGGCTTTCCTGGACAGTAGGACCATGCACCCAAAGCAGTTTTTTCAAGTATTATCAGGCTACACTTTCTTCCTTGGGAGCTTTTTGACTGTCTTTCAGCCCAGTGATCATATTCTGTATCGAGCATTGTCTGTCTGCACCGTGCTAATGGCTAGGTCCCTGCTCCAATGGGCAATCAGTCTGAAACGACACACAGTCAGACCCATCTAATGCACAGGAGGAAGGTCCCACCCTCAGTGCAGACTGATTTTAAGCTGTATTTGAGGAAAAGTGCAGTCAGAGGAAGTGAGTTCCAAGGTCAGCGTGGAACGAGACAGGGAGATGAGGCAGGGATCTAACAAGGGCATTGAGTAAAGGTGTGTCGGGCCCAGGAGTGAGAGCAGTGATGGAAGATGTGGAGGGCCTCTAAGCTTGGAGGTGATGCAGAAGGTGAGTGGAGTCTGTGCAGGGAATCAGAGGGGCAGGCGACACGGTCACAGTAGCGAGAGGGGAAGAGGAGTTTAGCTGCAATGTGTTTTACAGACTAGGGAGCCAGGCAAGACATGCAGACAGAGGCGGCGGCAGTGGTGGAGGCATGAGATGATCAAGGTGTTAACAAAGCTTTTAGCAGCTGAGATAGAGAAAAGCAACTGGATTTTGCAAGAACCTGGCCCATGGCAGGGAAGCTGGGAATAGAAAGTGATGAGGAAGAGGAGACAGAAGCTGCAAGCCTAGATATGAGGGAGGATGGTGGAAGTGGCTGGGGGGGGACAGAGAGAATGAGAGGAAAGAGGGAGTCTGAGAAGCCCGTGGGAGATACAGAAGGAGATGGCAGAGGCAAGCCCAGGTAGAGAGGGAAAGGCAGAGCTGGGAGTCAGCACAACGGTCTTGCTTTGCACTGAGCAGAGGCAGAGTGACAATCAATGACAAATGGAAAAAGGACATTTCCAGGCCCCTTCCCCCTTCCCTACAGGCCCAAGGGACAGCAACACACACACAAGTCTGGGGTGGGGCAAGCATGAGCCTTACCCTGCTTCACTTGCACGTGTCCACCTCCTTTTGCGAGTGCAATCCTGCTGTTGTCAATTGGTCCGGGAGGCTCTGTAAGAAAGGATGGAAGGTAGATCAGGGAGCCAGATTCCTGCTTCTCCCCCTCCACCTGCCCTCAGCTGCTAGTCTGAGCAGTTGGAAGCCAAGCTGGGGCTGGGGAAGGAGTGAGAAGAGGATTTTGCCCCAACGATCACACTAAACAGAACAGCCCAGAGCTTTGGTTGTATATGATGGATATCAAATGAAAAGATACTCTGCAGTGGCTGATGCCGGCTGACGTCCAGGAGAGCGATTGTCCGAGAGCTCCAGAGATCTAAAAAGCAGGGCACTGACAACCAATCCACAGCCCTGAAACAAAGCTTCTCCTCAGCGGTCTGCTGCAGAAGGCACTAGCCACAGAACAAGCTAGGAGACCCCGAACCTCAAAGAACAGTAACATTCTGGCACCAGCCCAGGCAGCATCTCATTCAGCAGCAGGAGCCTGGACTCCTGAAAAGCAAGGAGAACTCGGGGCTGTTGGAAACGTGAGGCGAGCAGCACTCCCTGGGACTAGGGCTGTCTGCGCTGGTACACTCCAGATCCTTCCAAGACACAGACATGTCCTTTCACCACAGGAGAAAACAGCTGAAGGAGGGCTGGTGGAGTGTCGCTACCTCGCCTGGACTGAAATGGCACCACGTGCTGTAAAAAGCTGTTCATGGAGGGAGATCTGATGCACAGCAGCGCCGAACGCAGCATGTGCCCAAGAATTCCAGGTTCCCCTCCTGAGGCCTCTCTCACCCCTGCTCTCCCAGGCAGGCAGTCCATCAGAGTTGACACAATCGACTCCTGGATGGGAGGCAGCGCTTTACGCACCTTGCAGTGAGCCCGGGGCTGACACTGATCCATCTAGCTCTCTGAGGACTAGAGGAGGCCACTGCACCATGAGAATTTGGAGGGAGGCGGGCGGGCAGCATGGTCAAAAATCGGGGACTGGGAGTCAGAACTGCTGGATTCTCTCCTACTCTACCACTGACTCATTGTGTTGCCTTGGACAACTCTTATCCTCCCTGTGCTTCTGTTTCTCCATCAAAGGGGGATCGTATCTTGCCCACTTCTGAGCCTCAGGTGAAAAGCATCATAACTGCAGACCCGTATTCTAGAACTGTGGAATAACACAGGATTCCCCCAGACAGGCTGTGTTCCCTACTAGCCCCAAAAAGAGAGTGTCTGGATTCCTCCAAAATATCACACTAGCCCTCACAGCAAGTGAGGGTATGCAACCCCAACCACGGACTGGGGGAGTCTTAACGAGCGTCAGGAAGCCAGCTCCTCCCTAGGTACGTCTACACTGCAACGTAAGCCCCAAGGTTCAAACTCAGGCTCAAACCTCACCTCCTTACTTCTACACACAAATTGCACTAACCCAGGGCTCAGACACAGGTTCCCAGGACCCTACAGGGGTGGAGGCTCTGAGCTTGAGTCAAGCCGAGACCTAGGGTTCAAGCCCTGTTGCTCTGCAGTGTAGAAACAGCCCCACTGGACTCATGTTCTGGGAGTCTATCAAAAATATTCCACAATCTCACACAGACTTTCTTCGTCCTCTGGACAGTGACGTTTTCCCACCCCACACTGCACCACAAACAAAGGGCGAGAGTGGCCGCCTTGTGGGAGGGCGCTAGGAAGTCTGGGATAGGAGTGGTTGGACTTGGGCCCGTATCATGCAGTGTAGGCACTGGTGCCCCAGGTTGGGACCCGGGATGCAACAATTCCTAACCTGGGGTTACAAATGAGTGTCGACGCTCAATCCCAAAGTTAAAAAAGCCAGGATCTGCTAACTCGAGTTGTACTAACCTTGGCTCCGGCTCAGTGTAGACATACCCACTTCTGTTAGTCTTAAAGGTGCCACAGGACCCTCTGTTGCTTTTTACAGATTCAGACTAACACGGCTACCCCTCTGATACTTGATACCCACTCTGTTTTCCGCTTCACTTTGCCACCCTAAGAAACCAGGCACAAGCGCTTGAATAATGTGGCATGTGGTACTTAAATGTGAGTTCGACATGCCCTGTCCTATCCTTACCATCTCAACGGCTGGATTTTCATTGAGATTCGACCCACTCCCCCCTACCTTGACGTTTCTTTTCCTGTAAATTGCTCTTTTGTTGCACTCTCTGGGAAATAGCTTGAATATGGCTGGGGGGGGGGAAGAGGCCGGTCCCCCTTCTTTGCTAGCCTAGTTTTGGTTGGTGTCATTTATAGGCTAAGTAGGTACATTGCCTACAGAAGACACAGACATAAGCACGCAAGCTTAGGTACACGATACACCCCACCTCTAACAAGTTCCAGAGTCCACAGGCTCCTTACCATTGTCCTTCCCCTTGACGAAAGCCTCCCACTCACGGAACCATTGCATGCTGATACAGTAGATGACGCTGGGAGACTCCTCTGCCTGGAATGCCTTGTTCAGCTGGAGGCCAAGGAACAGGAGAAGGGAAATATTCCGTCACTGTTGAGGTTTGCAATAGGGCTTTCCATCTTTCCATTACAGGTTGGAAAAACGTCACCACTCTTCAGGCTTACTCAGCTGCAAGCCCCCCACCCCGACCACAGCAATCCACCTGCTCGGCATGTGGAAGTCCTTAGATTGCTCTCAAACCTCAGGCCCCCATGCAAAGCATCACCCTCGCCTCACTGATGCATGTGCACCCGAGAACCCAGAGCTGAATCTCCATGCCATGGTGCAGATCTTGTTCTGGGAGCCAGAGGGGTGAGATCTTTGCCACCCATCTGTGGTGAAGTCTCCACTTCTGATCCCAGCCCTTGGTTCCCTTCTCTAGCTCCTTTCCACACGCACCTTAATGAAGGTGTCAATCTCAATCCTCCTGCGTTTGGCCAGGGCTTCGATCTCCACCTGGCAGACCGAGCACACATACAGATGGTTCACAGCAGGGCCTCCCCCAAACCTGAGCCCAGGATGAGAAGGAAAAAGGAACTGAGAACTGGGTTGGCATGGAAGAGGTTAACTGCCCTGAGCCCTACAAGTAAATAGGGTGGATTCTTACACAACTCTCCGTATCTAGAGGATGCAGAGGGGGCTATGGCTGGTTATTTTAATGAACACCATTGCCTCCGCCCTACATGGTGTAGATTAGAACATTCCCACCTCTGTGATCCCTGGGATAATGGAGAACACAGCTCATCTGCTGTCTAGATTAGGGGCTCTCACATTACCAGGCTCCATCTTTCCAGAGGGAAATCCCCCCTCAGGATTCAGGGCATAAGAATCACCCTGGAGATCAAGAAATAGTCTCACCACCTTATAGACAGCATTGCAACAGTATATACAATTGCTTGGGTGTCTTAGAGGGAAGCACCATGTCTGGCCAATGCCAGAGGCAGGATCCCACACTTTATGGATGTGGCCTGGCAAGTCTACGTAGTTCTCAACCATGACAAAGCTTTGGTTGTTCCAAGGCACTGTGGGATGAGGAGTAAGCCAGTTTTCCTCACCTGTTATACAGATACTCCCACACAGTCTGGGGCAGAATCACCACCAGGTCATCAATGTAATGGTATTTATTGGGCGGGATCCCTGCAAACCAGAATGAAAAGCAGTTAAATTGGGTACTGAACAAGGAGCAGTGTTTTCCCTGACAACAGAGGGGGACAAGAAATTGATGGTAGGTGTCACTCATCTTGCTAATGGGTGAGGAGTGGGGCAAAGAAAAAAAGGAGCCGATGGAGAGGGAGCAGGGCGTTCTCAGCAGGGGACCCTCAACTGTTGCTCTAAGGCAGCTGAAGCCTTCAGGCCAAGTCCCGCTCTCGCACATTGGCTTTTGGAGAGTTCTTGGTTTGACAGAGGGTTATAAATGCTCCCAGGGCGAAGGACAGACTGAGCTATTACCAGTCTAAGGGTTCCTGGTATCAGCCCACCCCACCCCTCCCAAAACACACTGAACAGCAGCCTTGCTGCTAACACAGTAGTAAATGGCAGTCGGTGCAGCTAAAGAACCAATATCCTGCATTTACCCCTTCCCTTCCATTCGGACGCTGCCCAAGAGTTTACCTCCTTCACCCGATTAGCTTTCTAAATGCTTGTTTGAAAACAACTGATGAAGTGAAAGCGACTGTCTCCCAGCACAGCATATCCCTCCAGGCCCTTGATCAGCGGGACAATGATCTGTCCCATTCCTGAGTGCGCTGGAGTCTCTGCCTATGAGGCAGATTCTACTGCAATACACATTATACTGGGAACGGAGCTGGGGCTTTTATCCGGATGCGTCCATGTGTCAGCCAGCAAAAGGTGCAGCCGGAAACTTCCCGCTGCTGAGTGAATGCTACAATTCCCAAGGCAGAACGCCTGGCCACTTCCCCTCACCTCCGTGTGCGCACAGGAACGTGTGGTTGGTAATGGGACCAGGCTCCGCAAAGGTGTTGAATTTGTTGAGCCACTCTCGAGAGATGTAGAACTGGAGCAAGGTGGGTTCCTTCATGGTGGCAAGGGACACGACCTTCTGCCGCTCCCGCACAGCCTCCTCGCTGCTCTTCCTTGAGGAGGGAAGGGGGGAGAAAGTGAAGCAATCCCCAGCATCTGACCCCTCTGTATGCTAACAGCCAGCTCCAGCCAGGGAACCCGCTCACCTGTAGAACAGGACATAGGCCTCTGCGTTCTGAACCACTGTCTCATGGACCTCAGTGACATACTGATCGTCAAACTCGTACCACTGGCCATTGATCACGTTCTGGCAGTACGCGATGTAGTGCCCGCCTGTAACAGAGGGAATGTAACAGCCCTGGGACTCCCCCTGCAGAAAGAGGAATCCGGCCTGGAATGATGTCAGCGACCGAGCGGAGATGAATCCTGGGCTGCTGGCCCAGCAAAGGGAAAAGCGGTATGTTGCCGAGATTTTAGCATGGCAGGCCTGCAAGGAGGGATGGATTCAAGCGCTGTGTCAGCTTGGAAGGGGGCTGCAGGTGGCAGGTCCATTTCCATGTATTCAGTTCTGCCCTCCCTGACAGGCTTCCCCTTGCTGAATGAGGGGAAACACTGCTAGGGGCCTCACTGGGTAACAGGCCTGAGCCAGCGCAGTGGAGGGGCTCTGCGAACGCTGAGCAATCCACCACTCCAGCCTGAAACAGGTAGAGCCTGAGGAAGTCGAGCAGCGCAGGAGTGAGCCTTCTACTGCGTATTGCTGCATGCACCCGAGTGAGGCTCCAGGCTGCCCTCGAAAGAGCTACTTCGTGGGCAACAGGGAAGGAGGAGGAGACTGCAGACAACGGGACCAGGCTGGGACAACAAGAAATCTGAGGAGGTTTAAAAGAGGATCCCAAAGTCTCACTGGGAAACCCTGTAGGAACATGCAGCTTGGACAGCATCAAAGCCAACTCCACTACAAAACATGCTGGCATGTTACATGCAGCGCCTGAGGAGGGGAGTCAAAGTGAAACCCTAATGCCCTGCCACTGCCCAAAGGCCAGCAGCAGGATACGGTGCTCAGAGCTTCCGGCTATTCTCAGACACACGTATCAGACCAATCTCATTCCCAGGCATTTCAGGGACAGACTTACTGCCTGCTGTGCCGTGATGGCAGATGACAGACAGGAGATCGTAGGTGGTGATCTGGGAGACACATTCCTTGGCCAGGAAGGGACGAAGGTCCAGTCCTTCCAGTGGGAAGGAGACATGGCTGTTGATTTTGAAGGAATACATGACCTCGTGCCGGAACCGTTTCAAGTGGATGCACAGGATCTAGGGCACCAGAGGGAGAGGGCACAAAAGCACAGCATGTTTCCATGGATACCCAAATCAAATACAGTTCTCTCTCTGGACCCCCTGATCTTTTCATGAATTTCCTCACACTATGGTCACTATAACCTGGCAGAGGGGTGGATGGCCCATCAACTGAAGGTCACTAGGCCCTTTCTGATCTCCTAATAAAATAGGACTTTGCTTAGGCAAAATAAATAAATGCTATTTTCAATTCTCGGTTCAGCAACTCTTCCCTCCCCACCCCCCAACTAACACGGGAGAAACAAGCTGCCCCCACTCACCTCAGGTAACCGGAGAACTTTGCAGTATTTCACACCATTCCGCAGTCTGAGAGAGAGAGAGAGAGAGAGACACGTCCCCCATGAGAACTAAGAACGGGGACCCCAGGCTAAGCTGGGCAGGTCACATTTTGGGCCCAAATCCTTTGAACTCCAGGGCAAAGCTGGAATGGACATTAGTGAGAGCAGCCTCCCACCATGTATCAGAGCATGGGCCACTGGCCTCACCTCTCCATTCTCCTCAGTATCCCCTAGGGGCCCCTAATTCACTCCCCTCCTTTTTTCCTTTACCACAGACCCCACTTTTCCTCCCACTAGCACCAGGGTCTCCAGTGGCCCCGAACCAGGGCTTTCAAGGTCACTTTCAAACCTAGAACTCAACAAGTCCCAGTTTAGCAGGCCGGTAGCAGGGGGGACATTTGGCCAGGGGCAGGAGAGGACAGTCAGTTTGGGCAGAGAGAGGTTAGTGGAAAGAGCACAACATGGAGGACGCAAACTTACTTTTTACACCGTTCACAGCTGTACATGTTGTCCCCTGGAGAGAGAAAAGAAAGGCGTCGCGATGTTACTGACAGCAGGAGCCATGGGGCTGCAGCCCCCAGGAGGAAACAAACTCTCCTCCCACGTGGGGAAGCTGGGTAAAGCGCCTGCCTAGCAGAGATAAAGCAGACCTGGGCGGGAGTTTCTCTGCTACCCCCAGCTCAACACAGACAGGGCACAGATGGCAGCCAGCCACCACGCATGCAACGCAGCGCTGTCTACCGAGGTGGAAGGGAACCTGCTCAGCCCTCCCACCAGTGGTTCATGTGTGGCTGGAGCAGCCTCTTCTCCCCAGTTAAAGCAGGGATGGGAGGAAACATGCTCAAAACCCTCCTTTCCACTCCCCAGATTAACACAGGGGCAAAATGTGTTCAGTCCCTCTGCTCTCCATCCTAGGCTAATGGCACAGGAGACTGTCCTGCAGAGAACCACACAGCCTCCTTCTGCCCCCTCAGTGAGGGCTCCTGGTGAGGAACCTCCTACATGAACACAAAATACAAATCTTGCACTCCTAAGCGTAAGGGTCGGACTGAGGTTACCCAGACCCCTCAGCTGGGCATGCAGAGTTGTGGGAGAGTCTCCTTGTAACACTTCTGCCCTGTGGAGCTCATCCCCCACTTGCAACGCCCCCAGGGAACAATCGGTCGGGACCAGGACCCTGGGAAACATCTAAGGAGTCCACAGCCCAGGTTTAGTGGCACTGCCTGCAGGAAGGATGAATGCTACACAGACTGGGTCCAAAAGCACCAGCATACAGTGCAGTCCCTGCTGCTGCAGCCAGCACGTGGGTTGGCTCCATCTCGCTGTCTTACATAGAAGCCAAAGGCCCATTTATCCTCCCTGAATACAACAGACAGAGGAGCCAGGGCAAATGTTACAAATTCAGCCAACCAGACAATTTACTAGAAAACACCCTGCAAGCAATGCAGGAAACGAGCGGCTCAACCCCACCCCCAAGCAAGCCCAGCTGAGCCTGCCCACCCCAACTTGTTCCTCCTGCCCAGGAAAGTCCTTGCATAGCACCAACACTGGGCTACGGACCCTCACTGCACACAAACGGGAACGACAATCGCGGCCTGCTCTTTGCTGGTTCCAAATCCTGCCCGAGTAGATGGTGAAGGCCCATTCCTGCCCCCGAGGGGATGCAGTTCCCAGCCAGACTCCCAGAAGCTTCCATTTGTTCCAGAAACGCATCTGGGAGGGTTCTCGACGGCTTCCTTCGGGGGCAGACAGAGAAGACAATATATGCCAGCCCTCCCCAAACTCACCTTTCAACTCATCGGCAGCAAAAAAGGCAGCAAGACAGTCCTCCAGTGTGACCACAGGACCCCAAAACCAACTGGGGATACAGGACACCACAAACCTGCAGAAGGGAGGGGTCATGCAAGAAAGAAATGTGAACGTAACTGGCGATCTATGCACTTTGGCTTCTAAAATTCCCCGGTGGCGTGCTGCTTTATGTGTATCAAGCCTGGAAGGCCAGAACAGCATCCCACAGCATTATGGGAAAGTGCTGTGTCTTTCTCAGAACTGGGGCTGCTACTGGTACCTCCCACGCCAGGAAGGGCCAAGGTGGTGGGTGAGTAGAGGACTTAACCCTTCGCTCTTGTAGAGTGGCAAGAAAAGGCAGGCACTGACAGGTCCCAGACAGAGGCTTCCACCAGAAGGAAGGCAGCCAGAATGGAACATTATTAAATGGCTGAAGGAACCGACTCACCTGGAAGGAAATATACCAGTGAGGACTTGCAATGTCCTGCACCTTCAGCTCACAGATGTTTTACAGTCAGGCCATTACTACTGCACACCGGTTTATTTTTTAAACACAATTGAAAATATGTTTTGTTGGACTAAATGAGGAAGGAGCTTGGCACAGCTATTCCTTGCTATGGATCTTACAGATACAGGTTCCTGGCTATGGATCTTAATTCTTTACAGCGACTTTTTTACGCAATTATGTCCAATATTTATCTGTCTCGCCTCCATTTCCCTTCTGTAAAGAACCAATCAGCTTGTTACATTTAAAGGGTAACTGCCTTCCAGTAACTGACGAGAGCAAAGCCAAGGAGGGAGAGAAACTGCATAAGGGTCGCAAGGGAAACACACCTCCTGATGTACTCCATGATGAAGGCAATCCAGCCTTGCGAGGTGTAATTGTCCCCGCAGGCCCCCGTCTTAGCAGGCACATTTTGGTAAATGGCGGAGTGCAGCTTGGCCAAGTCCTCCTTCCCAGGGATCGGCAGCGACAGATCCTGGAACGTCTCCACTGTTGTGGATACCTGAGGACATACAAAAAAGTCTGGGCTTCTAGTGTATGCAAAGGAGCAGATACTCGGCCCGGAACTTTTAGCATCACTTGGGCCCATCTACACTAGGAAACTGAAGTGTTGCTGACTGTAGTAGGCCATTTTCAGCACCATCAACAGGAAGAGTCTGGCCCAGCCCCAGCCATGCTCTCCGAAGCAGCGCTGAAATGGTTTTGTCCTGTCTACACTAGGATTATTCCTCACTCGCAAACAGGGTGACAGAAGTGCGGTCACTCCCCCTCCTAACCGCTTAGTGTTCCCTACAGCTATGGCGCCAAGTTCTCCACAGAGAGGCCCCCCAAGCCCTGTCCAGCTCCCTCTATTTCGTTGGCTCCGCCACCTTATTCCCCCTTTGCTGTGGCCAGCTCCATGGTAGGACATGCATAATGGCTAAACTAATTGAGCTACACAGGATCAAGATTCTGTATGGCACATAATCAATGACACAGAATATTCCTAGGCCTGGTGGATTTCACACACATGCCATCATTTTAGTAGGGCCCTAGCAGCCCAGAACATTTGGGAACAGCTCGGTTTCCCAACGAGAGGGTTTTTTTGAAGCAAACAGGCCCTGCTGTTTTATTACTTGATTAATGGCAGTAAGGAGACGCACTCTGTCGCAGGTGAGGCATTGCACCAGGCTGAGAATGGAGCCATCAAAGATGTCAGAAATAACGCTGCGATAACGAAGCTCTTTCTTCTTCTTCCCGGAAGCCAGCACCTGGGCTGAAAAGACACACATACCCCCCATCACCTACAAGCTCTCCTACGTAGCTTCAGCAGCGTCCTGCAGTCAAGCCAGGGGTACAGCTCACTCCGAGTACAGCACAAGACAAGTGTGCATGACTGTCAGTGGTTCTGAACTTAAGCTTACATTAAGAACATCCTTGTTTCAGGTGACAGCAGGAAGCCGGGTGTAACAATCTGCACCAATGCAATGCACCCAAATGCTGCTGGAGGCGCTGTCTGTGTCTCCATCCTCCTCCAACACTGGTTTAGAAGGACACGATGGGGTCATGTAGCGTTCTTGACGGCTTTAATCTCTGTAGTACTCTCCATCACTTACCGACTGTTTTTCCCCCAGGATATTTTGTCTTTTTCCCTCCAGCCATCGCCCAGTTTTCCCCCATGCATTTCACGCTGCGGCTTGCATCACAGAATGTGGCGGCTGGCAGAACATGGTTGTTTTGTTTAACAACAAAACCCCCACTTACACAGAGTGCTTTTTATCGGGCTAGAATGTCTGCGTGCCCACCCCCGCCGGCGGAGGTCAGCACAACTCGGGAAAGAACGCTATTACTGAACGGCAGCAGGGCCAGGGGTGGGGACACAAGCCGTTGTGTGTATGGGCTGTGGAAGGAGAGTGAGTTTGGGTTTGTGATTTCTTTGAGATGAAGCAGCAGGCAGCCAGGGCCCAATTGTGTAACCTTGCAACACTCCCACACTAGACTAATGCTTTTAACTTCAATCCCGCGGGGAGCCTAATTAATATGGCAACATCCCTTTAATAGTCAGGAGGCCGTGAACAGTAATGCTGCCCTACAGTCAGCTATGCCCACATATGCTGTGAAGTGCAAGACTGAAGGCCAGTTCTGGACTCTCCCCTCAATGCAGGGTAGCCCAGGAGTTCCTGACAGTGATTAGTAAGTTAGCTTTACGATACCGAGAAGAGAAGGCCAATGACGACCCTTTCTAAGTGATTTCAGGCTGTATTTGGACAGCCAGGCATCTCTCTGCCCTAAACACAGCCACGCTGACACTATTATTCATTTCCTAACACTGTTTAAGTAGACATCAACATATTGAAGGACTGTCAGCCATGGGGTCATGATGGCTTCTGTACCTCCCTCTTCTCCTGCTCCCTCCCGCAAACGTGGCCCTTTGCCTCCACGCTCCCCTCAGCCTCCTGGCTGCAGTAGCTTCCCATCTATGCTACCTTTTTTCAGCACATAGGAGGCTCCCAGGCGCACAGGACTGGAGCGAGGGGGGCTGCTAGATAGTTTGGAGTGCATCTCCTGGTGAACCGGGCTGCAGGGACGCGAGGAGCAGCGGACGTAGGCATCGTTGTCCGGCTCTGTGTGGGGAGAGAGACCACCAGTGAAACACCAAACGTGCCAGCCCAGCCTGTCACCAATCAGTCCCGGTAGAATGCTGGTCTCTGAATCTTAGCACGACAAAGCCTTTCATGTTCAGGGAATCTAGTTCCCAGCCCAGCCCCACCACTCTGAGGACTGGATACCCAAGGAATTCAATTGGATACCACAAGAGAGATGGCAAACGCTGTCAGACAGAAGGAAAGGAGGCAAGTCACCTCTAGGTCCGTTCCTAATCAAGAAGTTTGTTCTCATAAACTGGATATTGACAAATGCTCCCAATGCCCAGGCCTAGAGCCTAGGTTTAATTCTCTGGGTTTCTTAGAAAACAAACCACCCCACAAACATCTGCCGGCATTCCTGTCTCTGGAGCCCACAGGGCTGTAGGCTGGGTCATCATCTTTGGGTCAAGACAAGGAGTCACATCTGGGACACAGCCTTTAAATGCCAGCTCTTCTGCAGAACCACATGGCATCTCTCCACGGCTTAAAAATATTTTTTAAATGTTCATTGCCCAGCACTAACAAATACCTCTATTTCCCTGTGATGGGGTGTGCCCCCCCCCCAGGTAATGAAAGGGTTCATCTGGGCCTGGAGGCCAATCAACCCACCTGGTTGCACCTGGAGGTTGGGCCATGCCCAATTAAAGATAAGGCCCAGCTGCCAGAGGAACTGGGCGGCTTTTATAGACAGTCTGCTGCAGAAGGGGGCTGCAGGGAGAAGCTCTGGGACTAGAGAGCAGAGAGACTGGGAGGGTCAAGGAGGAATCCTAGGGGGAGAGTTGGCCCGGGCGTCCTCTCCTGAGTAGAGAAGTCTAGCCGGAGGCCAGGAATTACACACAACAGCACTGGGGAAGGAGCAGGCTCTGGAGGTACGCTAATAGGGCAGGATTTGGATTTCCATGGAGAGAGCCCTGGGAGATGCTCCGATGAGGAGCAGAGCAGGATGAAAGGTCAAGCCTGAGGAGGGCAGAAATGGATTTACGTTTTGTACCTTTCATCTGGGATTTTGTTGGGGAATTCCCAGGGGAGCCCTGCAAGTCCCAGCCCTGAGAGACAGCTGACTGCAGGAGAGGCCAGCTGACAGGCTACAGGAGAGGGAAATCCAGGGAGACAGCAGCAAGGAGTCTGATGGAGCAAACCTTGGCTGTTGGGTATAGAATCCCTGGGTGGAATTTAGTGTCGGGGCGGGCCTGGGTTCCCCTACCAGCCACTGGGGAAGGGGACATGAGGCCCCTCAGAAGGGGACAAGAATTATTGAGAGCACTGGGAGGAGACCATGGGCCCCACAGCTGGGTCCAAAGGCCTTTTGTAGGGACACTGGACTATTTGTTGGACTCTCTGTTATCCCAGAAGGCGCAGGATTAAATGTAACCTGGCCAGAGGGCTGAGTCACGGGAAGCGACAGACCACCAAGGGACAGGAGCGACGGTTGGCAGGGCGTGCTAGAGACAGAGCTGCTACTCCACACACCTAGCCATGAGGTGGGGCACCTGCTGTGAGTCCACTCTTCCACACACTCCTCCTTACCGCCCTTCCGTTACCCCTCTCGGAACCAACTATTCCCAGGGTAAGTTTGTAGGATAATATGAGCTTTACATACTTATTCCACATTTTTCCTAAAGTAATTTTTAAAAGATGTGCAGGTCCAGGAGTTCCTTCAGACTGTGCTCTGTTCTCTCTGTTAGGGGTTACTGTGTCTTTTGGTTTCTTTTTGTAGGTCTTGTGTTATTAGTAATATTTGGTTTCTCATTAGCACATACAGCAGTTCACGTCTTTACAGGGCTTATAAAAACACACCTTTCCCTCAACAGAAGTTTTTTTAAATGATCACATTTGGCAGAGGCAGCTCAAACTGGTAGCCTATCCAGCGTGTAAACCATGTTCATCCCCACCGTATCTGGGCACACAGACGTACTTCTCTGCTGATTTCTACCCTAGCAGTGCATGGGTAAATGAGGCAAGCTGGAGGAAGCAGGTCACCTGTCTTAGAAGCAAAGACCTTCTGAAATCAGGAGTGGGAATGTCTACACAGCGTATCTGTCTAACATGCCCCAACACATGAATATGGCACTGGTTCTCTTATAGGGTGTGACAGGGAAGCTATATTAGTACCTGGTGTCCTACATGGGCTGGCAGGGCAGGGGGGAGGTAGGGTTTCAGGAGAAGCTCTGCCGTCAATTGGACTCATGGTGGTATCAACGTCTGCATCCTCATCAACTTGTTCCGAGTTGCTCCGCCGGTGGCTGTAGGAGAATTTCCTGTCTTTCAGCCTCTCTTTCTCAGAGATCCCTCTCCCGGCCTCATCCTGGATCAGCAACTCTGCCTCTGCTAGGGAGCTGCTCATGCCCCCTGTCCTGCCTTGTCCATCCATATCACCCCTGTCACTGCTCGAATCACAAGAGAGGAACTCATCCTCTGAGGGGCTACGGTCACCTTCCCGCTTATCATCCGTGTCACTGGAGTCAGAGTCTCTTGCCTCAGCAACAACTGGTTCCTTTAGCTCTTCATGAAGCTGGTCCATCAGGCATCGCAGAAACTCTTGGGTGTCCTGAAAACCAGGAGCAATCCCACATTATCTACTGCCCATCTAGGGACAAAACACAACTACTCCAGTTTCCACTTAGTTCATCTGTTGCCCACAAAAGTTAGCCCCTAGGGGAATACAGGGAGTCCCACTCAGAGAACACATGGAGTTGGTGATATGCAGCAGATGGACAGAGGGATCCTGCCCATTTAACTGACTGCTCTAATGCCTGGGGATTAGAGTCCCAATTTGCAGCTAATTGTTTCAGTTTCTGCTTTTTCTCAGGAGTTTAGGAAGGAATCAGGATGGTAAACTGGGCTGCTGACACAGAACTTAGACAGTTATCTTGTTTACTGGGATGTCAGCACTGAAAGAACGTGGGGAATCAGGAGAAAGACAATCAAGACAGTGGGGTGCAAAGAACAGTACAGTCTATGCTACAAAAACCAATCTTCAAGCTCCACTGATGTCTTCACAGGATAACCCTATCCCTTATAGCAAGCATGATATTAAAGTACTTTATTGCCAGGGATTAGAACTAGAAATCCAAGACAAATCAGCCAGCGTGCAGGCCCCTATGTGGCCCATGAGATGGTGGAGATTGCTCATAAGGGACCTCCCAGAGAACCACTTGGTGTCCTGACAGCTCTGGGTAGTGAAATTTTGAAGACTTAGGTGACATTATGGAAGATTTGGTTTAAAATATAATAAAACATCATCAGATCTTCAGTTTTAACTCCTTATAGCTGGAATTCCAATCCAATGCCCTTTTGATCAAGGGCAAATAGAGCAGCCCTGGTCTCTCTGTTTCAGCAACTGATATTTTTAATCACCATCATCTCGGTTTTCATTTGCTACCAGTGCCATGGCTTAAAGACGCTATTGTCTGATGTCCCCTCTCTCTGTACACTTTCTAACCAACTACACATTGAGGGTGAAATTTCATTCTAAAGAATAAGTGATTTTTTTTGATTTTTTTTTTGTACAGTGAAATACTCCTCCCCACCCCCCAAAAAGACATGATCTTTTAAAAGGACTCATTTAAATTGGGTGCCGAGAAGGATGTGCATGTAATAAAGGTTGGTATTTGTAACCTTTTAGTGCAGGCGTAACCAGACTCTCATCTCTAATATAAGTAACAATAATACCACCTAGTTCTTCAATGGTATTTTTGATCAGATCTCAAAAGTGCTTGGCAAAGGAGGTCAGTATCATTATCCCCATTTTACAGACAGGGAAACTGAGGTACAGAGACGGGCCGAGCCTTGCCCAAAGTCCCACAGCAGCCCCCTGGGAGACCCAGAAACAGACCCTAGATCTCCTGAGTCCCAGGCAAGAGCTCTAGCCATTCTCTAATACAGATGCAAAATAATGGGACAATCCCAGCACCCAATCAGTTAATATGGGCCATTTATTCTTGCATGAGGTACTTTGTTAAGCGGGCTCCACTATAGTAGTAAGAATCACATGATGTGGAACAACCTAGTCATACGTCTAGAAAGGCTAGTGGTTTTGTTGGATGGCCCACCTGCTGTGCATAGCCCCGGAACATGGGGTTGACCAGTTTAATTCCATGAGACAAGCTGCTTGGAACCACATAGCTTGGGCTGTTTAAGAACAAAAACCATTAGTTCACATATCAAGTCTAGAGCTGAACTGCGTAGTAAGCACAAAATACAGAGCGGTAGTCAGCTTTAAAGGAAAGGGGAAAAAGAACAGTTATGTTGCTGCAAAGTCTGAACTTATCTGTTAACTAGAAATCATAAGATTTGAGATGGTGCAGGTATCTACCAAGTATTTTAATCTCTTCTCCCTACTAGTGACAGACTGATCCCTACTGTACATGCACCAATGCTTTGTCACTTTTTAAAACATCAAGTGATGGAGCCATCCGTCATTTCCATTGCCAGAATGTTCTGGTTTCCTTATTTATTTTGATTTCAAAGACAAAGAGCAGTGCCCACCTCAAACAAGCAGAACCCACAAGAGTTCTATTACAATTACATTACACTGCTAAAAATTACTGCCATGACTCCACAGCTTATTTCAAATAGTTGTAGTCCATTCCAAACCCACAACTTACTCATACTCTGTCTGCAGTGTCGTTGTAGCTGTGTTGATCCCAGGATGAGAGAGAGACAAGGTGGGTGAGCGAATATCTTTTATTGGACCAATTTCTGTTGGTAGAACAGCTGACGCTCTGGTTACCTTTTCCAGACCTGAAGAAGAGTTCTGTGAAGCTCGAAAGTTTGTCTCTTCCACCAACAAAGTTGATCCAATAAAAGGTATCACCTCAACCACCTTGTCTGTCTTGTACGATGATAACAATTAACACTAAACACAGGACACCATTTAGATATCCAATTTGATTCTTGCAACTACTTACATTTGCAGTTAGGGAACCAGATCCTCAGCTGCTATAAACTAAATTATTTCAGTGGTGCTACACCAATTTACACTGGCTGAGGATCTGGCCCAGGGTTACTAGTTCTCATACTGAGTCAACAGCAAACAACTGACAATCAAAAACACCTTCCAGGCTGCTTGGTAAATATCATTATCAGATGTGAGTTGCTTTCTCTCTGCAAATCAAGAGCAGCACCACTTGCACTGGAGCAGCCAAATATATCCCCGCCCTCTTTTCAGCAAATCAAGGAGAATAAGAGGAGCCCTTTTTAAGCTCTTTGTTTAGAGCATTTCACATTACCAGGCATGCTTTGATTCACTGTTTTGATATCAACGTAATGAATTTTCAGAGGTTTCTAGACCCTATTCCTCAAAAGATGGCTGTCTGATCACTAATTGCAGGGTGGAAGAAGGGGAGTACTACACCAGGAGCTCACAGCAACACACCCCACATCTTCTAGGGCTAGCCCTAAAGCTTGAATTCAGGGACTGAGTCACACCTCGTTATTTTTACTGTGTTCATGACTGAAGTATGAACCGCTGTACACTTTCCCGTTTGGACTGGGGAGGGATTACTCACCGCTTCTTGTGCCAAACCTCAGAGACCAGTTTCTGGTAACTTTTGCACAATGCTGGCTTCTTGTCCGTACGTACCAGCCCGCCACACTCCAGAAAAAACTGTGTGAGAGGCGGGCTACGGAAGGAAAGATAAGAGAGTTAAGTGGAGGGGAATTTCATCTATGCATACATTTGAAGTCACACAGAAAGAGAGGACATGTCCTAAGGTTGCTTTTTAAATGTAACATTTAGAAAAGGGGGAAAGAGGTGGTGCTACAAATGCCGCCCTCTGATTCTTCACAAATCATTCCCTTTGGACAGAACGATTGGGATCCCGCCGCAGCATGCCTGAGAGATGCTGGAGTTTATTTTCAAGACAGGATGGTGAGAATTATTTTGGGTTGAGGTTTTCAAGGCCACCTCATTAGGGAGAACATTAAGAAGAAGTCGGGAGGGAAAACGCATGCACATGCACCTATAAAATATTTTATAGATCACAATGGAAACTAAAGGCTTGTACTTCCACCACCAATCCAATGGTATGTGTCCCATTGATTTGCTCAGTTTCCTGCTCTTCAGCTTTTTATGCCTTAAGCATACCATGATCCTGTTTTTTCCCTTCTCCCTCCCTATTCTGCCCCTGGGCTGATTTCCACACACAGCATTCATGAAGGAGGTCTCGGATTGGAACAGCCACTTTTTTATTTTTAGTGAGTATTCAAGAGAGCATCACCACAGAATGGTCCGGTCACCTACCAGTTAGAGAGGGCCTGAAGCGCTGCATTCATGTAGCAGGAGTTCCCGAGGTTTTTCATTCCAGTAAGGCCTGGAGAAAGTGCAAGAGACAGGAGACAAAAAAGGGAATGTCACTTTTCAGCATCTCTTCCTTTTCAGAAGCAGCACATTTTACATTCCACACAAGATGAAAGGGAATCCAGCATGTCCCTTGCAGATGAGCTCAGCATCCCAGTCCTACTGAAATCACAAAGGCTCTCCAGGAACCTCACAACTTAAGTCTTAGAGTCCAGAGGTGCAGTTATAACTGATCCCATAATTCAATGTGCCATTACCTCTTGGTTTCAGATCATCCTCCTCCGATTCCGATTCCCCTTCATCAGCCACTGCAATTGGAACTGCCTTCAACGGGTGAGCAGGCAATGGAGACTCCTAGATTAAAGGCAGAGAAATAAGCATCAGTGGCAGGTCTGATCTGCAGAGAGACACACATGATCTGTACCATTTATTCAGCCAGCCACTAAGAAGGTCCACCAGTAACAAAGGCACTGGCAATACGCCGCTGCAATAACCCCTTTACCTTCCCTGATGGCACTGCCGCAGTAACATGATGAGGCTGTCCAAGGAGCACCCTTAGTGATTTCAAGATGTGCCCCAAGGACAGTCAATACTGTCTGCAGTGGGTACATTTCTAGTTTGGCAGTTAATGCTGCTGCAGTTCACCCCAGACGTGGCCACCCTTCAGAAGTGGCCAAAGACAGACCGATTATATAGACATGTACAGTTTTTAAAGCACATTAGGAATCCCGCTGGATGAAAGTTGCTAAATCAATGCAAGATTATCTTGATGGGAGACATCTTCCTTCAGATTTGAGAGCTCTCAGTGCAACAATGGCATGTCCAATAGTGGGGGGTCCTAAACTAGTCATCTAACAAAAGAAAACAAAAACCCCACTAAGCGTTCCGTCCCATTCAACAGTATCCTCCTGACTTATGGGGTGAAAGACCCACCTGTTCACTGAACTTTGATGACGGGGATGGAGCATGTGCTGCCAGTCTCTGGTCCAAGAATACCTCCTTTTCACAGGCATAACACCACACCCGGAATGTCGTCAGGTTCACTGTCAGGTTGTGTTTTTTGGCCTAAAAACCAAAATAGTGAGAATACTGAGAACCACAAACTGTAACTCAATCGCCAGAGCGTTTGGAGCCTACAAACCAAAAAGTCATTATGTAAATGTTGTCTGGGCACGAAAGGTGGCCGGGAATGGCTATAATCAATAAGCGCCCATGCTTTGTGGATCAGAGTTGAATTATTTGGAAATCCAACCCTGTCTGTCCTGCCGAGAGAGAGAGGGTTATAGAGAACAGCTCACCTGTGCGTGAAGGGTGCTATGATCCGCAAAGGATTCCCCACACCCAACATAAGGACAAGCAACCTAGAGAGAGAGGAGATAGTGGGAGAACAGTTTGGATGTGGCAAGATAAACCCACAACAAAATGAAAAAAAAGGGGTTTGTGACCCCATCCCAGCCAGCAGCTGCACTTCATAAGCATGCTTTGTAACCTGAGTCACAGCATTACAAAAGACTTGGCACTTCTTGAAAAAACTATGCCCACCCTTGCTCACATGACTCTATGAAACCTCCAATCCAAATCACTGAAGTTAGTTTTTCTGATCACATTGTGTCCGTAGATCTACAGATGGATCATTCGAAAATCTGTTGTAAAACTAAGTTGCTTGTCTGATGAAATCCAGATACTAAGATGAGAGGCGGTCAGTTGGTCCATGTCCATCCTGTCACCTCTTCTCTTTCCACTGCTTTGTCTTTCTCCATCAGTCCCCTCATTCAAACTCCTTGTTTTCTTTCTTCTATTACAAGTATGTGTTGGAAAGGACTATAAATGTATCTAAAAAGAATAACTTGCCCCTGCAGTTACCGGTATAAGATCTATCAGTCTCATACTTCCGGGCATGTTGCAGCTTCCTGAACAACAGTGTAAAATCTGGCAAAATCTTTTTCAGCTTTGTTCCGCTGCTCCTACTAAGAGCTCTTCGGGGCAGGGACTGTCTTTTACTCTGATTATACAGCGCTTGGCACAACAGGGCCTAGGAACTACCATGATGCAAACTAACCCTAAGTATCATAACAGAAGTTGATATTCAGAGGCAATACAGGGCAATCCTTGCCTGCTGCTCAGGGTGTTCACGGATCAGAAAGAAGATTATTTTGGCTCCTCGTAGAGCAGCCCCAGCACTACCAGAGCACCAGTACTGGTGCCTCTACAGCTCCTACGCATAGAACTTCCCAAGAAAAAGCAACAGAATGAAACTGACAAGGATTGTAAGCTCTTCAAGAGGTGACTTCCCCTGTGTTTGAAAAAAATGCCACGTGCATTTGTTACCCAGGAATAATTTTTGATAGTACAACTGATCGACAATTGGTATGACAGATACACACAGGTGTGATGTACCGCTACACAGTCAGGTGAACTGTGGGAATTTTACAACTTTCTCTGGAGCAGTGCGTCTCAACCTTTTCAGGGAAGTAAGCCCTTATTTCAACTCAAACTTTTTCATGACTGCCTTACTTTTTTTACTCTTGCTTTTATAGTAAATGTAGCCATGATAACAATGAAAAGCCTATATAATTTGTGTGCGTCTGTTTTGAGAGGTTTGGCAGAGAATACTTGACCTTGAACAGTAAGAGCGTGGGGAGAGTGGGGAAAGCAAGACTTTCCTTGCTTTAGATGGTAAGAACATATTCAATGCCTTGCACGCACACACACACCGCCCCCCGCCCTGATTGCCTTTTGCTATCTGCCCCCAGGGGAAGCAACCCACTGAGAAACACTACTCTACAGCTCCTAGCATTGATCACTGTAAGTGACGGAGACCAAGATCAGAGCTGGTGTAGGTGGGTGAAGCTCCAGCAGTCAATGATGATGTCACTGCATAGAATGTTTTAGTTTGGTTTGTTTTAATGTCAATGGCGGTGCATCTGCTTACATCAGGGCTGAATATGGCCTACATTCCAGATTAGATGACATCCGGAGTCCATTCCAGCTTTGATCTTATTTAAGCCAGCTCTTTTTCATTCCCTTCTGCCTTGTTCCCCTCCTTTCAACAACATCACTAAAGTTCTCTGGCTCCATACACTTTAAATCTCCCTAAAAGCTGCAAGCAGAAGGATCCATTCAATCATCAGGTGCTTAAAAACAGATGATACTTAGTAGCATTCTTCAGTGTTCATTCCCAGTGGGGCTCCAGGAGGAAGTCATTTGTGAACAAAATAGGCCTAGATGTGAGGCAAACAGTATTAGGGTTTGATCATTGGCTTCTATTTTTCTGGGATATAATTGAAAGCTGATGGACACGTTTACTGGGCTTCCTTTCTTCTAAATGCTTCTTTCTTTGTTTACCAGATACTGTGATCTCAGACCTAATTTCATATCCGAAGGCGATAACTCAGCCTGAAAGTAAGTACAGCATTATACTAAGAAACACTCTCAATAACAAATGAGAAGACCCTCTATACAGCACACACAAATAGCAAGCTCTTTTTACCTGCAGGCAAGCCCAGAGGTTTGGTCCCCCGGCTCTGCACGACTGGCAAGTTCCCTGCAGTCACACATAAAGAAAAAATCATTATAGTTTAGTAGCCTAGCCCTTGACTCCGAGGAGAGCACCCCAGGCTTACTGCATGAGTTGTCTTTTTGGGGCAAATATTAAAAACTTGTTTGGCTGCACAATTTATTTTTTCCCAGTACTAAGAATTCCACCTAAACTAAATTTACACTTTAAAATACCTGGGATAAGAGACATCTTTGAGCAGGATAAACAGTCATCCAGAAATGCACCAGTGAAGAGGGCTTTGAGCACTGCCGAGATGGCAGAAATGTTAGTTTTTTAATCTAATTCCATCAGCCACTTCTACTCACTCCAAAATTCCAGCCACTAAGATGTTTCTTTTCATATCACCCCCTTTCTGAAGTAAGCCCATGAGCCTTGAAAATGTATTAACTGCCAAATGAAACCAGTTAAAGGGAAAGAGATTCTGAAGACTTCATTTGTTAATGAGGAGGTAGACAGATCAACAGTACTCAAGAGTAAATGCTAGAGCATGGGTAGGCAACCTATGGCACGCGTGCCAAAGGCAGCAAGCGAGCTGATTTTCAGTGGCACTCACACTGCCCGGGTCCTGGCCACCGGTCTGGGGGGGCTCTGCATTTTAATTTAATTTTAAATGAAGCTTCTTAAACATTTTTAAAACTTTACTTACTTTACATACAACAATAGTTTAGTTATATATTATAGACTTATAGAAAGAGACCTTCTAAAAACGTTAAAAAGTATTACTGGCACACGAAGCCTTAAATTAGAGTGAATAAATGAAGACTCAGCACACTGCTTCTGAAAGGTTGCCGACCCCCGTGCTAGAGTTATGGGCTTTCCCTTAGGCTATCTCATAAAGATAGCCTCTTCACGTGATCTAATTGTATTTCTGAAGTACAAATGGCTGACAAAGCCTCATTTTATGTGGCATACTCAAAAAGATATCAGTATTTGAAGTTCAGTTTCTACATCCCACTTGTACAATCTTTGTATTTTAGGGCAGAACCTACCCCAAACACACACACACAAGAGGTAACCACACTGCAAGCAGCGCTTCCTTTACCTTGGATTTGAGCAGCAGGTCATCCTTGGTGATCTCACCTATGGAATCCAGGTGAGGACAAACGTCTCTTGTATCTCCCATTCTCACTAAAGCTCACCTACAGAGGTACAGAAATTGCAGGATGACTCCTCAATTTGGTCAAATGTCAGATTTGATGGTAAAGACAGTAGGAAAGTAAACTGATATGGCTTCAAATTTAAGATGTTAGGGAGTATGAAAATCCATCTTTACGACTCAAAAGCATAAGGTAGTAATCTAAAAAAATACATCTCCCCTGTAATTAAGTAAAACAGTTCCCAGACTGTACATTTGTCCCAATGCAGGGATTAAGGGACTACATGAGTAAATCCCAAAGATTAAATTAAACCTCCAAGCACCAGATACAACACACAAAGGCACCAATCTTGATGTCAGGTAACACTACAATTCAATCCTGCAGTTGTGCTAATGCAGAAGAGCTCATTGTTGAGTAATGGCATTATGATATCAGAGGTAAGTGGGTGATGCAACGGAAAAGAGCAGGGAGCACACAACGTTAATAATTATTATTATTTGTACAATGTGCTAGCTGTGTTCCAAAAATGTAGTAAAATACTAAATATACATGCACACTTTAAGGGCCACAACTGCCAGTTCAGTTATATCTATACTATCTAACCCAGAGATTCTCTTTTTCTTTCTGAGCCCCCCTCCCCCCCACAACATGCTATAAAAACTCCAGTTACTGTGGCACAGGTGGGCCGTGGTTTTCTGCATATAAAAGCCAGGGCCGGCGTTAGGGGGTAGCAAGCAGCGCAATTGCCTTGGCCCTCTGCAGCGTGGGGCACGGGTCACTTGCTGGAAGATTCTCTGCACCTTGAAGTCTTTAAACCATGATTTGAGGACTTCAATACCTCAGACACAGGTTTGATACAGGAGTGGGTGGGTGAGATTCTGTGGCCTGCGTTGTGCAGGAGGTCAGACTAGATGATCATAATGGTCCCTTCTGACCTTAAAGTCTAGGATTCATTCCACAGGGGACCCCACAAAGCTACATTGCTCAGGCTTCAGCTTCAACCTCAGGTGGCAGGGCTCAGGGACCTGGGCTTCAGCTCCATGCGGTGGGGCTTCGGCTTTCTGCCCTGGGCCCCAGCGAGCCTAATGCTGGCCCTGCTTGGAGGCCCCCCTGAAACCCGCTCGAGGCCCCCTAGGAACCCCGGACCCCTGGTTAAGAACCACGGGTCTAACCAAAGATTTGGATTTGCTGAAATTGATTCGGTTCATACCTCAAAGGAAGATGATAATGCGATGAACCACTGAGTACTCTCTTCTG
The DNA here is from genome assembly GCF_002925995.2 of Terrapene triunguis. Classification (NCBI taxonomy): domain Eukaryota; kingdom Metazoa; phylum Chordata; order Testudines; family Emydidae; genus Terrapene; species Terrapene triunguis. Next base: position 7,557,285 of record NW_020664589.1, on the reverse strand, counting down.
AAGGCTCAAAGTCCCAGCTTGTCTGGATCACACAGCATCGTCGGATGCTACAGAATACTAATCCCGTTTAAAAAAAAACAAACACCACATTATTTTATACATGTATTTACATATATCATTTCACTAAACCTCTTCCTAGTCCGCACAAGGTAACTAGAAAAACATGTAAGCTACATGTCATGAATACATTCTAATTAATTAAGCCAAGGATGGCTTGATGGACTAGACTTTTACTGCAGGAGACCAAGTTTCCCATCCTGGCTCAGCAGGCCACAAGTAAAAACGAGCTTCGTTATCTTATCTTACTTCCTGTTGTCAAACATAACCAAAGCTCCACAGGAGAGGATAAAATTCTAGTCAGTCTGTTCCCAGGAGGCTTAGACTAAAACCAAAAGGATGCTGCAGCTCCGTTTTGAGGTGCTTCAACATAGTTGTGTAGAGAAGCCGGCACAGGACCTACGCTATATGCTTAGCTGAAGCTAGTGCCATTAGTCCCTAATCACTAAAAATGTACTTACTGTTTTAAATGAAGGAGGGTGGGGGGACTAGAGCAGGAAGATTTGTAATGTCAGTAACCCTCCTTCGAAAGAAAGGAAGCCACCAGCATTCTGTTCAATATCTGCTCGACAACATTAATATATGTATATCACTGTGCAGAGTATGACAAGTGGGGTTCCACTCAGGAGAATATATCCAAGCACACACAGTATAAAGGAACATTTCACATCAATATAATTTATAAAGGTTTCACATCAATATAATTTATAAGCAAAATAAACCCCTCTGGAGGAGTCTATATTTGAGATCATGGAGTCTACCTATGGAACACTCCAGACATGCCCTCAGGCATACAATACAACATAAAGGTATCAAAGTGAGGCATCTTCTGAGCAATATATTTTAAGGAAATTGCATCTATGGCCTTAAATAAAAACTCTGCAAGCAATACAGACAGTTCAGAACCTGCTCCATAATATTACTACTGGCTAGAGTCCCATCTACCTAGTGCGGGTTGAGCGTGTTAGACCACAGTTAGGCTGTAAAGGAGTTTAGCAATCATTGTTAAACTTGATTTTCTTGTAGTATAGGGGACATCTACTCTAGGCCTGGGCTGCATTAGAAAGTTTAGTCGGCTTAACTACAAAATCCACACCCCTGAGCGATGCAGTTACGCCAAACTAACCCCCCAGTGTAGACAGCGTTAGATCAACAGAAGAATTCTTCTGTTGACCTCGCCACCACCTCTTAAGGAGGTGGATTACCTGCGTTGACGGGAAAACCCCTCCTGTCAGTTTAGGTAGTGAAGCGCTACAGTGGTGCGGCTGTAACATTTCATATGTAGACAGGCCCTTAGAAATGCTGCAGTGCGCCTCTGTAGCATAGACACTACAGCGATGGAAGGGGTTCTTCCATCGCTGTAGTAAATCCACCTCTCCAAGAGGTGGTAGCTCAGTCGACAGAAGAATTCTTCCATTGATCTAGCAGTGTCTACACTAGGGCTTAGGTCGACTTAATTATATCATACATATAGGTTCTGTCTCTGCTGTTGCTTGAGAAAAAAGGAATTTAATAATAAAAACATTTCTTAAAGCCGCTCTTTTATTTATCAAAGTTCAGACATTTTGTTTTAAAGTGAAAGGAAATAACCTTAAAGCAAGTCCTCCCCAGTCTGTCTCCTTCCCAACAAGCACTGCAGAACAACAGCATGAACATGTCAGAACAATTCCACAGTAATTCTGAACTACAAAAAGATGACAATTGCTGCCCAAAACGGTGGCTTATCCTACTCAACAACATATTTCTCTCCTTTTGCTAAAAGAAACTATGTGCACCTACACCAAAGCTAGTCAGTTGCAAATATTTTTGCAGAAGTTAAACATTTAGTACACAACATACTATGTAAACATGAGTATTAATAGTAAGAAATACTTGGTGCTTTCCATCTGCAAAGTAATTTACAAACATTTGCTAGTTATTCCTCCCCCTTCCCCTCCATAAGATAAATACATACAATATTATCTGCATTTTATACAGGGGGAAATTGGGTCAGAAATTAAGTGACTTGCCCAACATAACACAGAGAGTCAGTGTCAGAGATGGAATCAGAACTCCTGGTCCCAGTCCAGAACACATCTCACATTAGAAACCCTGACAGTACTACTTGCCTTATTGAAGGACAATCAAAGGAAGCTAATTTTTTCATATTCATTTTTTATTTGAGGTCATTAAAAATGATGTGCCCACACATTTAGCTTTAGGATTGCAAAATTATCATCTTTGAGCATCTGCCATTTAGACCCTTCAAAAATCCAACTCTTCAAATACAATAGGCCCAGAAAATCATTTCCCTGCTCCAGTAGTATTGTAGTTGTTAATAATAAGCTACAACTTTCAATCATACTAGAAGTTCAATGTGACCCTGTCCACTACTAGAGGAAAGACTGAATCAACAGATAAGATTCTGTACAAGAAAACAGACCAACTAATTCTAATATACTAGCCCAATACCAACACAGTCCCTTCTTCAACAATTATTCTGCAATAATTAACAAAGAACAAATACTTAGAATTGGGTGTTCACTGTTGCTTAGGGGAAGACCTACGTTCCTTAAATTCTGCTAAATAAGCCAAACTGCTGCCTTGGCAACACTTACCAAAATTTTAAGGACCAGGGGATAGTAGACCATCAGCACTATAAGGCAGTGCAGCTGAAACGAAGCAGTGGGTTGCCCTTCCTAGTAGGAACAGCAGGCATTACTCATCATTTTTCCAACAGCTGATGCTGCATCATCCCCTTTCTGCACAGGCTGAGTCTCTGAGCTTTCTACTTCTGTGTCCCCCCCCCCCCCTTCCACCTACTGATCAGGAATCTTTAATAAACAAGGTTCTTAAAATATTCTTTTAAGATAAATGCCCATTACCTTGCCAAGGGACTCAGCTCACAGCAAAGATCACAGTGACGAGTGTCAAGACCTTAAAGACAAGCAATGCGATCAATATTTGGGGGTACCTGCATTTTGGGGGAACCCTAAATACACTGGAAATTCTCAAGCCATCTCCGTTCCCTCATCTGCAAACTTGGGAACTTTCAGTAACTGAGGAAACCCCGGGGCCTGCACTATGCACATGCCAAGTCAGTAACCACACAGGTATCCACACTTTTATTTTGGGGAGGGATAGCTGTTTTGTCAGCACCCCCCGGACTCTTCCCTATTTGCTAACACTGTGCAGCACCCCATCCCAATGTGAAGATCAAATGTGCAGGAGCCACCACATATCCTCGTTAAAATCCTGCCTTAACCTCCACATCTAGGTGATAAAACCCTTCTGATCCCACTCCCTCCCTGGCCCCAAGTGATGACAAGCACCAAAATCCCCACACCCCAAATACTAAAACTCTCCTGCATCCCCATCCCAGTGGGAAGCATCCTTGATACACCAGGAACCCACCACTGCGCTATGCACCCCAAGGGTCCACACACTCTTCACGCAGGGCCCCCACAAATCTAGAGCGAACCCGTTGGGGTCCCATAGGCAATGGAAGGCCAATCCTGGCCCCACTGATACATGGGAGCGCATCCCCCCACTGCCTAAGGAATCTCCTCTCTTCCCAGTCAAGTCTTTGGCACCCCAGGTTAATGGTAAGGTGCAAGGGAGAGCATTACACAGCTGCCTTCCCCAGTAGGGTGATCAGACAGCAAATGTGCAAAATCTGGACAGGGGGTGGGGGGGGTAATCGGAGACTATATAAGAAAAAGACCCCAAAATCGGGACTGTCCCTAAAAAATCGGGACATCTGGTCACCCTATTCCCCAGTCACCCCGCGGCCCGTCTGGAGCCCCCGCCCTGGGCTGCTCTGGGGAGCCGGACAGGGACCCCTTCCTGCCCCGCCCCCGTGGCCTTTGGAACGCGGGGCGAGGCGCCCCGCTCCCGGCGTGCCTGACTAGGAAAGGCCGGCGCTTCGGCCCCCGAGCTAGGCCCAACCCGCCTACTCCTCCCGGGAAGGGGGCCCGGGACCCCAGCGCCGGGCGGGGCGGCGAGGCCGGTTACCTGCTGCCGGAGGAAGAGAAGCCAGCGGCCGGGCGCTGCAGCAGGCAACCCGGGCAGGATGGGAGGGGCCGGTGGGCCGGGCCGGGCGAGGACGGATGGGGGCCGGGCTGAGCCTGCAGGGAGAAGGGGGGCAGCAGGCCCGGCCAGACGGGCTGGGCTAGAGGGGACCCCTCGGTCCTCCGTCACCTCTCCCCCGCCCGGTTCGCTAGCTGTGGGAGGGGGCTCCCAAAATGCAGGAGCCCCCCTGGCTTACAGCTGCCACCTCTGGGGACCAAAACCCCAGGATGATCCTTAGCCCAAGGCACTGGGCAGCTGGCAGTGGGTACCTCAAAAGAGGGGCGATCCTAGGAAAGCCTGGACAGGTGCCAACCCTGCTCTGGATGCTGGGCTGAGGAACCTCCGGGAAGCTCCTGACTCACCTGAGCTGCTTTGAGCCACACAGGGCAGGGGACTGTCCATTGGATGGGAAAGGGGGAGCAGGATTATTAGGGTGGCGTGGCCTGGGGAGGATACTGGGCTGGAATGGTTCAGAAAGGTGGCAGAGACTAGGCCAGGCTAGTCCCGGTTAGGGAGGGGTTCCCATAAAGAGGGGTCATATGGATACACTGACACATGCTCACCATGGGGAATTAGAACCCAGGACACTGTCACCAAACACCACAGCTCACCTCTCCCTCATAGGGTTAAGGAGCCAGCCAGGAGAGGGGGCAGAAACACTGAACAGGTCCAGGTGAGGACAGTGCTACACACATAGCAAAGAGCTAGTAATACAGATGCCACATACTGCATGCTTACATACCATGTACAGTATGCAGTTGTAAAGAACATACACAGAACAAGAACCTTGAATGTCTGTGTTTTGCATGAAATCACACACCCCCCCCCCCCCCCCCCAAAAAAAATATTTCTTGAACTATTCAAGCCAATTCATTATACCAGGCTGATCAGACAAAAGATAGAGCTATTGAAGCAGTGAAGGGGTTAGTAGCAGCTAGTATAAGAAAACAATAAGGAATGGACTGGTCAGTATCCATAGGGACTGGTGAAAGTACATTGTTTTACAAGAACAGGTTATCATCAAACCATCTAACTCTACCCTAGGAGATAAAGGGCAGAACACTTGGGAACCCATGAAGTTATATGGCACTTTCAGCAACCAGGTGACAGCTCATAGTATAGATTCCCCCACCCCCCACCCCGGTATTGCAAAAGTAAAGATATTCAGGTTTCTTCCCTTGTCTGGGTGTGTCTACACAGATTGCAGAAGCAACACTCCTAGGCCAGGTTGACAGACATGGGCTCACATTACTGCACTAAAAATCGCTGTGTAGCCATTGTGGCTCAGGCTGGAGCTGCGGGTCTAAATATCACCCTCATCCTTAGGATTCAGAGCCCAAGCTCCAGCCTGAGCCCCAACTTCAAAGCACTGGCTACACAGCTATTTCTAGAATGCTAGCGCCGCAACCCAAGTCTGTTGACCTGGGCTGGGAGGCTCACTGCCGCGGGTTGTGTAGACGTAGCCCTGCGTCCTTTACACCTGGGATACAGCATCTACAACAAAGTGGCCCAAATGAGGGCTCTAGATGCTACTGTAATCCAAAGAACAATAAGAATCAATTACTTGCTCTTTGCTTCTTGCAAAGGAAGAAGAATGCATACTGCATGTTAATGCCCTGGTACAGAATGCAAGTACAGCATTTCTGCAGCTTCGCTACAGCTTCTGACAGGGCTGCAGAGTTTTTCCAGGACTTGGCAGCCCTTAAGGCAATGACTCTTTGTCCTTGCATAGTCCTTAGTTTACTCTTCCTCCTTCAGGGCCGTTGTTCTCCTGTGGTAAAAACTGCATTCTATCACAGGTATAAAAGGACACAGACAGAGAAAGAACCCTGTATATTTGTTATGCATTAAACCATCCAGGAGAAGGAAATCAGTTTCTTGAGCTGTTACTTCACAATCACTACTAATGTTATCAAAATTAATCAGACCTGGCTCTTACACAACATTGTCATTCATAGAATGAGCCATACACACTCATGGGTTCCTTGTTACCCACTAGATACATCTAATATTGCAAGTTTATTGCGTAGGTAGGTCCAGAGGAAGTTACCTCAAGACCAGATCTTGTAACAAAAAGTTTGCAAGGGTCCACTCGTATATATCTCATTACAGGACCAGGGTGCAATTGCACCAAAGTAGTTTCTATACATCTATACTGGAAACAGAAATGTTTCAGCCAACCAGCAGCCAGACAAGACAACTAGTTAGCTGAGTCTCCCATCCAGTGGCTGAATGTGCAGCCTGCAACATTACTGCCCCTGAAAAAAAATCAAACCCCAAGGCAGTAGTTCTACTACACAAGCCAAAAGGGCAGACGGAGCTGTCCTAAATTAGATAGTTACCATCTTTCAAGGGGTATTAAATGAGGAATATTTTTAAAATACATGATCCTGGTTTCTCACGACCAATTCACCAAGAAGCAAGCAACTTGATGTACACATTTTTTCTTTATTTAGCTGAAGTTTGAGACTGTAGCCCAAAGTACCTTCTAGGATGGGCACTAAGGACATCCAACTTCATAGGCTCAGAGCACTTAGGGTGAAATGCTGATCCCACTGACAGAGCTTGTTTGGCTTCAGTTAGATCAGAATTTGGCCCTTACTGAACGTAGAGCACTCAAGGAAAATATTTTTAAAATAATGGCGTGATTTGGTAATATTTTGCACTCAGCAGCCCCCGTTTGATGTGATTAACACACAAAGGAAGACGACCTTGCACTTGTCTAGTATCTTTCATCTAAGGATCTCAATTCTTTTAGTGATAGCTCCTGCATGAGTTGCATTCCCATTTTACAAATGATGAAACTGAGCCATAGAGAGACTCACTGCCAGGATCATCCAGTGGAAGAGCGAGGAATAGAACCCAGGAGTCAAGAATCCCAGTTCAATGCTTTTATCACCCCACCACACTTCTTAACAGCCAGGATGCACCCATGGGAAATATTTTGCAATCTGTGAAGAAGCCTTGAAAGTTACAATCATGCCAAACATAGCAGTGATCTCTTCAGGACATCCCTGGTGGGTTTTAATGTGCTTAGTAAAAGGAGGAGTGGAGCTTGGATTGTCAGCATTTAAAGCCATGTAACTTGGAAAGGCCCCACTAGCTCATTCATCTAAGAGAAGTTGTTGGTAATTTTCTCTCCTTTTTCTGGGAGGTAAAATTTAAATTTTAAAAGATAAGAAGACTCAAAGAATCAAAGAAGTGAGAGACAGAAAAGACCTATTAAGCCAGCTAGTGTCTCTCTCCCTGCCAATGCAGGATTGTTCCATACAGTGCATTCTCTATTGTTGTGTCCAGGCCTAGTTTAAATGCTCCAAGTGATGGGACTTTAATCACTTCTCTGGAGAGACTATGACAGGACAATAGGAATTTGAACCTCTTTTTAAACCCATGTAAAAATAAGTCCACTTTTTAGTATAATTTTATTCTATTCTATCTTTTGATAAATTTCATAAAATTTAATTTTCATAGGATTACATTAAAATGCTAAAAATTGTTTTTCTTCATTTAAAACAAATAAAATAATTCAACTCCCCCACATAAAATCTGACAGGAGAAGATATGTAGAGATAGTCATTTACCAATTCACCAGGATGGTTCAGGATCACTGCCCCAATACTGCAATGTTAACCACACAGGCAGCCCCTTACACCTATGCAAATCCCATTGCAGAATAAGGGCCCATATCTGGAAAAAAATCCTGATGATGAGATCTATCAGTTTGTGAAATAAACTCCACATTGAATGAGTGAAACCCCCATTGCTTGGGACACAGAACATTAGGCAGACCAAAAACATTAAATATATACTGGAGGAAACCCTGGACTAGCTGTGAGGAATCAACCAAGTGACATAATGACAGTTTACTCTTCTTCTTCCTAAATTATCAAATGTAACTGATCTCTTCCCAAAATACAAGATGCAACAGATTCCTCCCAAAAGCATCAACTATACCCAATCCCCCCTAAAATCGCTAATGGATATGAATCATTACTAAACTATACCTAATGTAATCAACCCTTTCCTGAAGCACCAAAACCCCTTCCTAAAATATCAACTACAACAGATTCTCCCTAGAATATGGAAAGCAATGGGTCCTGTCTCTTCCTAAAACATATACCGCAATAAAGCAACTAATCCCTAACTAAAATATATAATGCAGATGACTCCCCCTTCCTAAAAGCTATCATGCAACTGAATCCTTGCCAAAACCTGTTTGTATCTTACAGCCCTTTCCCACACCCTTCGCCTCTCTTGTCCATTTACAAGGTAAGCTCTTTGAGACAGGGACCACATCCTACTACTTTGTGTTTGTCAAGCACAACGGGGTCTTAATCTTAATTGGTCCCTAGGGCACTATATATATCGATAGATAGAGTTGATTCCCTCCTAGAAATAGAGAAGGCAGCTGATCCCATCCCATCCTATAATAGCTAACTGAACTCCTCAGAAGCCTGAGATGCAGCTGATCCCAGCCTGTTTGCCAATCACGAACTCCTGTTCCTACCTCCATCCCAGGCTGCTGGCCGGGAAATTATTCCTCTTCCTCTTCCTCTTCCTCCCTCTGGGCAATGGACGCCCCTGGCTTTGCTCTCTCTCTTCCACCCTTGCTGTGCACACCCAGTTGGCCCCGCCCTGTAATAGCCACGCCCCCTTCCCCAGCCCCCTCCCTATGGAACGAGCTCTACGCAGCCCCGCCCCCCGCACGGGAACGTAGGCGGAGCGCGACGCTGTGACTCAATCGCCGAGCGCCGGAAGCGGGGCGGGGCTGTTGTTGAGGGAGGCTAAGGCCCGCTCGGGTGGCCGAGATGCCGTCGGGGAAGGTTTTCCGCCGGCGGAGAGCGGACTCCGAGGAAGAGGAGGAGGATGAGCAGGTCACCGAGGAGGTCAGGTGGGTGGGCGACCCCTCCAGGGAGCACGGGCCCTGGTCACGTGGAACAAAGCGGTGTTCTGTCCAATTGTCACCGGGCTGCGCGGCGCAGGATCCTTCTTCTCTCTACGCCACTGGCTCGCCGCCGTTCCCGACGACTGGGCCCCTTTCAGGAGTCTGAGTTGTCTTGCGTACCCGCAAGGGTCACCTCACTTTAAAACTACCTGCCTACAAATACAGGCGTAAAATACCAAAGTGTCACAGCACGCGAGCACTGAACAATTGCTGACTTTCCCATTGTTACCATATAATTATAAACTCAATTGACTGGAATATAAATATTCTCCTTGCATGTCTGTGTACAGTATATAGAGCCGTATAAACCAGTCGTCATCGGTATGAAATTTTAGTTTATACTGACTTCACTAGTGCTCTTTATGTAACCGGTTGTAACACTAGGCCAATACCTAGTTCAGTTGATGTGCCCCCTGGAAGATCTCTGCGTACCTCCAGAGGTACATGTACCCCTGGTTGAGAACCACTGTTTTAGGCCAATGATATTCAGACCTCAGTGGTTCAGGAGCCAAATTAGCAATCAACATTACCCAGAAGAACCACAGTAGTGTGAATTCATGGTTTGTTTGTTTATATATATATATATATATATATATAAAATGTGTGTGTGTGTGTGTGTGTGTGTTGTTCTCAAGTATTATTATTTTATAAGTTTTCATGGCAGGAATTATAAGCAATTTGTATTGTGTAATGAAATTTCTAAATGTTAAAGAAATTCAGAATGTCTAAACTCTAAATATACACACTTACTATTTACGTGAATATTAAGATTTTCTTCTCTGTGTCACTCAAGCATCAATACATCTTGATGATAGCTCAGTTATATAATGTTCACCTGACCATATTGCTTGCTACATCTAGCCTAGGTAGGGCATTTCACAAGTTCACTGCCGCTTGTATGGAAATGCCTTACCTAAAATATCTTATTAGATAGCATTAACTATTGACAGAAGTGGTGACAGATAATGCATCTGATTCAAGGACTCCCTTGTTTTGTTGTGAGACAATTGTGGCTGGACATCTTAACAAACTGAAAATTGAAGTTGAGCTGGTCGCCCAAGGCAGCATTTTTGCCCCATCGGATAGGGAGACTTGGATTTGGGAGCCATCTTTGGATGCTTCCCTCCTTAGCTGAAGGAACTTGTACAGAAGTGGCGTATTCAGACAGATGTTGTAAGGTTCTCCCCGTTGGTTCGTGAAGAAGAATGTGAAAACTGTCTGATATTATCAAAAAGAGTGAGATCTGCTTAGAAAACCTGCTTGAACATGTCAGTGAAAAGTCTGTCCTGAAAGTTGAGTGATTGGTGCAGAAAATGCCTGCCTTTTTTTTTATTATTATTAAGACTATCTTAATAAACGAAATGTTCTTTCTTCAGATTAAAACTTGAGGAAGCAAAAGAAGTTCAGAGTCTCAGAAGACGGCCCAATGGGGTGAGGTAGGTGACACAGTAAAAGAGGCAAGTTTGTGTTTCATCTGAGGGTCCTGCCTTTCCTTGCGTCTTCAGTCAGAAATGGTAATATGTCACAGTGGCAACAAGAATCTGACCTGTGAGAGGAGCAGGTACATTAAAAATGTGAAGACGGATAAGAAGAGATATTGGGGAGAGGTACAGTAATTTTTAACAGACTTTATTGTGGCGCACTTGTTCCCAGCGTACCTACGAAGTTAAATAATTAGAATAAGGTCATACTTTATAATGAATATGCTTTATATTGCTAATTAACCATATCACCCTCATGGACAGGGTTTTTATCTCCCAGAGTTGTACTGTTTTGGGGGTTGGGGGTAGAACTCAATATCTTATACACCACATTGTAGTGTATAGTTCTAAATTGAGACCCATAAAACAAGTCTCTCCTGTTGTTAATTTCATTTTCTCCCTTTAAGCTTTTTGATGGAAAGAAATGTTGTGTAGTGACTAGAAAAGGGGACTGAGAGTCAGGGTTCATTCTGTACAGAGAGTTCTGTTCCTAACTCTGATGATGACTCGCTGCATGACCTGGGGTAAATCACTTAAGCTATCTCTGACTCAGTTTCCCCATCTCTAAAATGGAGATAATCGTTCCATAGCGCATAAGGGTGATGTGAGGATTAATTATTTAGTATTATCAAAGCACTTTAAGATCCCCAGGTAGAAGGTGTTAGAGAAGAGCAAAGAAGAACTATATTCTTTTTAAGAAATTACCTTGCATGGTAGTCATCACTGGCAGTGTTGTGGACTTGTTCTCTGTGCATTTAATTTGTCTTTTTTGTGTGTGTTTTGCTAGTGCTGCAGCCCTGCTTGTTGGGGAGAAATTGCAAGAAGAGACAACGTTGGCGGTAAGTTCTGAATACTTTCATTACTGCACTGCTGGTTCATATCGGTGTGAAAGCATCTGCTCAGTCCAGTAGATCTCTTTGAAAGTCTAGTTCCAGGAAATGACTCACTTTAATAAAAGGCAGGTTAGGATGCAGCCTCTTACTATAGAAAAATCATAGGCATTTTTGCCCAGGTAATGGAAGTGTAGGATTTTCAAGAAAGTGAACCTGAGGATGGTATAAACCTAGGCAGCAGCTTTCTGCTTTTGAACTATTTTTTTTGTTTTGTAGGATGATCCCTTTAAGATAAAGACCGGTGGGATGGTGGACATGAAGAAGCTGAAAGAACGCGGCAAGGACAGGTGGGTGTGCGGGAGACTTAGTCCTGAAAAACACTCCCTTGAACGTTACTGAGTCTGCAGCAGTTAACAGCACCAAGGCGGCTTTCGTTATTGAAGAACGCAGGCAAAATGCTCCAGGCTTTGTGTTGTTTTGAAGGCTTTATTTAATGCAGTCTGTCTGGTCGCTTACACCTTAGGCTGTCAAATTCTTTAAAAAAAATATTTGTTCCGTTTAGGATTAACGAAGAGGAGGACCTCAATCTGGGAACCTCTTTCTCAGCAGAAACCAACAGGCGGGATGAGGATGCTGACATGTAAGTGTTTTGTTACAGTTTGTATGCTCTGATTCACTATGCTGGATTGGGTGTCCTAGGCCTATTTTTTTCTAAAAACCAAGAGTTTTCAGAATAGCTTCCAAATTTACATTGAAACTTCTGCTTGATCTTTCACCTTCTGGAAACCAACGTGGTCTTGTGATTAGAGCCTAGACTTGCTGGCCAGCCAGGTGATCCACTGACACTGTGAGCTATTGGCAACCTGCTCTGTGGATTGGTAAAGAGCTTGCTTATTGCAGGGAGGATTTGATTAGTTCCTTGAACAAAATAGCAGATCTCTTGCTTCTCAGTGCCCCCCTACTGGCTAAGTGACATCAGAGAAATCATTCATTCCTCCCTCCTACCTGCTGGGATAGTGACACAGCTGTGGTCTGTGGTATTGGAGGGATGTGTAAGAAATAGAACTTAATGCCAGCTGTCCCCTTATGTGCTGCTGCTAAGGATGAAGTACATTGAGACAGAGCTGAAGAAGAGGAAGGGGATTGTAGAAAACGAGGAGCAGAAGGTGAAGCTGAAGAATGCCGAGGACTGTCTGTACGAGCTGCCTGAGAGCATCCGTGTCTCTTCAGCCAAGAAGACCGAAGAGATGCTGTCCAATCAGATGCTGAGTGGCATTCCTGAAGTGGATCTGGGAATAGAGTATGTGGTTCACTGTTCAATTATTTATAGTTTGATAACTGGTGATCCCTGCAGGTCATGGCTGAGGCAAGCTGGTTGATAGGCAAGTGATAGGGTAATTTATATTGCCTCTTCCTGTGCTCTTAGAGGAGTGACAGTCTCTTTGTTCTGTGTTTGTACTGCACCAAGCACAGTGGGGTCCTGGTCAATGACTAGGGCTCTTAAGCACTCAGAATAATAGAGGAGTTCATTCCCCGGGTCTGTGATGCAGCATCTTCCAGTAGTATTGGCTCACATCAAGCACTAACATAGGGTGAGCTGTTGAGGGATGTGAGGTTCCTCTTCATCCTTGTAAAGATGAGTGCTCCATCCCATCATTGCCAATTCTCTGACAAACAGATTGCAAGTCAAAGACACCAGCAACTACTGCCACACTGATATGAAACTGCCCATCCATTAACTCATAGATAAAACTGCTCTACTGTGTGTTTTGATACTTGGGGACCCAGGCTTCTTTCTACCTGCAGCATATAAACAAGTCTCTTCCTCATTTGTTTTTTCTCTTCAGCGCAAAAATAAAGAACATAATCTTTACTGAGGATGCCAAGGCAAGGCTGCTGGCAGAGCAGCAAAACAAAAAGAAAGACAGTGAAACCTCCTTTGTTCCCACAAACATGGCTGTGAACTATGTCCAGCACAACAGATGTAAGTATCATGGACACATAGAAATGTAGGACTGGAAGGGACCTTCATAGGTCATCTAGTACAGCCCTTGCACTGAGGCATGACCAAGTATACCTGGACCATCCCAAACACGTGTTTGTCTAATTGTGTAGCTCTCCAGGCCCGGGTATGGGCGGCTACTCTACTGATTAGAGGCAATAAGGTGCAGAATTAAGTCTGATGCAAGCAGGGTTTATTAATTCACATGGTGAACCTCAAGCACTGTTTGACTTTCTCCTTCTGGGACTCTCTCACATGGAAAACATCTGGGCTAGCCTAATCTTTCCCTTCCCCCAGCAAGACTGAAGGTAGGGCACGTAACTCGTACTTTCCACTCGTGAACTCCCAGTTGACTGGGGCCCATAAATGACATCTTGGATGTATGATGGAAAATCCTGACCATCCTGTGATTACAAAGTCTGTCTTACTGGACTAGAGAGAGCATTCTGGGATGCTAGAACAGACCAGTGTTCAGGTGAAACAGAATTGCTAGACAAGAGAAGAGAGTTCATTTCTGAGACCGCCTCTCGTACAGGACCTGGAGGAAAGGCAACCTCCTAATGTCTCTAACCATGTCCAGATGGCTGACTTCAGATTAATATTCATGGCAATGGAGAGTCTCAGGACCATGATGAAGCAGTAGCTAGGTCAGATGCAAAGGTGGAAAGAAACCAGAAAAAAAAAATCCTCTGAACTGTTGAAAGTTTTAGTGTCCCATCACTTTGCCTTCATTCAATATCCGTAGCCACAGGCTGATCATAGTGATTGTTCCTGGCTTCCATTTGTGTTTCTGCTAAAGTTTATCACATATCTTTCATCTGTTGGGATTAAACATAAACAATCCATCAGGGATGGTCTAGGTGTACTTAATCCTGCCTCAGTGTGGGGAGATGAACTAGGTGACCTCTTGAGTTCCCTTCCAGGTGTATATTTCTGTGATTCTACATCTAAACACTGCTACTCTCTAAAATTCACCATTTGGTGTTTCTTCTTCCAGTCTATCATGAGGAGCTGAGTGCACCAGTGAGGAGGAATAAAGAAGAACCAAAAGCCCGTCCACTGAGAGTGGGGGATACGGAGAAGCCAGAACCCGAGCGTGAGTACTAAACACAAAGCATGGCCAGCTTGTTGGAGGTATCCAGTCTTCCTTATCCAAGATCCATGAACAGATATGACCTTCTCCTCTAGCCCTCTATGGCATGGTGTCCTGAACTGGTGGGAAGGACTTGAATTGTAGAGTGGTTTGCCTTTGATCTTCAAGGGAAAGGTGATGCCTATGCCATTCTTGATGTGCTCCCTGCTAGATGAGTCCTGAAGCAACTTGGATGGAAGATGTCCCTCCTGCTGTTTCCCATCATAGGTGAAGGGTCAGGATTACATGTAGAAAATGACCCGTTCACACTTTAGCTCTCCATCCCATGCTTGGCTGCACACCATTGCTATCAGTCTCTGCTCAGCTGAGGTCCAAGGCTGGAGTAATGGGGGATGTTGAAGGTGGGGATTTTAAGTGCATTGGGCAGACCTGTTTTGGAAGGGGGGCGGGAGGGTGAGAGAAGAATTTGGACTAATAAAGAATCAAGTCTGAAGAACATTGGCATTATTGGAGGCCCAAGTGTAGAATAGCAGGGGTGCTGCAGGCCAGGTGGTTTATTGGTCATTAGACTAACTCTTTAGGAGGTGAAGGAGAATGATGCTTCCCTGCGCTATCCTCTTTATTAATTACAGAATAGGAAATAAGGTGTGTGTCTCTCTCTCCTTCCAAGGGTCCCCACCGAATCGCAAGCGCCCACCCAATGAGAAAGCAACAGATGACTACCACTATGAGAAATTCAAGAAGATGAACAGACGATACTGAAATCTGCTCAGTAGAACAGTATGGACCAAACATTTTGCTGGAGCTTTTAAGTGCAAGATGTTGTGTAAAAACTCCTGAAGTGGGCGGGATCACTTCCTACAGATTTTTAGTATTACCCACAAGATTTTTCTCACAGTAAACTTGTAGTGAATTAGTGGGCACAGTGATTGTGAAATCTCCCTTCCCCGTGGTGACTTGTATATAACTTATTTTGTTATAAAACTTTTTCTTTTGTAAATATGTTGACTTCCTGTTTGGCATTTATTTTAGCGTAAAGTCAACCTTGTTCATAGATCTTTTCACCTTAAAAAAAGAACTTTTTAAAGACAAATGCTTTCAGCTTGTAAACATATAGTAAAGGTTTAAAGCTGGTTTGCCAGATTGAGGTTCCAAAGCAACTTCATAAAAAGGCACTTCTTGTTAGTTCCAAAGGGCGTAAATTGTATATAGTATGTGAGTCTGAGATAATACAGGAATTTGTTCAGCACACAGCAGTATTCAGCTTCTCTTCCAGTTAGAGTGGGTGCCATGTAAGATCTTGAATGTGTGCTACTCTGCAGGGATTGCAGTATGACAGGATTTCTTATCTTCAGTGTAGGGAAATGATATTCTATGAAATACAGCAGTTACTGTAGGTGCCTGAACAATTAATGTGTTTGAGATTTTTTTAAATGGTGCCCATTGCGTTTGTATCTTTTTCTCGCTATGGATTTATTTCCATGGCAATGAGGGTTTTTTCATTTTATTTCAGTTGCCAAGAATGAGAGAAATCATTATTGTAACTATTTTGAGGGTGGGAGGAATCTCACTTCCAATATTTGAGGCCTTTCTAGATAGGGATGATGTAGGATTTTGTATCAGAAAGCCAAACAAATTGGAAGCAAACACCAGCTGTATATTTCCAGAAACTCTCTGTACAATAAATTAAAATTAAGTTGAAAATGGAGTTTGAACTTTTAAAAAATAAATAAAACTTTTAACTCGTTATCAGTGAGATTCTGTTATTTCAGTAATGTGCACACTAGATTCATCCCATGCCGTTTGTAATGAAGCCCTGGATGTACTTAAAACAAATATTAGTCTAAACATTTCTAAATTTGTGTGAAATTGACTAAATTATCAAATTAGAACAAGTAGCAGCAGCTGTTGTGAGAGTTGGGATCATGAGCCAACTCACATCCAGTGCTTTAGT
Organism: Terrapene triunguis; assembly: GCF_002925995.2. Lineage (NCBI taxonomy): Eukaryota > Metazoa > Chordata > Testudines > Emydidae > Terrapene > Terrapene triunguis. The sequence continues at coordinate 7,540,870 of NW_020664589.1, read as the reverse complement.
AACGCATTGTAGCCAACATTGTTGGATGCTTTTCATGAATTATCTGTATCAAGTCAAACAAATTTTTAGAGTGATGTATACAACAGTGAAAATTTAAATGACTGGTTTGTCAGCCTGTCTACAATACTAACGATACTGGTAGGTTCAGGAGTTTGATAATGGCATATAGGCTTTCATCTGCTCAAATCAATCTTCATGGTGTCATCAGCCAAAGTACTACTTGAACGTTGTTCCTAGCTGATAGCTGTTTGTCTTTGTTCAAATGAGTTTGATGGTGTTGGTCCAATTGTTGGGCACATGCTCATATCAGAAATTACCCCCGCTCACAGTTAGCATGGTTATTGGCAATTTCAATTTAGAAAAAGTCAATGAGTGAATAGGGCATTGAGACTGGACTGCCTTCTCACCTCTGAGAATTTCGGTTGCCACTACTGTTGGACTGACACCTTTCAAATACATTTTTCTTTGTGTTCATTTTAAAATTATCTATGTAAAATGGGAGGAGAAAAATACTTTTCCTGTAGCTGTTACAAATCAAAAAGCCTAGCTCTGAAAATTGTTGCAAGAGGCAATATTGTCTAGCACTTCAAACATCTGACTGAGGGTCCATTTACATAGCCCGTGGCAGCGACTCTCAGATCCCAGATTGACAGACTCGGGCTTGCGCTATGGCACTAGCAATAGCTGTGTAGACGTTTGGGCTCAGGCTGGATCTTAGAGACCAAGCTCCAGCCTAAGCCTAAACATCTATACAGCTATTTTGAGCGCTGTAGCACAAGCGCTGCAAACCTGAGTCTGTCAATCTGGACTCTGAGATTAGCTGCTGAGGGCTGCCACTCGCTGTGTAGACATACCCTGAGAGTCTAGATACCAGCTTTGTGATTCTGCCACTGACGGACTCTGTAATCTGGAACACTTTGTTTAATGTCTGTGCTTAATGCCATCTGTAAAATGGGGGGAAATGATTAAGTGATTTTGGTCCTGGGGTGAAAAGTTCTGTGATCTTGTGTTTTGGTATATTGACCTGTCATCTAATAGTTGATTGTTGTTTGTTAGAACAGCACTAAATGTTATGTCTAAGCAACACAGATGGCAAGCTCCTACACCGTTTAAAAATATGACCAGTCTATATCTTTGTTATGTACATAAAATCTATAATAAATAGAGATTACAATAGTACATCACCTAGCATTTAGAGTATGCATAAATAGCATGGAGATTTCAAATATTTAAATCTTTTCCTCGAAAGATGACTTAACAAATATTGTTCCGTTAAATTAGAAACATTACTCCAGACCTCATTAACAGTCACAAGTGTGCAGCTACAGAACCACCACCCTCTCTTCATATTTATAGCTGAAAAAGAGTTGGTTTATCATTGAGTCACATTTTTGCATTTGCTGTAAATCATGTTTGATTGCCTGGTAAACAAAACGTGTGACTCCAAAGGTTTCCAGTTCATTTTAGTGATGCTCAAGACCACTTTAACCCAGGGCTCAACAGCGCATTGATATGTAAAACCACCTGATTTAGCAAGCATGAAAATACCATTTTAAACAAATTGACAAGACTGTTCATTGCAATAGGAAGTGCAATGAATGGGTCTTGCTGAAAGCACTGCCACTGTTGTATTCATTTTTTAGCATGAGCGGATGTAAATGGGCTTTAATCAAGTAGCAGTGACTGAGGAGACAGACCAAAAGCATTAGTTATTACTCTTTTCACTGGGGCTGGGTCTTAAAGGGTTTATAGAATAGCCTTGCCCTCCTTCCACCCCGGCTTCTACCTGTTAGACCGCCCCGAATGAACTAGGAGCCTGCCAGAGAAGCTCTAACAGAACATTGGGGGGGTTTCTTTTAGGCTGACAGTGGGGGGGGGTGAGGAGCTGGTTGGGTGCCCCTCCAGCAGGGGCGCTGTGGCCACCGGCCATTGTCCCAAGAGCGCCAGGGGCTTCCTGCTGCTGTGCTTGTGCCGGGGTCGGGACAAGCGGGCACCGCTTGTGCACGCGGAACCCACGTCACGACACGCTGCGGTGGTATTAAGGCAGATGGCTCCGGATACTACGTCACGACGACGATCTGAGTTATTGCAGGCTTGAGCGCGTGTCGTGACACGTGACCGGCCCACAACGTTCAAAGGGGGAGGGCACATTTCGGTCACGTGACAGTCAATGCTTCTGTTTCCAAAATGGCCGCCGCCTCCTCACGCCCGCTCCCTCAGCCCCTGGCCCAGGCCTCTGCCCACAACCAAGATGGCGGCGCCGGAAGCGGTTAGGCCGGATGCGGAAGTGCCGGGGCTGGGTGGGGGTGGCGGCTGGCAGGGTCGGGGCTGTGGTGGCCTGGCGGAGGGGGTATGAAGCTGCTGCGGGGGCCGCTGGGGGCTGCCCTGGGCCTTGTATTGCTGCTGAGCCCGGTGCAGACGGTGGAGCCCATCAGCCTCGGGCTGGCGCTGGCTGGCGCCGCCTCAGCGCTCACCGGCCTCATCTCCTACCCCCGCCTCTACTGCTACTTCAGGGAGTGCTGCCTCCAGCGGGAGGGGGCCCGGGCGGGAGCAGGTACGGGCGGGGCGGGGGTGGCAGTTATGGGGTAAGTACAGGGTTGGGGAGGGCTTGAGAGTTGTCCCTATAGGGCGGGCTTGAGCTTGAGGGCTATTTAAGCTGGGGAAGGATGGGGGGGCCCTAGGAAGATGCACCCTGAGAGAGGGGGGCAGGGGCAGGGTCGCTGGGGAGAGGGATATGGGGCAGCAGGCAGAGGAAGGTGGCGAGGAGCAGGGATAGGCGATTAGAGGTAGGATCCCAAGGAGGTGCAGGGAGGCTGTCGCTAGAGGAAAGGGCCTATGGGCTTGTTTTGGGGGGCTCTAGGGAGGACTGGGCTCTGCCTTCTTCCAAAGGGACGTGTGGCTCCTTCCAGATGGAAGGAGGTGGAGTAAAAGGGGGACTTGGTGGTATGTTTCTCTCCACAGGAACATGGGGTAGTGTTTGGCAGCTGGAACCAGAGCATCACATGCTAGGGTCTGTAGTCTCCACTGGTCATATCTATATATTAAAGAGAAAGTTGATTGCTCTGTTCTAGTCAGGGTAGCTCTTTGATCCCCGGCCGCCCTGGGATGAGCAAAGTTTGGGCACCCCTGGATAATGTTATCAAAGGGTCCTCTGTTCTGAAGCAGGTTAGAAACACTAAAACGTATCCCCTTCTTTTCTACTTATCTGATTGGTGTCTCCTTCACTCAGCACTGCAGGAGGATTTGGACAAGAAACTGTTTGGTCAGCACCTCGTGAAGAAGGTGATTGTGAAAGCTGTGACTGGCTTCTTGAACAATACAAACCCCAAAAAGCCTCTCACCCTCTCCTTGCATGGATGGACTGGTACTGGCAAAAACTTTGTCAGTAAAATAATTGCAGAGAGTATCTACGAAGGAGGCCTGAACAGCAATTATGTCCATCAGTTTGTGTCTACTTTGCATTTTCCCCATGCACATAGTATTGGGCAGTACAAGGTAAGAGTACATTTTGGAGCTCATCATAAGTGATTGTGGGGGTTATCTCTTGTTAATTTATAAAGGTTATGAGATCGGCAGTACTAGCAAGCGAAGACTTTTTATCTGAAACAGTAAAATACAATGTATGCTGAGTCTGAAGTGCAAATGTGTAAACTCTAATGTTTAGGGATGGATTTCCCCTGATTTCCCTGTAAAAAAAAAAAAAATTGTTTATGCATCCTCTCATGTTTCTATCCAGAGGGAAAGGACACTGGTAGGGCATCAACATGGGACTTGGAGCAGAGAACTGAACCCAAGTATCCCACCACAGGCTTCCTGTGTAACTTTGGGCATGTGACTTTCTTTCCCTGCCTCAGTTTCCCAATTGAAAAACGGGGCTAGTAGTACTTTGTCCCTCACAGGGATGTTGTGAGCATGAATACATTAAAGCTTGTGAAATGCTGAGATACCCCAGTAACAGAGGCTATATAAGTACCTTAGGCAGGTAGATATGTGAGGCAGCACAGTTTTGAGAAATACCATTGCTTGTGTTCCTGAATTTTAATCCCGATTCTGCCACTGGGTTGTGTGAGAGAGTCTCTTCTGCTGCCTGCAAAATGAGGGTGAAACTTTTCTACCTAGTAGGAGTATTATGCTGATTAGTGAATGTTTGTACAGTGTTTTGAACCTGTAAACACACAATGTATGCATATTGAAGACTTAAAGGAATGGAACAGTCTATACATTAGCTTTTAAAATGGAGAATTCTACTTTTTCTCTAGTTTATATATTTCCCCTTGTAAAGCTTTCTATTGTCCTGCCCCAGCTGAGGCTTTCCTAAATGCAGTGGGAGAAATGGATCTTTATGCTCTTCACTTTCAAAGAAAAACTGCTTGTGAAATTTACCACATGGACAGTGCTAGAAACTAAAGCCCTCTTTATCCATCGCACAGGCAGTGGAGTCTTCCCTGCACTGCCTCACCCATATGCAGGAACCAAATAATAGTGAGACTGGTAAAATGATGATCATCACTGGAGGTGATCAGCAGAGTCATTGTTGGTTTTAAATCAACTGTCCCAGTTCCTTTTCTTTCTCATTGCTAATCTTAAACATAACATTTAACAGTGGGTAAACCCCTGTGCCATATAATAAAATACTTAAATGAGGTTAACCCCCTTCCTGAACAAAGCTACACTTTTGAAAGGTTTTTAATCACCTCCAGTTAATTACTTACTAGAAGTTAAAGCCCGGGACTAGGAGTTACGATTCTAGGTTCTATTCCTAGCTGTTCCTGTGATTTTTATTATGTGACCTTGGCTAAGTCACTTAATCTCTCGCTGACTCAATTTGTGCAACATTCATTAGTTGGATAATGTTTTGAGATCTAAAGATGGAATATGCTATATGACTGCAGAGTATTAGCACCAGGGAAAATAGTTTGCCCCAGTGGGCTTCACTTTGTCCTACAAGCCAGATCACTGCTTTGTATTAATGTTAATTCACTGGCTTGAAGTATAGTCCTTTTCATGGATACCTGGCAGACCGATTCTGGTAACTCACCTGGGTTTTTAAGGTTATTTTAACAACCAGAATGCATTTCTGTTACTGTTCTTTTTATCATTATTTACTGTTGACCTTTTAACCAGTTTTTGATCAAGAAAGTCATACAATTACAGGTGTACAATTGAAGTTACTGCTTTTGAATGGAAAGCGGTGATCTAAAATCTACATATTTCCTTTGTCTTTAACGTGACATTGATGCAAATGGACTTTGCATTCTTCTTTATTTTTGTGTAACATAGGACCAGTTGCAGTCATGGATTCGGGGAAACGTGAGCGCCTGTGGCAGGTCAATCTTTATATTTGATGAAATGGATAAAATGCACGCAGGGCTCATTGATTCCATCAAACCATTCTTGGACTATTACGAGCAGCTTGATGGAGTATCCTATCGGCGTGCCATCTTCATCTTTCTCAGGTAAGGAGCATCTGTGAAATAATTGCAATGCTGTAAACTGAATGCTCTGTGAAACACATCCAGCTGAAATCCTTTTCCTTCCTTCATGCAGCAATGCGGGGGCTGAAAAGATAACAGAGGTGGCATTAGATTTCTGGAAAAGTGGAAAGAAAAGGGAAGACATGGAACTCAAAGACCTGGAAGCTGGAGTGTCTCTGTCTGTCTTCAACAACAAGAATAGTGAGTAATATTGATTATTCCCGTGGCTAAAAATCCTTCTCTTTGAATGAGTGATTCTGCATCTATTTCTGGTATTTGCCAACTGCCTCTCTTTTGGAGAACACCTAAGAAACAAATGTTTCAGTTATAATAGTCCCAGTGGTAATCATGGGATTGCCATAATATTTCACTCTTTACATAGTTTGACTCTTCAACAGACTATATGCAACTTGTAAGTGGGATTATTTTATGCATCTTTTTGCTGCCTGTGGCACTGAGCTACTATCTCTGATGAGGAAGGTTGCCATTCCCCTTCCCAAGACTGTAGATAGATTTCTTTGGCTCATAATTGGAGGCTGCACGATAAACGCCACACCCCAATCCTTCCTTGCTCTTCAGAATTGAGGGCAGATGGATTGCCAGCCTGAGTTACTGTTTTCCCTAAATTATAATGGCATAGCTGTATAGTTACAAAGTTATTTTTAACAATAGCTTAGAAATAAACCTTCTAACAATGGACCCAGACTATTACAGCTCTCCAACAGAGCAGTCCACGGGATGACAAACTAAGAAATGCACTCAGTGACTGGTGTGTTAAACGATGGATTCTGCATCTGTTGGTTGATGTTGTTTTGAGCAGCCTTAGGGAGAGAGAGAGGAACTGCTTTTACCATGGTGAAAGTGCACTCAGGTTTATTTACCGAGAGAGAAACAAAGTGGCAGGGCTAGAGTTGATGTGAACTGGTGTGGCAGCAGCAGTTGCAGCTCAGTGTGAACTCCAGTTTTCAGGCAGGGACATGCCATGGTATAGTCATGAAGTATTCAGACTGATGCTGTTTGGTTGCTGATTTGAGATGGAGAGGAATGGTGCAGTGTGAAGGACATGGGACTGCTCTGTAATTTATTAATATTGTAGGTGACCTGGCTCTTGAGAAGTTCACTGTGTCTACAACACAGTATGGATAAATAGATGGTTTAAAAAAAAATTAAACCTTTTTGTTCAAATTATTTAAAATTTGTTTAAAATAAACCTATTTAAAATTAAACATCTGGTTATGACAACCTATGTTAAGGCCTAAACTTACTATAATCTATTAAAATTTAAATTAAATATAAAATATGAAGCATTACATGGTGGCTGCCAAATTTTAAAGAAAGTCAAACCACTGAACTGGTGGAAGTCACTGGCCAAACCAGTGTGTGTTGAAGTGCTAAACCAGCTTTTGACAGCAGTAGCCTCTTCAGCAGATGCAGAGAGAGTTGGTTTTGTTTGTTTTTTACTTTATTCAGTTAGATCAGTTCAATGACTATTTCACTCAACGATAAGAAATCAATGGAAGTTGACGAAACAAGAAAACTTGTTTTCCTCTTCCAATCTGTGTCAGAAGATGACATGTACTAGTTCTACAATCCTGAAGGAGATGGTGACGTGAAACAAGCAGTTAAATTCACTAACCACGGATAGTATTTTCTTCGTTTAAGAAATCCATTTTAAATGCAAAACGTTTTGATAAACTTTTAGACACAAATCAAAAATACATTTATTTTTTTTAGTAAATAAGTGTATCATTCACCATTTCTGGTATAATAAAAAATACAAAAATTAAAAATCTGAATAAATATAAATGAAGCTATATAATTGCTTACCTGTGTATAGGTTATAGCACATCCTCTTAGCTTCCCCCACCCCCAACAAAAGCACCAAATTTAATGTAAAGGCTCTATTCAATTGGAAACCAACCTGTTTTAATGGTTACCAACCAATAAGAATCCTCCTTTCTTTAGGAAAGTAACTAAAGTACAAATGAAAAACTCCATTAAAACTGATGATTTAATCAAGTTTTCCTGCTTGCTGATTTACATCGTGATTAAACTTTGGTAGTTTTAAATCGCTTTGATTTAATTCTACCCACTCTGCTGCATTGGGTAAATATTGGGATATCTACTGTGTGCATGTTAGTTTAGTTTAACAGCAGACGGTTGGGAAATAAAAACATGCCCTTGTAAACACTTGAAGGGGGCTAAGAAAAAATACTTGAGATATTAACTGTGAAGAACCTACTTCCTTGGCTCCAGCCAAATTACAGAGCTTGTTTTGACCAGCCTGGGAATCAAAATGACAATTTAAAAGACTCCCTGGTGAGAGGTCAGGTAGTTGTTTGTGGGGAATAAACTGAAACACTCATAGAACCTGCTGGAGGGTCTGAAGCAGTAAAGCCTTCCTAGGTTTCCAAGACAGGGAGATTCATAGATTCATAGACTCTAGGACTGGAAGGGACCTTGAGAGGTCATCAAGTCCAGTCCCCTGCCCTCATGGCAGGACCAAATACTGTCTAGACCATCCCTGATAGACATTTATCTAACCTACTCTTAAATATCTCCAGAGATGGAGATTCCACAACCTCCCTAGGCAGTCTATTCCAGTGTTTAACCACTCTGACAGTTAGGAAATTTTTCCTAATGTCCAACCTAAATCTCCCTTGCTGCAGTTTAAGCCCATTGCTTCTTGCTCTATCCTTAGAGGCTAAGATGAACAAGTTTTGTCCCACCTCCTTATACACCCTTTTAGATACCTGAAAACTGCTACCATGTCCCCTCTGTCTTCTCTTTTCCAAACTAAACAAACCCAATTCTTTCAGCCTTCCTTCATAGGTCATGTTCTCTAGACCTTTAATCATTCTTGTTGCTCTTCTCTGGACCCTCTCCAATTTCTCCACATCTTTCTTGAAATGCGGTGCCCAGAACTGGACACAATACTCCAGTTGAGGCCTAACCAGCGCAGAGTAGAGCGGAAGAATGACTTCTCATGTCTTGCTCACAACACACCTGTTAATGCATCCCAGAATCACGTTTGCTTTTTTTGCAACAGCATCACACTGTTGACTCATATTTAGCTTGTGGTCCACTATAACCCCTAGATCCCTTTCTGCCGTACTCCTTCCTAGACAGTCTCTTCCCATTCTGTATGTGTGAAACTGATTGTTCCTTCCTAAGTGGAGCACTTTGCATTTGTCCTTGTTAAACTTCATCCTGATGGTAAGCCATATGTAAGATAGACATGTGCACGGTCCTTTTGTTGTTTTAAAATCCTCTTTATGTTATGCTTTATTCCTACTGCTAAGATTAAACAATACTTTGGTTTGAAAAGGCTGTCTGGTCACTGTATTTACTGCTGGTCACGGGCTCCTGAAGGGAAGAACCACAGGTACCCGAACCCAGTTGGACCCGTTAGGGAAAGCATGGTTGATCCACCAGATACTGTAGCCAGGACCCAGTGTAAAAGTGGGAGAATTGTAGGATTCTGCCCCAGGACAGGTAAAGGCTTGGAGCCTAACACCTGAGGGGCTGCACTCAGAGACTGGGGAGAGGGCAGAGGTGCCACTAGCCTTGAAACCTTGACATGCAGCAACAGCTCCAATATATGATGTTTCTGTGTCCATCCTGCTTGGCTTAAAGTGAAGCCACTCTCATACCGTGGCAATGTGTGACCTTATACAAGTAGAAGTGATTGTGATAAGAATAAAAACCAAGAGTAAACAACTTTAGGGTGGGTAGCAGGGAGTTGTGATAAATATATCCCCCCTCCCTACTAGCTGTCAACCTCCACAAAAGGTGCACTAACCAACAGTATTTTTTGCAGGCGGCTTTTGGCACAGCAGCCTGATCGACAGAAACCTCATTGATTATTTTGTCCCCTTTCTGCCTCTGGAGTACAAACACGTGAAAATGTGTGTCAGGGTTGAACTTGAATCACGTGGCTACATGGTGGATGAAGAAATCATAACCAAAGTAGCTGACGAGTTGACCTACTTCCCCAAGGAGGAGAAAATCTACTCTGATAAAGGATGCAAAACTGTGTTCACCAAGCTGGATTTTTACTATGACTTATAATGTTTTACGAAGCTGTAATCTGCAAAGGAAAAAATGAACCTAATCACGAAGTGGAGAAACCGAAACATTTCATTTGTCAAGCACTTTAAAAAAAAAAAAAAAAAAAAAGGAACATTGTCATTTAATTGCCTGATGTAAATAAGTGGCAATACACTTGTCTTTTTATTCTGGGGGAGCCTTGTAATAGTCATATCTTCAAAAGATGTCAGTCCTGTGCCATGAAGTTAGGAAAGAACTGTGCATGGAGCAGTCACCCCTTCCAGAGCATTGTCTAACAGTGCCTATGGTTTATCTCAAATCATGGATTGGTTGATTGCTACAATTGTTCAGTGGAACACGGCTATGTACATTAGACCTGCAGTTTTGATCTGGTTTTAATTAGGTTTTAATTTGTAGAAGTGGTTTCCAGATGGTACAGAATATTTTAATCAAGGCCCTTATATCTGCAAGACCATTCCTAGGAGTTGTGGGTGGGGTATTTCCCAGACTGTCCTTTGAAAAGTGGATATGCAGGTTTGTTTGTTTTCTTAAAAATAACCACCCTTGGTGTTTCCAGCTGTATTAGAACCAAAGTGCAGGAGTGAGCCCGTATGTCCTTTTACCTAGCATGATGTAGTGTCATTCTTATAAAAACAAGGGTGTAAACTGTTCCTTCTGGTGCCAAATTGCATTAGGAGAAGGTCAGTATGTGAAACAAGGCTGAGTAAGAAGAGGAACTGCAGCAAAGTCATTGACTATGTCCCTGTAATGGAGTTAGTTCCTTCTTTGGCTGTTTGCTGTGAAGTGTAGCGGTGACACTCAGTCTTTCCTTTTCCTTCTTTGTGGTAATGAAGAAAAGGGCTGTTTACTAAAATCCAGTGTTTGGAGTTTGTTTCATAGAATCAGAGTAAATGGAAGGCAGAATCTGTTAAATCCTATTTACTCCATGTGGCTGCTGTAAGATTTTCTTTAGTTTCAAACTTTTCTAAATGCAGAAAGCAGCAGTCTGGTTAATTTTTCACCCCTTTCAAGCTCTTGTGTGATTTAGTTTTGATCCCAGCCTTACAAGGCAGTGCCATGTGGAGAGGGATGAAGACGGCTTCAACGCTACCTGGGAAAATATTTAATTACAGTAATGCCAAAGTTACTGCAGCCCATCTGCCAGTTTTATTTATAAATGCCAACACTAACTTTTTTCACTCCAGTTTCTAGCTCTCTCAATTTCAAAATAAGATTTTTATAATTCCCTCAATAAAAGTTCTCACCAGTAAAATTTGTATATGGTACCTCTCTGCTAATTGCATATATTGAAGGGACTGCCTCATGGTTACCTTTGTATGTAAATTTACCATCTTACCACGCTTATTCTGCCTTCTGGTTAGAGGCATTCTGCTGTGCTTGATTACAAACTTTCATGTTCACTTTTTGCAGCTAGGATACAAAGGGGCTAGGTAGTGGAGAGAGAAATGGTTCTTTAGCCATTGCTAAAGAAGATTAGCTAAGTCATTATGGTTTGCAATGTGAAGCAAGCAATTAGGGCAGACTGCTTGGGATTGTGCATGAACTTTCTAACGCTATGCTACTGCAAACCCTGCTCCTGGCTCCTAGTAAGAGGAACAGTCTCCCACATGCTGTAGTCTCAACAGTATTCTAAAGGTGGTTAAAACATGGACTGGATTTGTCCAGCTGATAGAGTAGATTAAAACCCTACTTCCTCTGTCTGCCCACTTCTTACTGATGTCACTAATGTGGGTGACTACTTACAGTAAGTGATGATGGCCTTAGCTATGTCTACATTGTGCCGCAGGGCAGACCAGCGGTGTGTGAATTGCAGCAGGCACCAGCGTGCTGCATTGTAACAGCTGTGGACACTGTACCTAGTTTACATTAATGTAGTCCTGTTTGAAGAGGACTATGTTTATGCAAAGTAGATACCTTTTAATTCATTCCAGCAGTGTCCACATGGAACAGTTAAAGTGCAGCACTTGGTGTGTACTGCTTTTCGCACCTTTGTAGAGAAATGAAGCAGCAGGATTCAAGCCTTTCCTGTTTGTTCTTGTTACATTTGGATAATATAATTAACTTAAATCGGTTAGCTCATTCTCAGAGGTTCCCTTTAACCTGCTGGTTTCATAAACCCACCAGGAGCCTGAGTTTTTGAAACTTGCAGGGCAGACCAGCTGGAATAAGGTTGTAGTGCTCCAAACAGTCACTATTTGCTGGCTTTTCTGAAATACATACATTATGAGGATTACATTCTACAAGCTTATAGTGACATGATGCAATTAGCAGAGAGGGGAAGCAAGAAACTTCCATCACTGTCCCTGGTGGTTTCTGTTCAAGAAATCCGGCTCTCGTTTATATCACAATATCCTAAACCTCTCACTTTCAATAGTGAAGAACATTATGCAACTCTGCCAAGTAATACTTTGCACTTCCACCCATTAGTGAATTCAAAGCACTTAATGCTGTTAGATTCCTACCCCAGTGAGAGCACTGTGGGGAAGGGAGGAAAGAGCATTTGCCCTGTCTTGTATAGAACACTAATTTCCTGATTTCCTACTGATAGGATGTTTATACTGGGCTGCTGGCATTTTAACCACCTGCTGTCTAGAGGATAGGGTGTTTAAATTCCAGCAGGTACTACCACACTACTTACACTGTAACAGTGGGGAAAACTGCTTGTTGGGACACAAATCAAGTGACCTGGTCAGGTCAGAGTAACAGCGTTAGGACCAAGATCCTGCTTGAATACATCCTATGCTGCAGAAGATATGTGGCAAGTTACATTTCTACAGATTGCATCATAGAAAAAACTGGCAGGAATGCTGAAGACTTGCTGTGAGAAGAGCAAACTTCCAACCACTCTTGCTGGAAACAGGTAAAAATGCAACCCTGTCAGCTAAATCCCCACCTCAGGTCTATCATCTGAAAGGAGCATTACTTTTCTGACCCAGGAAGGCCTTCCACCTCTATACTCCTGAATGGCACTTTTGCAAACTGCATTGGTGTGGTTGCACTGGGGCACCCTGCTGTATTAACTACTGAATTCAACCAAAAGCTACAGGGAGGTCTAGTCTATCCTTACAAGGATACCTTATTTACCCTGGGAAGGAGCAGGTAAGTCAGCTGTTACTTAAAGATGGCCTGACTTCATTAGAACAAACCTGACCAGAAGGAACCTGAGATACCACAGCATGAATGCCTAGGTGTTGAGCAGTAGAATGGTAGTGTCTACCAGCTGGCAGTTATTAAATAAGTCAAAAGGCAGCTGAAGGATGAAAGACATTTATTGCAGCTATGACATTTAGAGTTTTAAAAACTGCATGAGTACTTTACATTCAGAGCTGGAAGAGCTACCAGACATTTAGGGATGCAGTGTTTAGAACCTTTTTGAGGAAGAGTTACCAATAAAGGTAAAACATCACACATCAAAGCAACAGTCCAATGTCCCAAGGTTAAGAGCTAGTGTTAACTTCAAGTGATTGCATCAGAGTAAACAGTTTGTCAAAGTTATGACAAAACCACATGCAGGGTTATAAAAAAGTGTAACTGACTCCAATTTCAGAAGTTAATGTGAACATTTAAAGCTTTCTTGCTGGTAGTTTGAACAAAAACAGGCTTGATTTGAGACATTAATATAAAGCAGTTTTGCACACCATCTTAAAACAAGTGTCAATATATCAGGAGTTAATTCAGCAACTACATAATAAAATAATCAACTTCCTCCCATGAGTCTTAGCTGCACTGGTATCATGCTGCACATACTATGTAGTTCACTTAATATGTGTAAGTTAAGCTTTCTTATCCTCCATTTATGTAAAGGCACTTCCATCTCACATCTGGGGAAGAGTAGGGGGGGGGGGAGAGTTAGAAAGTTGAGTCTCTGGTGAGTAAGCTGCGATACGAAAATTCCACCCTTACTAGATGGGCAAAGGTTGATCCTCTCCCAGCTTCCTAACCCTGCAGGTTCCCATTTCACCTTGCTGCTAGGAACAAGATGTTTCACACTGACCATGAAGGATGCAGGTTCTCATTAATTTTACAATGTTATTAAAAATAAGGCTGGGATGGGCGGGAGGTTGTTTTTGACCATATTTCCCATCCACCCCTTTCCCTTCCTGGTTCTGTAGGAAAAGATTTTGTACTTCCACTTCAACAATCTAGTATAAAATAGTATCAAAAATAGACTATTCAAAATCATTTCTACTACCAGGTAACATTCAAGCAAGGGGTGTGTCTGGGAAGGGGGATGTTGCTGGATTACGTGGCTGTGGCTTGGAGGGAATGTAACACCTTGTGGATTTCATGCCCACCCTTGTGCACAAATACTGACCTGAGAAGTTGTAACAGTCAAACCCTCATGAATGTTTCCCCAGACACTTGCCTGAGGTGCTGTAGCAGTCAAACCCCTGGTGAACGGTTCCCACCCCCCCACCCGGAAAGGGACAGAAATACCCATTGGCAGCCAAGCCCACAGGCACTTGGACTCCCTTTGATTCAAATTTCGTATGAGGAGGGGAAAGAATAGAGAGTCTTTGGGATAGAGACTGTGGAGGGAAGCAACTAATTTCTCCCCAACCCAAGATTTCTTTGAGTTCACCTTAACGTTCCACATCACCAGAGCAGGAGGCATGAAGACAGCTTAGAGTCAGAAATGAACCAAGGTCCTGCCTTTCCATCCCTGGAGAACTGATCTTCCGAGCACAAGGAGTCCCTCCAGCACAGTGGCATTTGAACTAGCAAAGTATCAAGGCCTCAACCCTGCTGCCATTATCATGGACCCTGGACGTGCCAGCTGAAGTCAAGGCCAAAGCTCCCATTGATTTCAATGGGAATAGGACTGGACCTTCCATATGCTAGGAAGGGACTGTGGCCAAACGGAAGGATTCCTTCATTTTACTCCAGTTGTCTAGTAGAGAGGGTTGGAGGGAGAGGATGGAATTTTTAACAATCTCAGCTGCTAAAATACAATGCAGTGAAGGCTGGATCCAGTGATGAATGCTATGCTCAAACATTTCTAGAGTCTATCCCAGATTAAAAAGGCAACACTTGGGTACTGCCCGTTTAAGGAAGAGCACTGGGGTTTAAAAAAATAAAAGAAAAATCAGGCATTCCTAGGATCCCTGCCACATGTCCCAAAATATTAAAAGTGCAAAGAGACAGATTTCAAAATGCCATTAAAAGTGCTTCAGCGAGGAAAGGGCATAGAGTTCCTTGTTCCACCTCAGTTCCATATTGCTCATAACCTCTCCCAATAAAACAACAGCTTCTGCGGCACAAGTTTGCAGCCTTTATCAGAGTAGATTTTCTCATCTTTTGGGAAGAATGTCATCTCCTTGGCCACCTCGTCAACGATCGCCTCGTTGATTTTCTTGCCACCAGACTCGATTTCTGCCCTGATGCACATCTTAAGATGCTTGTACTCCAGGGGCAGGAAGGGGACAAAGTAATCAATGAGGTTTCTATCGATCAGGCTGCTGTGCCACAAGCCACCTAGAAAACATCAGACAGGAGGTTGCTTAAATGGGCAGGGAGAACAAATGTAACATCTTAATGACAGTTCTGTCCTCCATTGTCAATAAATGCTTGGTCCTTGTTTTCTAGGTAGGTGATTTTACTAAATGACAGATGAACAGCCCCCAACACTTCCAAACACGAAAGGCCCATGCATTGCACCTAGGTCTCACACCACTAGGGACATTATGTAAGATTTAGACTTTGATTAATATTTGTTACTTATAAATGGCATTAGCTTGCACCAAGCATAAAGCAGGAATCTTCTAAACACCGTTCTGTCAGTGCACTTCATTCCTGATCTGCAGCACCCTCTGCTGGTCCAGTTGCAGGTCTTCCCCTGTGCAGAGGTCTTTGATTTTACTAAGTTATCTGTGGAGCCCTACCAAATTCACAGCCATGAAAAACACATCACAGACTGTGAAATCTGGTCTCCCACCATGAAGTCTGGTCTTTTGTGTGCTTTTACCCTATACCGGGGTTCTCAAACTTCATTGCACCGTGACCCCCTTCGGACAACAAAAATTACTACATGACCCCCAGGAGGGAGGACGGGGGACTGAAGCCTGAGCCCATCCAAGCCCCGTCCCCTGGAGGGGGGAAAGGGCAAAGTTAAGCCCAAGGGCTTCAGTCCCAGGCAGGGGGCCTGTAATCTGAGCCCCAATGCCCAGGTGGAGGGGCTCAGGCTTTGGCCCCAGGAAGTCTAAGCCAGGCCTGGCGACCCCATTAAAACAGGGTTGTGACCCACTTTGGGGTCCCAACCCACAATTTGAGAACTGCTGCCCTATACTATACAAATTTCGGGGAAGACCAGTGTTTCTCAAATTAGGGGGGTTGCAAGGTTATTTTAGGGGGGTTGTGGTATTGCCACCCTTACTTCTGTGCTGCCTTCGGAGGTGGGCGGCTGGAGAGCGGCGGCTGTTGGCCGGGCATCCAGCTCTGAAGGCAGCGCCCCGCCAGCAGCAGCACAGAAGCAAGGGTGGCAATACCATACCATGCCATCCTTACTTCTGCGCTGGTGCTGACGGCAGCTCTGCCTTCAGAGCTGGGCTCCCAGCCAGCAGCCGCCGCTCTCCAGCAGCTCAGCTCTGAAGGCAGCACCCTTGCGAGCAGCAGCACAGAAGGGTAGCAGTACCGCAAATCCCGCCCCCCCCCTCCCCCGATAACCTTGCAACCTCCCCCAACAACTCCTTTTTGGGTCAGGAGCCCCTAAATTACAACACGATGACATTTCAGATTTAAATAGCTGAAATCATGAAATTTATGATTTTTAAAATCCCATAACCATGAAATTGACCAAAATGAACCACGAATTTGGTAGGGCCCTAGTTATCAGATAGGCAGCTATCTTCTAAGAACTAGGCTGGGATCATCTAACATCATTTTCGCTGGGACCTAAGTTAGGTTATAAACTCAGGTTAATCTGCAGAGGTGAATGGTTAGTGCATTAGAGTCTCCCAGCCCCAGAAACATTGGGCATAATTTCTCCCTGAAACAAACATTCCATTGGGTGAGGACCTGATCCTGAGAGCTGCAGCATGCCTCCTGAAATGTGCCAAGCACCCAGTGAAATCAATGAATTGTTGTGCTCAGTGCCTAGTGGTATCTGGGCCTAAGTGAGTGGGAGTGTGTGTACAACAATATTACATGGGTTAAAGAGGCAAGCTGGAGCAGCACACACCGAGCGAGGATGTTCTGTGTTTATGAAGTAAAAGAACCTCCAACTCATTGGGAAAGTAACTCACTATTCTTATTATTGAAGACTGCTACAGATAACACAGGTTCCAGGTCTTTCAGCTGAATCTGCTTCCTGTCTTTTCCACTCCTCCAGAAGTCCAGAGCCACTTTATTAATTAAATCCGCACCTGCATTACTGTTCATAAGAGAAAGAGTTTAGTACAGACCCAAGATAGAAAGAGTCTAGCATCTCTTCTCTAGCAGGATTACATTTAACACTTGTCTGTTCTAATGTTTGTCTGCACAGCAAGCATGTCACAAGAATAAAAAGCCTTAAACCAATGCCTAAGTCATTTAGGACTAAATTCCACATTGTCCCTACAGCGTTGTTTCTGAGCCACAGTACCTCTTGCACAGAAGAAATGGTCATGTAGCTCCCTCTCAAAAGAAATCATCAGCTCGGCACATGTGGTGGGCCCTCTGAGTGATGCAAAGTGGTCTCTCCACCACCCCGTAGTGAAGTATGATACCAGTGCAACGCTCCCAGCACATGGAATGAGGGACAGATTCAGGATCTGATCTCCAATCTGCTGTATAGCAGCGTGCTATTACTAGACGAGACTACCAGATCGGCTCACTTTAAGGTGTTATGCGCTACAGTCCTTTGCTGGATGGAGGCAGAATTGCTCAACTGTATCATAGGCCCTGCAATGCAGACAACTAATGGACCTTCTTCTTTAGCTCAGATAGCACATGCTTTTTGACAGAAGAATCTGGGTTCTATCCCTGCTGATGCTTGGAAGCTCTGAGTGGCCAAGACACATACCACAGTGACCGCGAGTGAGCCTGGATTTGCCACAGTAGACAGACCACAAACCTGAGAAAGATAAAGATGGCTCTCCGGTAGGACACCCCATCAATCTGCTCATAATAGTCTAAGAATGGCTTGATGGCATCAATGAGGCCAGGGTGCAATTTATCCATTTCATCAAATATGAACACGGACCTGGCACAGGCGCTCACGTTACCCCGAATCCACGTTTGCAATTGATCCTGGAACAAACGAGAAACACACATTAAAAAAAACTAGGTCCCATTGGTAGAGAGCGCAAAAACCACCTGGGAGGGGGTGTGAGTAATGATCCTTTAAATGCTCTGATTATATCCAGCTTCCTGAAGGGAGGAATATGACCACTACCTCCCCATGCTGCTAGAATGTGAATCCTGTTCCAGTTATTTGATGAGAGACACCATAAAGCACATTATTTCCAACCTCAGTTGAGCAGTCAAAGCATGAAGAGCAGGGTTCAAATGGAAGAGAGAAAAGACCATCCAGGGGAAAGGAAGAAATGTCTTCTGCAGTACTACTTCTACCATCTACTTGACTAATAATAATAAAAAACAACAACCACCAAAAATCGATTCATGAAATGTTCCGTTGTAAACACGTAAAGATGCTTTGAGTACGTAACCTTCAGTCTGTGACTATCTTTTTCATGAAAATTGCAGGGAATAAACAAGGTGATCAGCATCAGTCACTTATAAGCCTCTGAAATGACTGCTCCTTACAGTCACCTCATTTAGCTTGAGCGGAGGACATTTCACAACAGTGAACGCTGTAAAAAGACCCGTGAAGGGTAGCCCCAGGGGAAGGTAGGAGAGGAAGTAACTTTTAATCCTTCAAGGAACACTGAAAAGCAAGAGTAAACAGATTTGTCTGCTTCACTTTCCATTTCTTAGCGTTTAACTCAGTGCTGTTGTATTCCAGTTTCTAGCACTGCAGGGGGCTATTTAGATTCCACCTCCACGAACTTGTCAGTGAATGTTTGAAAATACACAGAAACAGCTGGATACAAGAGTTTGTTATTTGAAATCTTGAGACACCTATGGATTTGTATACCAAGAACAATCTAATTTCACAGTGTAGAGTTTTAATGATTAATATTTACTGATATCACCAAGGGGAAGTTAAAATTTGCTCTCTTACCTTATACAGTGTAATCTGATGATCATGTGGGAAGTGTAGCGTGGCTATAAAGAGATGAACAAATTTGCTTTTCTGTCCTGCTTTGTGAATGCTCTTTGCGATGAATTGGCTGACAAAGTTTTTACCCGTGCCTCCCCAGCCGTGTAGGGAGAGAGTGAGTGGCTTTTTGGGATTTGGGTTGTTTCTGAATCCAGTCACTGCTTTCAGGATCACGTCTTTGGCAAGGTGCTGTCCAAAGAGTTTATTATCCAGATCCTCCTTCAGTGCTGAAGAATCCAAGGAGAAAAAGAAAGAAGGTCATTTTAGAAGAACAAGGATTTCCGAAAATGGCTTGCAAATTGAATGGTATCATGAATCCCATTTCTCTCTCTGGGCAGTCTGGTATCTTTATCCCACACTGGGAAACATTAGAGGGAACTCAGCAACTGCGCTAGGGAAACAGAGCCCGATATTGATTTGCACTTACACCAAGGATCTCAAAGTGTTTTAAGAACGAATGAACGTGGCTCCCAGAATGTCTGGCAGAGGTACCTGAAGTATCAGCTCCATTTCACAGATGGGGAAACTTCAGACAGAGAAGGCAAGTGCTTTTCTCAAGGTCACATTGCCAAGCAGTAGCAGGGCTGGGAGTAGCACCCCAGGGTGCTGATCCCAGTTCTCCGCTCTTTCCACTAACCCACACTCCTTCCCCTTGAAACCCGGGGTCTATCCCAAGCAGCTCTCCTTTCTCCCATGTCCCCTCCACCGGGCCAGCCTGGAGTTGCTGGTCCACCAAGGCTTGGTCCCGCTTTCCCTGGTTACACTGGGTTGCCCCCCATGTCCCCTGCCCCCCAGTTCCAGCCTGGAGCTAGTGCCCTCGGCAGCACCAACCCAGTCCGCTCGGGCTCGGGTTCGATCCCGGTTCCGTTGGGCCAGCCCCTGCCTCGGCTCCCCCCCGGTTCTGATCCAGCTCCCCCGCCTGGTTCGGCCCCCGTCCCGCGGCTCGGTCCCGCTGCCCCAGCCAGGCCGGTACCGGTGGGTATTGGGCCGGTCCCCCTCCCCCGGCTCTGGGTTCGGTCCCCCTGCCCCAGCCGGCCCGGTACCGGTGGTATTGGGCCGGTCCCCCTCCCCCGGCTCTGGGTTCGGTCCCCTGCCCCAGCCGGGCCGGTCCCGGTGGTATTGGGCCGGTCCCGGTGGTATTGGGCCGGTCCCCCTCCCCCGGCTCTGGGTTCGGTCCCCCTGCCCCAGCCGGGCCGGTACCGGTGGTATTGGGCCGGTACCGGTGGTATTGGGCCGGTACCGGTGGTATTGGGCCGGTCCCCCTCCCCCGGCTCTGGGTTCGGTCCCCGTCCCCCTGCCCCAGCCGGGCCGGTACCGGTGGTATCGGGCCGGTCCCCCTCCCCCGGCTCTGGGTTCGGTCCCCCTGCCCCAG
>NW_020664589.1:7382067-7520654 GCF_002925995.2 Terrapene triunguis | reverse complement strand
CCCCGGCTCTGGGTTCGGTCCCCGTCCCCCTGCCCCAGCCGGGCCGGGACCAGTGGTATTGGGCCGGTCCCCCTCCCCCGGCTCTGGGTTCGGTCCCCGTCCCCCTGCCCCAGCCGGGCCGGTACCGGTGGTATTGGGCCGGTCCCCCTCCCCCGGCTCTGGGTTCGGTCCCCTGCCCCAGCCGGGCCGGTCCCGGTGGTATTGGGCCGGTCCCCCTCCCCCGGCTCTGGGTTCGGTCCCCTGCCCCAGCTGGGCCGGTCCCGGTGGTATTGGGCCGGTCCCGGTGGTATTGGGCCGGTCCCCCTCCCCCGGCTCTGGGTTCGGTCCCCTGCCCCAGCCGGGCCGGTACCGGTGGTATTGGGCCGGTCCCGCTCCCCGGGGCAGCACTCCACGAAGCCGCAGTAGAAGCTGGGGTAGGAGAGGTAGCCGGTGAGCACCGAGGCCGCCCCGATGGCGATGCTCAGGCTGATGGGCTCCAGCGCGGCCGAGCCCGGCACCAGGAGCCAGAGCAGCCCCAGCTGCAGCTGCATGGCGGCTTCAGCTGGCCGGCCCCGTCCGCGAGGGAGGCAGCGGCTCGCCGCCAGGGCCCGGTAGAAACTACAACTCCCGACGGCCCCTGCGCCGTGCCCAGCACTTCCGCCACGCGTAGCGCTCCGCCGCCATCTTTGGGAGGGCGGGAGTTAGATTCCCATTGCTTGGAAAGTGTGGGAGGGAGCGTTCGGACGACAGCTGTTTCCGCCCCGCACGCACACGCTTCCTCCTGCCATCTTTGTGAGGGGCGGATGCAGGAAATTGCTTGGGAGGGACAGGGACACATGTTCTGCCCAGCCCAAGCCTAGGTGAGGCGGTGCGCTGGCTTCTGGCTCCCTTCAGGAGCCTGCTTTCCCCTGGTGGTTTCCCATCCTCCCTGGAGGGGGTGGGGGTGCATATTACAGCCTGTTTTCCTCACAGCTCGGGGGGGGGGGGGGCTGGTGACCCCACACCTGGGGGAGCAAGAGACCAGTTGAAAAGCTCGTCGCCATCTGTGACGCCAGCAAGAATGTTTTCTCCTCACGATGCAACGTGATGACGCCAGAGTAAAATGTTATCATCACAATCCCCAGCCTCCCACAAAGGTTCCCATGATGGCAGAGTCGCACCCTTTCTCTGATCCCACAGGCATTCTCCTGCATATGTGTCTATCACAGCTAGGGTGACTAGATGTCCTGATTTTATAGCAACAGTCCCGATTTTTGGGTCTTTTTCTTATATAGGCTCCTATTACCCCACCCACTGTCCCGATTTTTCACATTTGCTGTCTGGTCTCCCTATTCACAGCCCAGAAGATACCTTCCTTTGCATGTAAAGTGTCAGTGCTGATACCTTTCCCCATCATGCACTGGAATAGTTTGAACCTGTCTGAACAGTGCTTCTCTCTTATTTGTTTACCATTACAGTTTGAAAGCTACACGTCTGCAGCAGCAGCAGAGTGCCCTGTGCCAACACCCGCAGATGGGAGAGGTAAATCATTGCAGACTATTACAAAAGAGAGTAAACAGTGAACCAGCCGGGGTAAATACACAAGGGACTGCCAAAACCGCACTAAATCCTACAACCACCAAGAGAAAAGAGCCTGAAGGAACATTTCATTTTAAAATTCCAGCCGTCGCAAGTACAGTTGTTTGAGGATGGGGGTGACATTATTGTGTTTATTTGTACAGTTAAGAAAGCAAGTAGCTTCTGGTGAACTGACAGTTTGGAAGACAATAGAAAAGAGAGTTATAATAGACAAGGTGAGTGAAGGTGGAAGCATGGATGAGGATTTCAGCAGAAGTGAAGTTGAGTCACTATTGTGCACAGATCACTAGCCCCAGTCACCTTTGGTGTATGTTTAAGAACTCTGGGGCTCATTCTGATCTCATTTAGCTAGATCCAAGTCCCACTGAAATCAGCAAAAAGACTCCCCTTGGTTTAATTGGAAATTCACATTGGTGTAAATCAGAAGTTACTCCATTTAAATCAGTTGAGTGTAAAAGGGTGTGAGATTAGAATCAGGCTTTCCATTTCCTCCCCTTTACTAAGTTTCATTTTGTATTTTTTGCTTCCTCTGTTTTATTTCTGCAAGTTTTAATGGGTGTCAAACTGTCCAAATGAAGTGGCTTCTGCATTTTTCAACTGTACATTTCCTCTTGGCAGACAAGTCTTTATGTAACCTCGGGGTTTGCTTTTTTGTCCTGCCTTCTTTTCAGTTCCATCAGAGTCATATTTCTTGTGCTAAAAATACTTTCTTTGTTGGTGGTTTGTCAGGGAGGAGTTACAGGGAAATTATCAAGTGTTAATCCAGGGAAAAAATGTAGGTGGTGTAAAAAGTAATTTTTCAAAACCTGACACTGACAGAAACCTTTCATGATTTGTTTGACTCAATATAAAAAAGCGTTTATTGTTTGGATTCAAACATTTCCCTAGTGTGTTTGCAACCAAAACATTGCAACAAGAGGTTAGAAAATTAAACTGACATGCACCAAAAGCATAACTGACTAATATATCTTCATTATACCATCTGAGTGAATTGTAGGAAGGAAACACTCTGTGTAATTGGTGCATGTACATTTAAGGATCTAAGCTGATGGGTATTTTGGCAGATATCAATAAACTCATCTTCTTCCCCTCCCTTATCCTGCCCCAAGAATTTCCCTGACAGGATCCTTAAAAATATTTTAATAAAATGTTAGGGAAGATTTCAAAAAGCTTAGAAGTGTGTAGGGGCTTATTTGGGCTCCAAGCTTTTTAGAGCATCATTCTAAACCGTAGCACCTCTGGCCTATTCTCTAGCAAACCTCTGTCCATAACCAGAGTTTTCTAGATTTGCTGTTAAAATCAAAAGCTCACACAATCATCATTAATAGAGACTGGTGAGGAATTAAGTGGGCAAGCAAACCTGATTCAGTAGTTCTGTATATTGGGTCCCTTTTCTTCTGTTGCTTTTGTTTTTCCTTTGTTCATATCCCTGGAAAAACAAGGCAGGCATATCTGCCCTGCCTACTCTGTACTGCCTTCTTCTGGTCTCAATAGGGGAGGTTTATCAAGAATCCAGAGAGATAGTTAAGAATAAATACCATATTAATTTTATTTTACTTACAGCAGCATGTTTTGAAGGTAGGGAAAGGATGTACTATATTATGCTGAGATGAGAAAGTTATCTTCTCTCTCCAGTCCCAGTGTACCACGGGCTTTAGATATATTAAAGGGAAGTTCCCTGCCCCAACAAGCTTACAGTCTGAGAAGATACTGGTGGGAGAAGGAGAAAGAGACTTGCTTTCTTTTCCTCCTTGTCCTTGAGCACTTGGCCTTTCTAGGTATCCAGGTTCACCTTTGAGGCCACAGTTTTGCAACCTTTGCTAGAGTAAATTCTATCTTCACTGGGATAGTCGGACATTGCTAAGGCAATCTTTATGATGAGGTCTTCATCTTCTTGGTGGCCTTGGTAGCGCAGCTCCTCTTGGATGCACTCTTTCACATGTTTATATTCCAGGGGCAAGAAAGGGATGAAATAATCTACCAGGTTCTTCTGGATCAGCTTGCTATTCCAAAAACCACCTGGGGGGGGGGGGGGGGAGAAGGGAAGAGAGAGGTATGTCTGTCCGTGCATAGCTGGAATGACCACATGTCACCGCAATGTTTTATTCTTCTACAAAGCCTGCTATCTGGGGATCTGAAAGCACTCTACAAACACTATTTGACCTATGTGGGGAGGTTTACAATTGAGTTCTTTAAAATAATTATGTTTCAGGAATATATTGCTAAGTACCAGTACTGCATGGGTCATTCCACAGAGAACTGGGGCTGGACAATACACATGGGATCCCATGGACCTCACGAGCTCAGAAGTACTCACTGTTCCTGTTATTGAAAATCTCGGCAGATAGCATAGACTGCAGGTCCGTCAGGGGAATTTCTTCTCTTCCCTTCTGCCTCCTCCAATGATCGAGCGCCACCTCTGTTATCTTATCCCCTCCTGCGTTACTGTTAGGAGAGAAATGAACTGGATCATCAGAATGACCCTCAGCAAAGTATTATCTCAGGAACAACGCAAAGGGCCAGATTGTACCCCCTAGATCCATGCATGGAAGGAGCCCTCAGTGGGTGGGTATGATGACTTGGGGAATCTATGCACAACTTATGAATTCTGTTCAATATTATGGACTCTCAATATGTATCTTTCTATATGTATCCATCAGAAGAAGAAATGGAAAGAACAGTGAAGCAGTTACAAATGGGAAAGCTGTAAGAATAGACAATATAAAGTTGAGCTGCTAAAAGCCAGTCGGACAAGTGCTGTCAAACCATTAGGAAAAATATATAAGAAGGTATTGGAGAAAGAGAAGGTACCGGAGGAGTGGCTAACGGCAACATTTCTACCAGTCCTGAAGGAAGGAGATCCTCTCACTCTGAATAATTGTAGAGGTATAAGTTCTTCTGACTGACATGAGAGTTGGACAGATTCAGTTACCACATATGGACAGTCTCTTCTCGGTGACCAAGGAGAGCGTGTACAGCGAGGCACCCAAACCCAGGCAATCAAACTGTAGCCTGGTGAAAGCCTATTAGCACCTGCTTCTCCCTTTGCCCTTGCTGACTCTGTTGGGTCACAGTTACTCACTAACCATTGGATTTCCTTACTTCAGGAAGAGGAAGATGGCCTTGCCGTAGGAGACGCCATTGATAGCCTCGCGATCACTGAGGTACGGCATGATGGAGTCAATCAGACCATGCGGCATCTGGTCCATTTCAGAGAAAATGAAAAGCGACCTCGGACAGACGCTAACATTCCCTCGAATCCAATTCTGCAGCTGCTCCTGTGGGGACGGGCAAGATGGTCGGTGAGCAGGGGGAGCTGGAAATCAAGATTGGAGCTGGATTATTTTTTCGTGGGGGATTCCACCGGTGCTCTAGCTCGGAGGGACTATTAATGTAATGCTAGTGATACGTAAAGGTAATCAAATCTCACGTGTTAGAGTCTCCCATTGTGTGTCGGCGAGGTATTTGTCTGGATATTGACTTCCATGAAACATTAGGTTTAACTGTTGCCGGAAGGTCTAATCCTGAACTCATTAAAGTCAATGGGAGCTTTGGTTCAATAGGGCCGGGGGGTGGGGCAGAAATACTGAAAAAGATGGACCAATAATCTGATGTGATGTGGTAAATTCTATGTCTCTGTACATGAGGCCTATAGATTCCTTGAGCTATAGTTCGCTGAAAGAATATAGTCAGATAGAATAGGTTTCAAATTTGACCTACTTCCTAAATGTTATAATCTAGTGACGAATGTTTAAATCCTCTTAAAAAGTCCAGTGTTTATGTAGGACCTACAGTAATAAATTTGGGGCAAACTGTGTGGCTAAAGCAAGAACTGGCTTGGACCTCAGTTCAAACATTGAACCAACCCAAGTTGGAAAGGTTCAACACGTTTGGCGAACTTTGTATAATTTTTCACTCCCCTCTGCATGGTCTGGTTATGCCCACGGTGGGAGCAGAGATGTTGAAATTCCCTGGGCAGTGTTATTCACACACACCCCCATATGTGATCTGCATGCAGGATTATTGACCTATCCACCTCATTAGGAGAGTAGAGTCACAAAGGAAGTACCTTATACTGCTTTATATGTTCAGCGTGTGGGAAATGCAAGACTGCGTCATACTGATGAACGAACCTCCTCCTTGCTTCATGACGCTGGTACAGGTTCTGTGCAATGATCTTGCTGACAAAGGACTTGCCAGTGCCAGTCCAGCCATGGAAGGACATCACCAGGGGCTTCCTGGGCTGTTTGTCTCTGGAGTACGCGCTCAGTGCTTTCAGAACCACCTGGGTGGCGAGGTGCTGTCCAAAGACTTTCTGTTCCAAAGCCATCTGCAGGGCTGGAGGCATGATGGGAGGTCAGTGTCAGGAAGCACTTCATTGACCCTCCCTCCCCATGCTACTGCTGAGCCGCAGATGGGGAGAACATTCCCAGTTAGCATTATCATGGGGCCATTTCCCTGTGTAATGGGAGCTGTAGGCACTGAGCTGCTCCCTGTATCTGGCCGTCAGCGGCTGTTAATGGGAGCCAAGCGCTTGCACAGGATACCTGGAGACTCCCGATAGGACTATCACTGGAGCTGGTGCCTCATACACGGCCCTGGGATGTGATCCTGTGGTTCTGGGGGGATGTGCTTGTTGAAATTCCTGGATCCTCTTTAACCACCTTGGTGGCATATAAGGTACCTAATAGGTGAGGTAAGACGTCTCCCTTGCTCCCCCCCTGTTCTCAAAGAAGAGCTGACATTTCAGTGGCAAAAAGCACTTCAAGGAACACTGCCTATAGGCGGAGGAAATCTGTGTACCTTGAAGTAAATGGATCTATGCTAGTTTTCACCAGCAAAGGATCTGGCTCAGAATCTGCAGCATAGTCCTGCAGGGAAAGGGTTAATTAAAGGCCTGGTGTTACTGGTGCTGAAAACACAAGAAAGGGGATTTCCTAGGCTGCTAGGCTCATGGTTTATGGAAAGTTTCCAACAGGCCATTTATTGATCCTCTCGGTTTCCACTTCTCGGCACTGATGCCCCGAAGGCAGGGCGAGAACTGCTGCTCAACTTCCTCTTTGAGGAAGCTGCTTGCTTCACAGAAATGAGAGGCGGCAGGGCTCAGAGGCAGGGCGGGCTAGTGGAGAAAGCCCGGGACTCTGAACCTAGCAGTCCTGAGTTGTTATCCGACCCCTAGCCCTGACTCGTGCGTCTAACATTCTCACCAGTGATGTTGGGTTCTGTGCAGGGGGGGCCAGGGCCCCACCGCTTTTTACAAGTGACAGGGGCGAGGGGGTGGAGAGGAGCAAGCAGGGGGCGGGGTCTTGGGGGGAGAGGCAGTGCGAGACTGGGGCCTTGGGGGAAGGGACAGGGCATCAGGGAAAAGTGGCGGCACGGGGGGCAAGCACGGTTCAGGCACCGCTGCCCCCCCCCCCCCACACACAAACTTTTAGGAAGTTTCTGCCACTCCCGGTTGTGCGGTGTTTGAGTGCTCAACTGGAAGCAGGGGCATTGGGAGGATTAATTAGCTCACGGCCTTAAATTCACTCCTGGATTATGCCAGCATAAAGCAGGGGATTCCTGGCAAGGGAAAAGTCCATCAAGGAAAAGCTGTTGTGACATGAGGCATCTGCAACCTCTTCTCTGCCAGCGAAGACCCGTGGAATGGGAAGAGGGGCATGGCCAGGATGGCTGGGGCATGCAGTAAGGTCCATTCCCTGGCCAGTCTCTGCCAGGTTGAGCCCTGCCCTGGTGGGAAGGAAAGCTGACCTCTCCCATCAGAACCGCTGCCTGAAAAGGCAGCCTGCACTTCCCCAGTTAGAATCCCTTCCCCCAGAATGCAATAGCATTCCCGAGGTCAGCAGGGCCCTTGGATTCCTCCGCCCGCGTCATCGCTTGCTGCTGCGATTACCTGGGATGTCCAGGGTGTCCTTCATATTGCAGCATTCCAGGAAGCGGCACTTGAGCCAGGAGGCAGGGGAGAAGAGCTGCCACATGACCGCGGCCCCGCAGAAAGCAAGTGAGGTGGTGATGGGCTCCAGAGCTGACACCAAAGTGGGCACCAGAGCGAAGAATCCAGCCATGTTCAGAAGCTTCATGGCAGGAGCTGAATGCCAGCCTGGCTCGGTGAAAGCAAAAGGGAAAGCATCAGAACATGACTTCCTGATGTGTTTCTGCAATCTCAGGATGTTCTGAGAGCTGGAGGCTAGTTCCCGTTAGCCTGGATAAGCCACTGATGCAATAACAAGAGTTGAGTCATCATCACATTATTATATTTGGTGTTAGTCTAAGGGCAAAGTCCCATCCTGAGCCGGGTTATGTCCCTGTTGGGGGGGCGGGAGGGGGCGCAAGCTTCTTCGGCCCACTCCTTCATGCTCCCATGCAGCAGCTGAACAGGATCCCAGCCTTGAGATTTCTAGAGGGAGCTGCTAGTGTGTTTGCTGCCAAGCCTCAAGACCCTGCACGTTTGGGGCTTGATCCCATGAGGTGCTGAGCTCCTTGAATCCCACTGACTTCTGCAGGAGTGGAGGGCACTCAGCACCTTGCAGGACTGAACCTTTTGCCAGCAGATACCAGGGTGGAGAGCATCTTGTTCCTTTTTAAAGTAAAGCCCTCTACAGAGCAGGTTCCATTGACAGCGCTGCCCTGGCAAGGTGTCTCAGGATCGTTCTGGGCAGCTCCAGTCCCCATGCCCTGCACGGCTTGGTCGATTGGAGAGGCTATGCAAAGTCCCAGATGAGGAACAGGATGTGTGTAGGCTCGAAAACGAATTCATCCTCTGGACAAACATTTGAAATAATTTTCTCTGCAATGACCAGTAAAGGTGTTCTGAAAATGATTTTGCCCCTGTGGAAAAATTTCAGGTTTAGTTAAAAAAAATCAAATACCGTTTTTTTTTTTTAAACAATCTCTCCCCCTCCCCCCCCGCCCCAATATTATTGACAGAAGTGGTTTCTTTCGGTTTTGACTAAATCTTATTTTTCAATGAAAAAAGCTTTTAATTGGAAAAATTCCAGCCAGCTTTATTTATCCGTCAAGACTTGTGTTAAAGATTTGGTGTCTCCCTTTCACCCGCTGATGGCTGGGGATGCTCGCCTGCAATGGGGTGTCCATCCCACACAGGACTCGAAGGGGTTAAGCTAGTCATGCAGGCCTAGGAACTCCACAGGCTGCACCTGGAGGAAGAGCCAGGGAGCAGGGACTTGACTGCAAGCAGGTTCAGCTGTGCAGGAAGAGGTGGGGCTTATACAGACAGGGGCTGCTGCTGGGAAAGGGGCAGTCACTCCCTGGGAAGAGGGAGGAGTGTTTGGAGTTGGTATATCACAACAGGGGGGAACCAGGAAAGGTAGGAAACAGTCCAGAGAAAGACCAGTGAGGGCTGGGAGAGTAGAGCCCAGAACTGCCAGGTGGAGGGTCCCTGGACTGGAACCTGGAGTAGATGGCAGGCCTGGATTTCTCTACCCACCGTGGGGGAAGTGGCACTGATGGGGCAGTGAACTGGAAGACTTTGGGGGACTGTACCATGTAAGGGGGGAGAACGTTGAGTGACCTGGCCAGAGGGCTGAGTCATGAAGAGGATGCTACGGTGCTTGGCGTGAGAGAGGAGCTGCAAATGTGTGACCACGTGCGACCATGGAAAGGGGTGTGACCTCGAGAGCTAATCCCCAGAGTGACCAGGAGGAGGTGCCAGAGAAGCAGTGAGTGGTGCACCCCGTGACATAGCCTTTTTACTGCCCTGTAGGGGCTGACGGTCAGGGAGGAGATCAGTAGAAAAGGAGAGGGGAAGAGAGATAAGAGCAGGAGGAAGAGAGAGGCAACAGACCAAGGGGAGAAATAGAAATGGTGAGGGGATAAAAAGGAGGAGGAGGATAGAAAGGGGAAGAGAGATAAAATGGAGACCTGAGCCAACAAGGGGAAGATGGGTACAGCCATTCCTTTGATTTCCTGTACTGATGTGACGGGTGCTAGGTGCTCCGAGGAGCAAGGCAACAAGAGGCAGACAGAAAAACCTGTGGGGGGCAGGCTGGCCTAGTGGAGACCTGGATCGGGCCCCCAAGATCCAGCTTGTGTTCCTGACTCTGCCACTGCTCTACTGTGTGATCTTGGGCAAGTCACTTCGCCTGTCTCAGGGGATAATGATACTGACCTCCTAGGTAAAGTGCTTTGAGACCTTGGATGAAAATCACTCTAAGAGCTGGGTATCATCATTGCTGAAAAGGACACTGCCAGGAACTTGGAGAGGAGTGTTCACTGCAACATGGGTGGATAAGTAGGCATGGTGCATGTGTCCTGGAGAAACAATTAACAGGCAGGAGTTTGTGAGGGTAATGGCACCAAAAAATAACCAGAGAACTAAGGATGGATATGAAAAAAAACAAATAGCAAGCCCCAGTTTTAAGCTTTCTTTTTCAATAACCAGATCCATAACCCACTGGAGTCAACAGGAATCTTTCGAGCTTGTGCTTGTGATTTTCTCCAAGAAAGCTCATCGATCATCTGGAAGTTTTTATTGACTAGCCCCAATGTTCATAGTCCCTGAATGCTTTGTACATTGGCTAAGTAGGGTATTCCAGTGCCCTAATTGCTTTGTAACCTAGCCCAAACTACCTGTTATCTGTGCTCCTGCTGACCGGTACAAGCCAGGGTCCATGCGGTGGATCTGTTAATGCTTGAATTGTCAAATATTTATCAGACTCCACTTCTTTCAGTCACACTCAGCTGGAACTCCATTGGCCAATGAGCACCTTTCAGCACCTGGGGTGGTGGGTTTGGATTATTACTGTCCTTCAGCACCCTGGACAGCTCCCCTTCTTTTGCACATCTCCAGGTTTCCAATTAACACATTTGAAAGGGGAGTTCAGAATCTTGGCCCAGGGAGGAGACCCTCCCTCCACAGCAATGTGAGACCCAAAGGCATATGACTCAGACTGCGGCAAGCTTCTCCTCTGTACTTGTGTTTTGTCCCACGGAAGAGTGAGCATTTAACATACATATTTGGTGAGACCTCATCTCCTTCATGCTCGACCTCCTAAGAAATATATCTTTCTCCCAGTCACCGGACTCTAGGCTCTATTGGTGAAACAAGGTAAGAGTTGCTTTAGATACAATGGAATATGGCCTAATTTGGTCTAATTCTCCATTACCATGCACACTTGTATAGTCACAAAAGTGGTGCATGTGCTATCGTTCTCCTTTAATAGCATGATACACTCACTCGGCGCTGGTGTAAATGAATAAACAAGGTGCAGAGCAATGGAGAATCAGAGCCCTGGCCTCTAAACTGTGCCCCCTGCCTCCTCAAGGGAGTACAATATGATTAAGCTGAAAATCTCTTTATTAATGATATGAACATATAGTAATCGGTGTTTAACTGATATGTTTCCATATGTGCTCCTCAGTCCCACTGATTTACAAGTGGGGTTAGAGGTGAAAATGGACTGCAGTTAGGGAGGCTAGACTGGGTCAGTGTAGTTATTAAAGTTATATGGTGTGACAGCATCGAGCCAGATGGCTACAGGAGAGTGATAGAAGGCAGATTAATTAGACCCAGGTTAAGCAGGTGCTTTTTCCCCTGGGTAAGGTAACGGGCAGTTCCAGAACAATCAGGAACTTGCTGGAACAAATTAAGGCAGACAAGCTAATTAGGACACCTGGACCCAATTAAGAAACTGCTAGAATCAATTAAGGCAGACTAATCAGGGCATCTGGTTTAAAAAGGACCTCACTTCAGTCAGTGAGGGGCGCATGTGAAGAGCTGGGAGTAAGAGGCACAAGAAGCTGAGAGTGAGTAGGTGTACTGCTGGAGGACTGTGAAGTACAAGCATTACCAGACCTCAGGAGGAAGGTCCTGTGGTGAGGATAAAGAAGGTGTTGGGAGGAGGCCATGGGGAAGTAGCCCAGGGTGTTGTAGCTGTCACGCAGCTGTTACAGGAGACATCATAGACAGCTGCAATCCACAGGGCCCTGGGCTGGAACCCGGAGTAGAGGGCGGGCCCGGATTCCCCCCCATCCCCTCACCTCCCTTTTTGATATAAGAGGAGTTGATCTGGACTTGTGGGTCCCACCAGAGGGGAAGGTCTCTAGCCTGTCCCCCAACCCATTAGGTGGGCCAGCAGAGACTGTGGGGATTGTTCTCCTCCTTTTCCCAATGCTGGCCAGTGATGAGGTTAGCCAAGTGAACGGCAGGTTTGTGCCACTAACAAAAGGAGCCAAACTGAGGACTGCCATGAACCTCTGAGGCGAGCAAATCTGCCAGAAAGCACAGAACCCACCAAGGCAGAGGAGGAACTTTATCACAATGGAGAGAGAGTAACAGAGGTACTTTATTATGTACTTTATTACAGTAATGGCCAGAGGCCCCACTCAAGACTGGGGTTCCATTGGTCTAAGTGCTGTACAAATACACAGTAAGAGCACAGTAAGCACTTGCCCCAAAGAGCTTACAATCAAAAGTTTGTTACTTTGCCTTTATTAATCCACACATGACTCTGGGAAAGGCAGCCTGGCCCAGTCGGTAGAGCCCTAGATTGGTACCACGAAACCTGGGTTCTGTTCCTGGCTCTGCCACTGGCTTCCTGGCTCTGCCACTGGCTTTCTGGATGACCTCAGACAGGTCACTTTGCCTTTGTGTGCCCTCCATTTCCACATCTATACAATGGAAATAATGATACTGACCTTTGTAAAGTGCTTTGAGATGAAAAGTGCAAATTATTATTATTTATTATATTGCAGATCAGCTACAAGCTTCTACATCAGTTGGGGGGGGGGGGAATAAGACATAAAAAAGAGATTCAAGATTCCACTTTCAGAGTGTCTCCCATCCATAGAGCTTTAAAAAACACTTATCAGCTTATCCTCACGGTGCACCTCTGAGGTAGACAAGTGTTGTTATTTCTATTTTAAAGATGGGGAAACTGAAGTACAGGAGTACTGTTTCCAGATTCCCAGCTTTAATTTGTGCACCACATGATCCTCAGCTTGGTAACAAAGTTAAGATCCAAAAGGGCATAGTTAATATCATTGTCAGGAGAAGAACTCACAAAGGAACTTTCCCACCCATTAGCAGGCAAAGCTCAATGAGAGAAAATCCATCTGATCATTTTTCACACCCTAGGCCTCATTCTCCGCTGCCCTGCACCTCGAGGTGTCAATTATACCTGTGCAAAGTGAGTGTGAAGTGGCTGTGAAATGCTACCAATTCAGGATGGTTGCATTTCACACCCACTTTGCACAGGTATGTCAATGAGTGCACATGTTGCAAGGCAGAAGAGAGGATCAGGCTGTAGCTCATCTCTGTGTGACGGGTTAGATCACAGAAACCCCCTTGGGTTTGTCAACTGATGTGCCAAGACTACTTCTGCCCCTGCTTTCCCTGTCAGCCTGGGACTCCAGCACCCTGTCTTGTTGAGCCAGACACGCCAGTCTACTCCAACACAGACCCAGGGTCTGAACCACGTGCCCCAAAGCTGCAGACTTAACTGAAAGCAACTTACAGAAGTGTTCCTGTCTTTAACACTCAGATACCCAATTCCCAATGGGGTCCAAACCCCAAATAAATCCATTTTATCCTGTATAAAGCTTATACAGGGTAAACTCATAAATTGTTCGCCCTCTATAACACTGATGGAGAGATATGCACAGCAGTTTGCCCCCCTCAACCCCCCAGGTATTAATACATACTCTGGGTTAATTAATAAGTAAAAAGTGATTTTATTAAATACAGAAAGTAGGATTTAAGTGGTTCCAAGTAGTAACAGAACAAAGTGAATTACCAAGTAAAATAAAATAAAACATGCAAGTCTAAGCCTAGTACAGTAATAAAACTGAATACAGATAAAATCTCGCCCTCAGAGATGTTTCAATAAGTTTCTTTCACAGCCTGGGCGCCGTCCTAGTCTGGGCACAATCCTTTCTCCTGGTACAGCCCTTGTTCTAGCTCAGGTAGTAGCTAGGGGATTTCTCATGACTGCAGCCCCCTTTGTTCTGTTCCACCCACTTATATATCTTTGGCACAAGGCGGGAATCTTTTGTCTCTCTGGGTCCCGTCCCCCCCCACACACACACTTCTAAATGGAAAAGCACCAGGTTAAAGATGGATTCCAGTTCAGGTGACATGATCACATGTCACTATAAGACTTCATTGCCCACTTGCCAGCACACACGTATACAGGAAGACTTACAAGTAAAACAGAGCCATCTACAGTCAATTGTCCTGGTTAATGGGAGCCATCAAAATTCCAAACCACCATTAATGGCCCACACTTTGCATAATTACAATAGGCCCTCAGAATTATATTTCATATTTCTAGTTTCAGATACAAGAATGATACATTCATACAAATAGGATGACCACACTCAGTAGATTATAAGCTTTGTAATGATACCTTACAAAGGACCTTTTGCATGAAGCATATTCCAGTTACATTATATTCACACTCATTAGCATAGTTTCATAAAATCATATAGAGTCCAACGTCACACTCAGGGCTCATCTACGCACGGAATTAAAGTGGAGGCAGTGATATCGGCATACAGGTGTTTATACTAGTTGTGACAGGCTGACAATTCCCTGTAGTATCCTGAACAAACCTTATGGAATTAAGAAACTTTATTGAATTAAATTAAACCTTATTGAATTAGGGTTAATATCTTTGGGGTACATTGTATTAAAAATGCAATTGAGTGTGTATTATTGTAGCATTGTATGTACCTTCTCTAGATGCTAATGTACTTCCTCTGTTATCAACCCTTTGTAGCAACCCCCCTGGAGAGAGATGCATATACTGGTTCCAACTGGATTCTCCAGGGGCCAACCGGCAAAGAAAAAGTTTTTGGATAAAGAGCCTGGTTTTAAACAGGCTGATGGCCTTCTTCCTGCTCCAGCAAACGGACAGGACCCCTGGTCCACAGAGGGCCCTAATCCTTAGGGGAGGGTTGGAAGGACTGGGCCTACTGAGGCCTCATAAGCCTGGGTGCTTGTTCTGAGTTGAAGCTGTGATGAGCTGGTAACCACAAGGAATCCCCCTTGCGTGGGGGTTTAAAGGACTGTTCCTGTCAGAATCCATGTTAGGTGGGGGTGATCTGGGCATGCGTGTAGGTTCTTTCATTGTTTTTATCTGTTTTCTCTGTGGTGCTTTTCACCTTAAGAATAAAGCAGGCTTGCATAGAAAGTGCTGGCTGGTAAGTTATATCTGTAGCAAAGGTTACAGTCAACCTGTTAAACAGCTCTGAAGATGAAGCAAGCAGGTGTCTTTGTGCTGGGAAATGCACAGTGAAGGCAGGGAACTGTTCAGCCTGGAAATACCCCAGTCAGAAGGGAGAGAAGGGCGTGTACCTCAACCCAACAACAGCAACAGCTGGGAGCCGAGAGTGGGTGCCCTTGCTGGTCCACTGAGGGGAAATGCAGGTGCAGTTGCCCTGAACTGTGACACCGGTGTAGATATTCCTGTATGGGATTTGGAATAGTGATACTGGTATAAGGCACCTGCTTACCGGTATAACTGTGCCCACACTAGGGGTTGTACCAGTGTCATTATATTGGTTTAAAAAAAATCACATCCTTATCCAAAATAGTTCCAGTTGTACAAAAACTGTGTGTAGGCCTAAGAGCGTTCGAAACCACGCTGAGCACTGTTCCTCCAACTCCAACCTCTTTGCATTTATTTGTATGAACACCAGATGGCGCAACAACCAAGGTCTTAGAGCTAGCAGGGGTCGGCAACCTTTCAGAAGTGATGTGCCGAGTCTTCATTTATTCACTCTAATTTAAGGTTTCGTGTGCCAGTCATACATGTTAACGTTTTTAGAAGGTCTCTTTCTATAAGTCTATAATATATAACTAAACTATTGTTGTATGTAAAGTAAATAAGGTTTTTAAAATGTTTAAGAAGCTTCATTTAAAATTAAATTAAAATGCAGAGCCCCCCGGACCGGTGGCCAGGACCCGGGCAGTGTGAGTGCCACTGAAAATCAGCTCGCTTGCCGCCTTTGGCACGCATGCCATAGGTTGCCTACCCCTGAGCTAGACCCAGGAGCACCCCCTGCAAAATGAATGCCAAAATGAATGCAAACGATGGAAGGAAAAGAGAGGGGAGTAAACATAAACAGAGCTGCCGGTTTGTGTTAGAAACATGATTCAAGGGGATTCCAAGCTGCCCAGCCGTCAGAGCTGCCAAGCCAAGAGCCACACGGACAGTGTATCCGGAACCCAAGAACTGTTATAAAGCAACAGAATGCAGCCACTCTCATCTTTCACATGGAGATGCAGAGCTTGATTCAAGCTCTAAGATAATTTTATGCCAGGACCTGTAGACTCTATGGACTGAACCTTTGTATTAAAGAAGAAAGCAGGCCCCATTACAGAGCTCACAGGCTTCAGGGGAGGTTTACCCACTCCTGTGGTAGAGATTGAGCTGGATCCCAGGGGCTCTGGAGTGGACTTTGTCTTGCATGGCCCTGGAGTAGAAAGTTGTATGTACTGCTCTCTCTTGTCAAGTGAGTAGGTCTCAAAGTTTGGGATCCACATTTCTCATCATCCCACCAGACCCTGGGTGGTGTGAACCCACTTCTTGTTTTTGACATGCAGGAGGGCGAGGGGAGGACTCATTTCTCCGAGTCTGTGTCTGTCTTTGAGGTCCCTCAGGGCTGAAGAGGGCTGTGACTATTGAAATACAGTCCTATATATTATAGACAGCACATTGGAGAAGAGTCAGCTGGGCTTTGCAGAGGAGAGGGCAAAGGGAGAAAAATCTATAGACTCTCCTTTCCCATATGGGGGCGGGGGGGAAATAATATATTTCCTATACTGAGATGGGCTGTGTGCTGCTTAACATGTGCCAGAGGGGTGTACAAGTGATTCACCGTTGGAACACTTCATGCTGAAAAATAACTCGCTGTCAAACAGGGAGGTTGCATCTAATGGGTCCCGTGGGGGTCTGTCCTGAGTCTGGTCCTAACTCAGTATTTTCATTAATGACTTGGATAATCGAGTGGAGAGAGCGCTTATCAAATCTGTGGATGATACCAAGCTGGGAGGGCTTGCAAGCAGACAGGATTAGAATTCAAAATGATCTTGATAAATTGGAGAATTGGTCTGCAATTAATAAGATGACATTCAATAAAGACAAATGCAAAGTACTATACTTAGGAAGGAAAAATCCAATGCACAAATATAAAAAGGGGAACAACTGGCTAGGAAGCAGTACTGCAGAAACCGATCTGGGGGTTATAGTGGATCACAAATTGAATCTGAATCAACAGTGTGGTGCTGTTGCAAAAAAGGTGAATGCCATTCTGGGATGTGTTAACAGGAGAAGATACAGGAGATAGTAGTTCTGCTCCACTCAGCACTGGGGAGGAGTACTCTGGAGTACTGTGTCCAGTTTTGGCCATCACACTTTAATAAAGAAGTGAACAAATTGGAGAGAGTCCAGCGGAGAGTAACAACAATGATAAGAGGTTTGGAAAACATGACCTATGAGGAAAGGTTGAAGGAAGTGGGCATGTTTAGTCTAGAGAAGGGGGACATGACCTCCGTCTTCAAATACGTAAAAGGTTGTTATCAAGAGGAAGGTGATCAACTGCTATTCACTGGACAAGAAGTCATCAGCTGAATTTGCAGCAAGGGAGATTTAGGTTAGATATTAGGGAAAACTTCCTAACTCTAAGGATTGTTGAGTACTGGAAGGGAGGCTGTGAAATCCCTGTTATTGGAAGTTTTTAAGAACAGGTTAAACACCTGTCAGGACTGGACTAGGTGTACTCAGTCCTACCTCAGCATGGGGGGAAGGAGTGGATGGCCTCTTGAGGTGCCTTCCAGCCCCTTAGTGGATCTATGCTGTTATCCCCTTAGCTCTTACCTTCTAAATAGGATCAAGATGGGTCAGTACTTGTCTGAGACACCGCCTAAGAACCACCAAGGCATTGCAGTACAGATGATGGTGGCACCCTTTTCTTCTAATCTGCATGGAGCCAGTGCCCCAGGACGGTGTTGGAGGGACTGTCTTTTGACTGTTAAACTGTCCAGTGGTTCTCATTAAAGAACTCCTGGGTTTTTTGCAAAAGTAAAGGTGTTCATGGGCGTGGGTGTCTTACGTCTGCTATCCTGGCCAAATTCAGAGCTTGGTAATTGCACTCTGCCTTCCTAAGCTCCCCGTGCAGTTTCAGCTGGAAGCAGGATTCTTTTCCCAGCTGAATGCATTGAGGTGTTGTGGGCTGTTAAGCAGCTGATGTGTTTCATCCCAGAAGTGGCTGCATTTCAGTTGGTGGATAAAGTGATGTCTCTGGACAGTGACAGTGGAAGCTGGACGCTAGTTGAAGAGTATTTTTGGATTCTTTGAGGTGAGAGGCACTAGACAAATACACACTATTTGTATCACTGGTACAATGTATTAGCAATATCATGAAACTGGCCACAAGTTAGAACAGAAGCATCCCCTTCCCTTTTCCGTAAAACGTGCCCCTGACTTCAGGGGAGTTTAGAGCTTCCCCTTTCTACAGTTACCCCTCACACATCCATGCATGCAGACTCCTCCACACACACCCGCCCTCTTTGCCTGCTGGCTCATGTGGAGGCTGATGCCTGTTTGTTTTGAGAGCAACTTCCCAGAGGAGGTCAGGTTAGAGCCCCCTTTAAACTCACAGAGGAGGCAGCTGCAGGGAGAGACTGCACTTCTGACGCACATCAGGAGGAGCTGGATGACTGTGCTTTATCCAAACACCGAGCCAGGCTGCACTTTGCAGATGCATCAGGAACTGTGGGGTGGGCTGTGACTCACTGGGACAGAGCTGGCCGTTCTCTGGTGCGTGGGTAGTAGTAATACTTATCACTTAACACTGCACAAACATTGTTTAATCCTCAAAACACCCCAGTGAGGTGAGGGTGGGGATCATTATCCCTATGCTACACCTGGAGAAACTGAGGCACAGAGGGGGACGTGATTTGCCTAAGATCCTTATTCTGTTTTTCTGTCTCCAAGTTATAGCAGGGAGAAGAGAGACTATGCAACAAGGACCAAATCCTGCAGTCTTTACTCAGGCAAAAACTCCAGCCAAGTTTGGCCTGGGTGAGGACTGTAGGACTGGGTCGTAGATGAGAACTGCAAAGTCCCCACACCACTCTGCAGGGTGTAGTGCCGCTTTGTGTGTCAGGCGGGGCGTGGGGGCAGGAGAGAGGGAGTCCATGAGCCTGTGATGCATGGGAAGGATGGGGACAGGGTCCTGCTGGGAAAAATGTAGAGGTGTGAGGAAGAACCTGCCAGGAGCAAGTGATTTCTTTGATCACGTCTTAATCCTCTGTTGGGGGACAAGTGTGACTTTTGAATGGATTTTGGAGTCACTGGTGATTTCTCATACAGCTGGAAAAGTTTTAGATCCTGGATGTTTTTATGGACAGATGCTGTCTCTGGACAATGTAACCAGGCGAGGGGAACGGCCTACCGTACAAGAATATGAAAGGGGATCTGATTTTAGGGCCTGTCCCTGCTGTCCTGAGTCAGGTTGGTAGGATCAGATCTCTTATCTAGTTGTCGTTACATTCTGGACCGGACTCTTATTTACACTACAGCTGCTGGATGTTGCTCTGCTGCTGCAAAAGGGCCTTGCATGAGTAAATGACATTTGCACTTGCTCGAAGAGCCCTGTACTCTGCTAGCATGGTGTCAAGACTCCTTCGTGCACCTGAGAATCAGCCCTTCTGTTTAGTGGCTGTGTGAGCCCCTTGAGCTCACGGATAGGCAGAATGGGCAGGTCTATGACACACACACACACAATCATTTTTCTCCCCTTCCGTCCCCCGGTCATATTCCAGTATTTAACAAATAGAATAACGTGCCTTTCAGAGTCCAGGCAGAAGGGCTATGGGAGCAACTTTCACTCCATCTGGCTGGCTTCAAATTTGAATTAAACCGGCAGTAATTGGATGTTTGAGACAGGAGCAGGGAATGGCTCCATGTCCTGATGGTCCTGCCACACTATCTATCCTCCATTGTGACTGGAGCTGCCCATATCTCTGGCCACCCTGGGAGCAGGTGCTGCCACATTTAACCTCGTAGGCAGGACAGGCTCCGTTAGATTTTGCAGCCTGCCCTGCGTCGGTCCAGTCTGGGGTTTCTAAGAGGAATAAGGAAGAAGGAGCAGTGCTAGTGCAACGTCCGTTTGTGCCGCTCTATGCCCAGGCCACGGCGGATATGAGTTTGTTACAGCCCCGCCTAGAGTCTGGCTCTTTAGCTCATGCTGTAGCAACTCATGCGTTTTGCTGTGGAGGTCCCCAGTTCAATCCCTGCTGGGAACCAAGAGTGGCTGTTGTACACACATCGACACGTCATCTCTAGAGACCTGGGTTCAAATTCAAATGGGGAAAAACCCCTCAGTAAAGTGAGTTGGGCAGCTTCCAGTTTAGTCTCAGTGACCATTTATCTGCAGCATAAAACCACTGTATAATCTGGCACCACTGAGCATGAGAGGCCAAGGACTGGGTGAGTCAGCACCCTGCTGTGGGAACCTAGAATTAGGACCGTTTCAAGTGCTGTAGGTCAAAGATGAGGAACATTGCAAGGGTTTCAGTGGGGGGCTCAGGGCTATCACAGCATGGGGGGTCTGTAGGTCCAGCTTTAATGTGTGGGCAAGAGTTCATCTGCCTGACTGTTTGGGAACAGAGCTCGGCTGCACTTCCTTTCCACAACATATTCACATTCAGCCATGGTGTTTGCTATTTGTTGTTCTCCTGTTTCAAAAGTTTCACCCATCCAATCAGGGAGCAGAGACAACACCATGTGACTTAGGTGACCGCTCACCACAAGTTGTGAAGAGTCGGAAAGGATGGCTCGCAATTGACCCGCAGGCTGAAAGCTGTTAGCTCAAACTACTCAGTGCCCCAGAAACCAGGCTAACTGCATCTCCGATCCCTCCTGATCTCTCCGGGGGCACCCTCTCCAGGCCTCTGGCCATCAGTCTCGAGCCAGAATCACCCAGCGTTGAAGTCCTCTGTGTAACAACCAGAGCAAGTGTGATAGGTCCTGCAAGTCTGTTCCCTCTGGGGCAATGACAGTGCTGATCAGTGGCCAAACAGCTTCCTCCAAGCAAACATTTAGAACAGAAGTATTTGAGAGAAAACAGACCTTAAAACCAACAAAACAGACTGTGTGCACAGCTAGCTCTTCCAAAGGGTTTCCCATTCCCTGGCTTTGGGAGGGGCCTACTGCTTAGACTCCCTCCGCAAGTCCCCATACCCCTCTATTCCCTCCCTCCCTCTCTTTGTGTCAGCCTGTCTCTCTAGACAGCTTCTGACAGTGACTCCCTTCTCTCCCTGAGAAGGACTTTTAAACTCTGACGGGTTCTTTTGATCGTCAGGCTCCTCTTAAGGAGGCTTGAGAGATGAGATGGGATCCTGGAAGCTAACCATTTGCCCCACTCTCTTT
Organism: Terrapene triunguis; assembly: GCF_002925995.2. NCBI lineage: Eukaryota > Metazoa > Chordata > Testudines > Emydidae > Terrapene > Terrapene triunguis. The sequence continues at coordinate 7,499,700 of NW_020664589.1, read as the reverse complement.
CAAGGATGTGCTGGGGTCTATTGTATTGCTTTCCAGTTTGCTCTTCCCACAGCCCCCTGTTGCGTTAGATCAATACAGTCATACAGGAAATCCTAGTAATCTGCCATAGTCCTACACTAACCTTACTGTAGGGGCCAGGCTATTCACAATAGTCAGACTCTTAATACACATCTGTATTAATGGGCTAATATGCAGCAGTCCCACAACTGTCCCACTCAGTGAAAGTGTCTGGATGAGGAATGATAAGGACTGGATCACAGATGAACAGCAAACAAGGGTGGGGAATTTGTGTTAAATAAATAATTGAGCATGCCGATCTGCAGCCTTTCCCTTTGGCAGGGGCTGTGTCCTGAGCGCCTTGTTCCCAGCGAGCTCGGCGGCATGGCTCTACTATGGCTCCAGGGTAGCGTGAACTGGGCCCATCTTCATGGTCCACTTGCCTGTCAAAGCGCTGACCTGAAAGGGAGCTGGCAGTGGCACCCAATCCATGGCACTGTAGTTCCTACACTTTCGCAGCCTGGAAGCCCCAGGGCCAGAGTGACTCAGCAGGTCAGAAACTAGCTGGGACTGTGAGGCTCAGATCCCCGGATTATCCAGCTATAACAAGAGGATCCCAGAACAGCCACGCTTTTGGAGGCAGGATATCCGGAATCTTTGCAAGCCCAGCTCTCTCGCTCTCTAACGAGGCAAACCTTTTCTGCACGTTGTGATCTTTGGCACAAGCCAACAATCCCCGATTTTTCCAGTGAACCCAATGGAGATCTTCTCCTGGCTTTACTTTGAAAGTGAATTTGTTTGCTGGTGAGCTGGGAGCCCTGCAAACTGAATCCTCTAATTATAGCCCCAGACAGGCAGCTCCAGTGCAAACGTCACGTGCACGCTGCTCGGCTAACTAGCTTCCCTCACCAATGAGCCTCAACTCTGACTTCTAAGGGAATGGGGGGAGCTCATTCTCCATGGCTTGTTCCGTCTTTGGCCTCCCTGCTGAGGCTGCCGACAAGTCATCCAGCTGCAACAGTGTTTTCTGTGACGTGGGCCACCTCCACAATAGGAAATGGACTGAGCTCTATTTATCCACAGATCACCGGTCACCCTACTGTCTAGGCCTGTGATCACCAGCTCATTCCAGGCCACTGGACCACCACCAGCCACCGCCATCTGGGCTTGATTTTAGCCAGTGATCTAGAAGTGATAGGTCCCCACAGCCTGCTAGCAGTCCCCTGAGCAACCCAGTCCCTTCCACTGACTTTTTATGAACTGCTGCCTGGGGTTTGTCTGGGAGAATGTACGTGTCTTCTGTTGGACAAATGGAGCTCTCTTGAATGTTAGCCGCAGGGGAGCGAGTGCTCAGCAGAATACGTAACGAATTAATACCATTATTTGGATTGTGGTAGCACCTAGCAGCCACAGTCCTAGACCAGCGCTAGGTGCTGTGCCAACGCAGAACAAAGAGACAGGCCCTGCCCTCAGGAGCGAACAAGCTACAGAGGGGGAGGCGGGTGGGGACAGATCCTCAACTGGTGGAAATGACCCGGCTCCAAACCCCTGGGCTGATTTACACCAGTGGAGGCTCTGGCTGCGGGTGTTAACCATTAGCAATGCAGCCCTTCCCCTGCTGTCTTGAGAGGGAAACGTGCTACTGCATCCAAGCAGCCCTGAGTCTGTTGCCCCAGCTAGGGTAGGATTACACAGCCATGAGCAGAAGTGAAAGATGAGAAAGTGAAAAGGCTCAGTGTGTTTGAAGCCATTTCCCTCCGACGGCACTTGCACAGGTGTTGGGATCGACTGTCCGGCGCCTCTCACTTCTTCCCAAAGCAGCCCGGAAAGGTAAGCCTTGTGCAGCCGAGGGCTAGGTGAGGGGTGGGGTGGGTGTGCTTGGGGTCACAGCCCTTCTCTTCTCTGTTTCCCCGCTCCCTGTGTTGGGTGGAATCCTGTTAGTTGGAGCAGTCCGACCAGTTGCACCTGTTTTGACCTTTACATCTCCATACCCAGCGCCATCAAACAGTGAGCTTCCCACCCAGAAATGAGTGCAGAAGGCAGGATTGCCATTTTGCAAGTGCAGAACAAACACCGCTAGGCATTTTAAGTCATGTGGAGTCTGTCATTTCCATCAGCTGCTATGTTCTTTACCTGCAGCTCCAGGAGGGGTGAATGGCTTTTTTAGCTGGAGGGGGAATCCAAGAAATCTCTTCAAACACAGGAGCCCTGACTCCGACTGGCTTTAGGAAGAGCAGTGTTTGATCCGGAGCTGGATGCTCACTGATTGCTCAGACCTGATTCCACTATATAAACAATCTCCAGGCTCCCATAGTCTTTGACTTCAGAGTCCCAGAGGTTCAGGGGGAGTTTGTTTTTCCCCAGGTTGGTTTGGAAGGGGAAAGCGGCTGCTAAGCAGTCGACGTTCAGTGTAGGGGTATATACGTTGGTGTGGGGAAATGTGCATGCATGTATCTGTACTCCGCATGTCTATGCCTAAGAGAAAAGAGGCATATCTGTTTGTGTAGCTCTGCGGGTGTTTGTGCAGTTGCGTGTGTGTGTGTGTGTGTGTGTGTGTGCATGCGCAGAGAGGGTTGCATGTGTCTATGAGTGCGTTTGCGTGTAGGTTTATATGACTCGGTGTATCTGAGCCTGGGGGATGTGTGGGTGCAGGACAACGACTGGCTGTTGGGGTATACGTGTGACTCCCTGTGTCGGGGGTGACGTATGTTTGGATATCGGTGTGTTTGTGGGGCGACGTGTTTATGTGTGTGTACATGTGGCTTTGCGTATGCGGATGTATGGTTGTATCTACAAGTGAACAAAACTAGGTTGTGTGTGTGTTTGTGTGGCTAGATCTGTATGGGTGCATATATGTATTTGTGGTTGTGTGTGTGTGTGGGTGCTTGTGTAGCTGTGAGGTGGGGGGGTTTGTGTGGCTGGGTGTGGTTATTTCTCTACGCTGGGGTATTGAACAGCTCCATGGACACCAGGTCTATGTGACTTGGGAAATATTGTCTGTTTTTCTTTTGTTCCTGGGGGAAATCATTTCCCCCAAATCTCAGCCACTCTAGCTCTCTGTTACCTCTTAAAAAAACATCCCCAGTTCTCATGGGTGCAGCAGCCCCATTTTGCACGACACTGGGAGAAGTGAAGGGAAAAAATGGCTCAAGATGAGTAACGATTTGTGGGCGGGTTTCTGGAGGTACTGAGCACCTGCAGCCCCTCTGGATTTCATTGGACTTTGGGGGTGCTCAAATCCCCACCTCTCAGGCCATTGGTAAGTCAGCCTTCCTCCATCTCTGTAGCCACAAGGGTGTCTGCCTCTCTCCATTACTGGGGACACCCCGGGCTCCTCTTGCCCATTCCAGTGCACATCGTGAATATCTGCTGTAGTCAAGGGAGTTTGACTGGCGTAAATCCAGTGGGGGATCAGAATTAGGCTCTGTGTTACCTTCACAGTTGGGCTCTGGGATGTTATTGTGTCTGCTCAGATGCTCCTGGAAATTTACTCTTTAGGCTGTCATCCCCGCCCCCGCTGGCCACATGCGCTAAAAGCAAAGCCCTGTGTCAGCAACCATCCGTGAGCCTGATGCCCCTCTGTGCTTTCCGACGGCGGGGTTGACTCAGGAAGGTCTGAGTCCAAGCCTGCTTTGCAAAGGCTGCGATAAGGATTCCAGGCACGAGCTGCCTCAACTGTTGGGTTGACATCAACAAATACTGGAGAAAAATGGCTCTGCACCTCGTTGTTTGGCAGCTTTTGACCCCACAGTGTCAGCAGGAATGTGATCACTGGAGACGCACAGGGCAGTTCAAGCCTCACAACTCAGCTTACACCAGCCTATCTGCATAGACACCTCACCCACAGAAAGCGTCTCTGATCCTGCAGAAATGTGTGGGCGCACAGATGCTTTCCCTTGCTCTCACTGCATGCACCGGCTGGCTCAGTACGTCCCACGGTGGTGCCGTGCGCAGTGAGCTGACGCTGATCACAAGTTTGTGAAGCTTTTTAAAGCCAGGGTGCAGCTCCTCGATGAATGAAAATCAGTAACACTTTGCCCTTCTAGAGCACCTTTCTTCTGAGGACCTCAAAGCACTTTACAGACATGAATGAGTTCACCCTCCCAACGCCCTTCGAGGTAGGTAAGTAATTATGGCCTTCCATGGGACAGGTGGGGAAACTAAGGCACGGAGAGGGGACGGGAACTGGCACAAGCCCATGCAGTGAGTCAGTGGCAAGGCAGAGCTAAAGAAACCAGGAGCACTGACTCCAAGTGCCCCTGCTCTGTCCACTCGATCCCATTGCCACAATAGCCTGCAGCATGTTGTTTAGCAGATTGTGTTTCCACCATGGCAGAGCAGGACCTTGTCGGCACAGGCATTAGTTGTAGATACCGTCTGAGATTTTGGGGGAATTGGGCTGTCCAGTTCCCATTCATAATAATGACTGGGTTGGGTTTGTGGGTCAGTGTGAGAGAGATGGTCGGGTAAGGAGGCTGTATAACTCCATCTACACGTGCGAAGCTGTCACATTCCTTTTCCTTTCCTTTGGAATTGATGCCTTCCAGCCTGGCCCGGATACCCATCCCGAAGCCCTTGCATTTCGGGGGCCTTTGCAGAGCCCGTTAATGAGTTGAGGTGGAAATTGTGCGGTGCTGAGGAGGGTGGTTCATATTGCAGGGAAAGGCGATACAGCGCATCTCAGGTATCACCTACGTCCAGATGCAAATAAATAATAGAGCTACCATGCAATTAGGATTGGCTGATGTTTGAATGAAACATACCCCCTGCTGCAGTAACTGAAACAAAACCCCAGCAGGGTCAGGTGGAAGCGAGTGTGGTGGATTAACAACCTGACCTTTCACCCCTAGTTGCAGCAGAACACGGCTGGGTTTGCTCCTTCCTCATGCATAATCCTCAGCAAAATTGCCAGCTGGGTTCTGATTTCAGGGTCTGCACTGGGTGTACAAAGCTGAATCAACACAGCTTGAGGATGGAATATCAGGTTGCACCTGTGGTGCTGGCAGTGAGATTCTGTTTGGACGTGGAAACTACGCATCCACGATACGGAAGTCATTTGTGGTCTAGTGGTTAGACAAAGGGACTGGGAGTCTGGACACCTGGGCTCTGTTTCCTGTGCTGCTGCTGCCACTCCCTGAGGCTGTGTCTACACTGCATTGTAGTCCCGGGTCTGTGGGAGCTGGGATTGTGACTCAGTGTATCCCAGCCCATGCTTGAGCGCATAGGCGCCGGCTTTCTCATTTCCACAGGGGTGCTTGACCTCCACTCCGCCCCAGGCCTCACCCCCACTCCACTCCATCCTCCATGGCCCCATCCCTGCCCCACCTCTGTCTACCTGCACGCCACCTCTTCCTGCCCTGTTCCGTCCCCTCTCCCAAGTGTGCCCTGCCCTTGCTCCGCCCTCTTACCTCCAGCGCCTCTTGCACACCTCTGAACAGCTGATCCGTAGCGGGCGGGAGGCGCTGGGAGGTAGGGGGAGAAGCTGATTGGCAGGGCCCACCTTTTTTTTCTGTGGGTGCTCCAGCCCCGGACCCCCCCACAGAGTCGGTGCCGATGCTTGAGCGTCCAAGCTGTATTGTAAACCTGGGTTTACAGTTTCTGGGCCTGGGTCTCACAGCTGTGCTAATTCATCCACACTGCACTATGCTGACCTTCTGACTTGGGTCTGCGGCTTGAGGTAAGTCTACGCTGCAAAATGACAGGACTTGGACCCACTCCCCTAGCAGGATCCTAGGATCCTGAGTGGTTGCTGACCCAAGTCAGACTGATTTGTGTGTGGACAGAAGAGGGGCTTGGGTGCAAACCTGAGTCAGAGCCCAGGCTTTGTGTGCACTACCCTGAGCGACTTTGGGTAAGTCACTTAAACTGTCCATGCCTTGGTTTCCCATCCGTTAAATGGAGATAACTACTAGATTTAGATCCTACTAAATTTATATCCTGCTTGGAAATTGTGGCTTCTAAATCTAGTCTAATCGGAAACTTGAGAATCCATTTCCATTTGGCTTTGGTGGACCTCAAGCCTGGCACATTCTATTCTCTTGGCCATCCTCGAAGCAGCAAGAAAAGAATAACTTGCAGTCAAGATTCTTTATTGTTTGCATAGCTCAGGCTCCTGATAGAGAGAGAGAGAAATGGGGTGAAATCCAGAAATCAATGCGAGTTTTGCCATTGACCTCAATTGGGCCATGATTTCACCCTCAAATTTAATGTATTAGTATTAATTGTATGGATGCTTGTCAAGCACCTTGAAACCCTCAGGTGAAAGGTGCTTGAGAAGTGCTAAGTGTTATTTGAGCGGGACTGGAACCAGAACCTTTGACCTGAAACGGGGGACCCCAGACCAGAACCGCTCCTGGCTTGGGGTGTGCAAGGCTAAATGCCCTGGGTTTTGGTGTGTATCTTATTGCCGAGGGAGAGTCCATGTGGCTCACTAAGACCTCAGTTTTGCAGAGCTGCCGTTGATGCCTCTGTATGTTCTAATCAGCTGTGTCAGACGGGTTTCCAGAAGAGGCGAACACGCAAAGAAGAAGTGACTGCTGCTGCCATGCGCTGCTGCCTGAAACTGTTTCCCTGATTTGTTCTCACAGGCCAAGTCTGGTTCCTCGCCTAATGTAACGAAGGCTGCTCAGAGGCAGACTGTGTGCTGGGAGCTGAGCGAGGGATCAACGAAGAACATTGCTGCACTGCCCCAGCAGAACGAAGGCTTGAGGACAAGAACCCATCTTCATGGTCTCCTAAAAGCTGCTTTTGTTATAGAGACCCTTGGAAGGGTCGATAACCGGAGAACACAATGGCTCTGAACGGCCAGCAACCCTGGGCATGAGTGATGGAGAGCGTTGTGCCTGGAGAATGCCGTACCAGCCAGGCTGGGAAAGGCACAGGGCTTTGATTTCCGCCCCTTTGGGGAATCCCAGCACAGAGACGTCTCTGAAGTGGAACAACGCCACCAGCCTGTCTATTTCTGTGCAGCCCGGAGCGTCAGACTTTGGCCTTGAAACCTCCAAGCTCCTGTGCCCCTGAGTGGCTGACCATGGGGTGTGCCGTGTGCTCCCCCTTGGTGGAGATCTGGGATGTGACAACCAAACAGCCTAGCACCAGCTGCCTGGAGCTCTCCGTCTTCCCCAAGGCCCAATCCCAGGATTATCTGCCCATCTCCGCCCTGCACTCGGTGTCTTCCTTCTCCGATGCCGAGGACGGCTGTGAAGAAGTCCCCGTGGCTAGCCTGACTCTGGACAATGGCTCTGACACTGAGTGAAGCCCTGAGAAATAGCTGTCTCTGAAGAGTCTCATGCAGGGGACCGATAGACGCAAGGGGCTTGCCAGTAAGCGGCAGTGGGACTGGCTTGCATGGACTGGGGCGGCATGCTCCAATCACAGGTCCCCCCCGTAGAGCCAGTTGGCATAGACTTCTTTCTGAGAGGGCCTGATTCTCCACTGCCTTGCACCGTGTGCTGTCATTTACGTCAGTGCAAGGTGAGGGTAAAACGCTACCAGGGCAATGAAAAGTCAGGCCCAAGTGGGGGCCTGATTCTAATCTCACACTGGTTTTACGCAGGTGTAACTCCATCGACTTCACTGGATGAATCCTGATTTGCACCGGGGTAAGTGAGAGCAGAATCAGGCCCTCGATTTCCACCAGGTCCTTGCTGTGTTTGGCATAAAAGAATTGAAGAGTCTGGAGGCAAGTTAGAAAAATAGCAGCTGTTGTTATTGAAAGTGAAATTCAACTACAGGAGCGAGGCTGGTGCCTCCTCCCACTTGGAGAGGATGCGGCCGTTCGCTAGCAGGGCACTGAATGGAAACACACCCGAGCAATACAGTGCAAAAGAAAAAGCATTACATCATCAAGACAACCTCTCATTGGCTGATTCATGATTCTGATTTACCCTCCAACTTCTGAGAGCAGATTCACTTTTTCAGCAACCTCCCATACTCCAGTCTTCCCCTTCCATTTAAACTGAGCCCCGAGGCAACCCTGTGGCACCTTAGGCAGCTTTCCAAGTTCCTCTGAGTTGGATCAGCCCAGTTCCCAGATGCGGCTGTCCACTTTCTTTTCATTGTGACAGCATCCGTGTAGGAAGAGGGCCACTGGCACCAGCACTGCTTCCCTGGAAACGAGTGATACGTATTCATTAGATAGGGGACAGAGTGAGAGATGTGGGTTTCTTCGTTCATGATGTTTTGAATACGACCTCCTCCGTTAGTCCAGCTGTTTCACTGTGTATGTAGATGAGCAGAGGGAATTAATCCTAATGAATACTTTCTACTTCAACACTGCCTTTCTTTCATACAAGTATCTCAAAGTGCTTTACAAGCATCTGTTAATTACGCCTCACATCACCCTCTGCCAGCGAGGGGAGTATCGTTATCCCCATGGTGCAGATGGGTAAGAAGAGATACAGAGAGATGAAAGTGACTCACCAAGATCATGCAATGAAGAAACAGAGTCAAAGAGAACCCAGGCATTCTGACTTTCAGTCCTCTGATCTCACCATTAGGCAACACTGCCTCTCTGGGCAGATGCAATTGTTCTGTCCCTCTTAAAGAGTAGAATGGGGTGGCACCCATCTCTCTTGAGCGCCCCTTCTGGTCAGGTGTGTCTGTAGTCTTTAAATAGTCCCAGCCATGGTATCGGGCCATACCCCCAGGGCTTCCTCCCTGGAGGCAATGGTTTCGCCCTCTCTGATCTGTTCTGGCCCCAGCTGGGCCTCTTAGCCGTTTAGTTCCCCTTCCGGGGGTTTATCTCAGTTCAACTGCAGGCCCACTTCCCTAGTAGCGTTTGAGGGTGTGGGGGGATCTGGGCCCAGCCACTACTCTGGGTCCCAGCCCAGGGACCCTAAGAATAGCAGCCATATGCCACTGTGTCCCTTTAACGAAACCACCTTCAGTTTCCTGGGCCACTTCCCCGTGGCCCCAGCCTTCATCAAGCCTTCACCATTAGCTCAGGGCTCTTCTACATTCAGGCCCAGCAGCCAGCCAGGGGCTCTTCCTCGCTCCCCCAGTCCTGAGTTGTCCATGGTTCTGCAGTTCCCTTTAGCCACCTTGGAGCACCATCTGCACTCCACTGGCTCCAGCAAGGAACTGACTTGTCTCTGGCGCTGCAGCTCCTTTTATATGGCCCTCATTGGCTACTTCTCCTGCAGCCACTCTAGGCTGTCTGGAGGACTCCTCTACTACTCCTTTCTTGGGGCGGGTGTTGCAGGACCCTGAGACCTCTAGCAAGGGGCCTCTGGGACTAGTCTACCCCGTCACAAAGAGATTGATGTGTGCAGAGTTCTGATCACCATTTATTTTTAAATGAACATTAGCGAGATGGGAATTTTGCAGCTGACAATTCTGAATGATTTAGAGGTGTAGGTGTTTACAGCTGCTCTAAAAAGAGGTTATGGGCTTGTACTCATAGCCATGGAGAAGACCTCATTCATGGGTAAGGAAAAGTTCCAAAGGAATAAAGAGAAAAAATGTTATGAGCCAGTGTGAACTATATTCAAATCTGTGGCTAAATGGCTGTGGAATTACGCTTGGGATGGGCTTCCCTTGATGAAACATAGTTTGAATTTCTTTATCTAGTGAGTAGTCTCCTGTGGAGTGTTTAGACAGCTCAATGAAACATCACTGGAGACAGCTCAATGGAGACTTCTGCTCAATGTGCAGCTGCAGTCAAAAAACAAAGATATTAGGATGCATAAGGAACAGGATGGCGAACAATATGGAAAATATTATAATGCCTTTATATAACTCAGTGATCTGGAATAGCATGTGCAGTACTGATCACCCCATCTCAAAAAGGATAGTGCAGAAATAGAGGGGTTTCAGAGAAGGGTAAAGAGAATGATCAATGGCCTGGAAAAACTCTTCTAGGGAGAGAGATTGAAAAGAAAAGAGTTGAATAAGAGGGGACATGATACAAGGGTATTGAAGAATGTGGGGTCTGGAGAGGGTAGATGAGGAGCTTCTCTTCCCCTTGTAATACATGAACAAGGGGACATGCATTGAAATTAGAAGGTGGGAAAATCAAACCGATAAAAGGAAGTATTTTTTCACACCACGTGTAATTAGACTGTGGAACTCACTGTGACAGGAAGTCGTTGAGGCCAAGATCTTAACAAGATTCAAAAATGGTTTGGACACTTACATGGCTATCAAGAATATCCAGTGTTTTAATTCATAACAGGTTTTGTGGAAGGTAGATCAAACCTCCTGCTTCAGGCTGTAGGCCAATCTCCGACTATTAGAGATCAAGATGAGATCTCGTATCCCACATCTGCTATTGTGGGGTACTTACACCTTCCTCTGAAGCAGCTGGTCTTGGCCGCTGTCAGAGACAGGATACGTGGCTAGATGGACACTGGGGGCTGAGCCAAATCTAGCAATTACTAGTTTCCTATTTAACGGATTACTCCGTAAAGCACTCTGAGATCCCTTGAGCATGAAAGGTGCTAGATAACAATGTTTGGCATTTCTTTCGTGCTTCCCACCTGAGCAGCTTAAAGTGTTTTACACACACTAAGCCTCACAACAGCCCATGTTACAGATGCGCATTATTATCCACATTTCAGAAATGGGGAAATGGAAGCACCGAGAAGCCAAGTTAATTCCATAAAGTCACCCAGTGGGTCGGTTGAAAAGTGGGTAATGGAACCCAAGAGTCCCAGCTCTGACCACTAGCCGACACTTCCTTTCCATTTATCTCTCCGTTCACGTCTTCTGACCAATGGGGCAGTATTTTCTTTTTAACTTCAGCTAACGTGGCTGCACTAACAGACGTGTGTCAGGCTGGACCAGAGGTACTCTGTTGTGTAAATGCTTGTGGTATGAATTCATTCCATCTCAGAGAAGTCGCATACCCCCAGTGCCTGGTACAAGCTCTGAAATTCTGTAATCACTCGGGAGTGAGAGATGTTTGGGCACAAGCCATGGACACAAGAGCATCTCCCGAGGAGCAGAACAGTAATCCTTGCACAGGTACCACATAGATTTCTAAGAGAAATAGCAAGGATTCTTTCTCCAGGCACATTCTCCTTGAGAAGAGACCTGGGGAGGGCTAGTCCAAGGGTTTATTACTTGCTGTAAGCATTAATGTGGGGTCTCTCCACTCAACATGGAAGCTCCCAAATAATTTTGGGCCAAATCCAGGTCCCATTCAAACCCTGGAGTTACACCAGGGGATACATTTGGCCAAGGGTTTTGGAAAATGTAGTGGTTCAATATTATTTATGCTCAGACAACGTGCATGGTGCTGCACAAGACACTGAGGCCAGGTTTGCCCTACAAACGTACATCGGTACAATGACGTCGCTCAGGGGTGTGAAAAATCCACCGGCGCAGACAGCGCTCTGCCAGTGGGAGAGCTTCTCCCGGCAACGTAGCTACCGCCTCTCACGGAGACTTTTCATGCTCATTCTTTTCACTTAGGATATGTCTGCACTACAGCAGCTCTACGGCGCTGCAGGAGTGTTACCGAAACCCACCAGTGACCAAGGGGTTTTCCCATCAACGTCGCTCCAAGAGGGTAGCTGGGTTGATGGAAGAATCCTTCTGTTGACCTCACCACGTCTACACCAGGGGCTCGTTCAACCTAACTGTGGCCTTAGTGTAGACCAGGCCTAGCTCCTATTCTGCTGCCTTCGGGCCTGACTCTGATCTGGCTCACGCTACCTTGATGGCTGCGTAACCCCACTGGCTGCTGATTTACACTGGTGTAACTGAGCTTAGAATTAGGCCCTTTGTGACGATGTCTGTAGTTCTACCCTGGCACTGCAATTTACAGTCTCTGCGCAGGAGGCAGGATTTCAGCAGCATCTCCTCTCGGGATTTGAAGAGGTGGCACCGGTAAGCCCCAGCTTTTAAAAGAAGAAGGGTATTCATTTTCTTCTTTCCAGAATAAATAGCTTGAAGAGCAAGAGTTGTGGTAGCTATAACGAGAGCGTCCAGCAGGTGGCGCCACAAACAATGCAGCTCAAACAACCCCCATTTGCAGTGGAAGAAGAGAACAGAATCTGAAGCTGGCTCAGAGAGAAAGGTGACGTGTAACTGTTGGTAGTGGGGACGAGGGGAGGGCACGGATTTTGAACCCCCTCCCCGCAAATAAATAAATTAATAAAACGATATAAACCCTGGCAGAAATCTGGAGGGGCACGTGACGCCCCTGGCCTCAGAGTCAGGGCCTGTCTACACTTCAAAGGCTACAGCAGTGCATCTGCCGCGCTATAGTTGCGCCTCTGTAGCGCGTCAGTGTAGACGCTGCTTACGCTGACGGGAGGGGTTCTCCCTTTGGCGTAGATAGTCACCGCTCCAAGGGACGGTAGGTTTTCCTGTCTACACTGGGGGCTGTCACACCCCTCAGAGAGGCAGCTATGCCGCTGCAGACCAGCCCTTAGGGACCAAGCGCGAGGACTGAGGGCACTGAATGGGAGAGGGGAACCACTCTTATAATTAGAGCCAGGGACCAGACTTCCTCTTCCTCCAGCATGGAGCGAGTGATGACGGTCACCACAAAACCTTGCTACCAGCCAATGAAACCCTGGAATACCGTCATGGCATGTTCCACTGCCGACCCATCCGAGAAGAAGCCACATGACCTATTTCCCCTTCCCCAGGGTGGGCAGAGAGGGCGAGGAAAGGGATAATGGGCCGGATCCAAAGCTGCTGAAGATAGTGGGAAGACTCTAGTTGATTTCCCTTTGGATCAGGTTCCTTGTGTGGCTCTGGTCCCTAGCGGCTGATCTGACAGACAAAGAGAAGTGTTTCTGCCTGCTAGCGCTCCACAGCCAGTTACACAACAGGAGAGCACACCGGATCTGCCTGGGGAAGGACAGCCCAATGGTTAGGTCAATAGCCGAGGACTTGGGACACCTGAGTCTAATTCCCTGCTCTGCTACAAGTTTTCTGTGTGACCTTGGGCAAGTCACATAGCCTCTCAGTGCCTCAGGTCCCCCATCTGTAACATGGGGGTAATAAGCGACAAAGAGTCCTGTAGCACCTTATAGACTAACAGAAGTATTGGAGCATAAGCTTTCGTGGGTGAATACCCACTTCGCACTGCCCTATCTCACAAGGGTGTTGTGAGGATAAATACAGTATAGATCATCACACACTTTGAGATCTACTGCTAAGTGCTATAAAGAGCTAGGTATTCTTATCATCAACAACGTTGTCAACTAAGGCCTGGTCTACACTAACACCCCAATTCGATCTAAGGTACGCAACTTCAGCTACGTGAATAACGTAGCTGAAGTCGATATACCTTAGTTCGAATTTACCGCGGTCCACACGCGGCAGGCAGGCTCCCCCGTCGACTCCGCGGTACTCCTCTCGCTGAGGTGGAGTACCGCAGTCAACGGCGAGCACTTCCTGGTTCGAATTATCGCGTCCAGACCAGACGCGATAAATCGAACCCGGAAGTTCGATTGCCAGCCGTCGAACTACCGCGGTAGTGTAGACATACCCTAAGTTCTCACTGCAGAATCTTCGGTATCAGCCATGAAGTGAGAGGCAGGAGATTTGTAGATTGTTATAGTGGTGGTGGGGGGGTAGGGGGATTAGTATAGCATTGTCTCAGAGTCACCAATCTATAAGGTACTTTCCCCTTGGGGACAGTTTCAGGTTGCATAAGCAGAGATGAAGAGGTTTGTTCTACCTGGTCAAAGATTAAAGATGCTTGTAAATTTCAGCAGTTTAGAAACATTGCTAGTTATATTTTTGGCTGAAAAGTCCAGTTTTCAAGGCAGCAATGTGAGATGCATTCTACGTTTGTTATAGAACTGATTTCCTGAGGTGATGTAGTTCTCTGGAACAGAACCAGATGGCAGTTGCCATATTCATGTCTGAGCGAAAGTAGAGGAGGAGGCTGGCTTCCAGCAGTCCCCTGATTTCCCTCCCCGGCCCAGTGTGTATCTCTCCCAGAATTACAGGTGTTGCTTTACTCTCAGATCCAGGTTTTAAAACCCAGCTGTGTCTACAGGAAATGCTAAAGCAAGGGGATAGATAAGACTAGACTAAACCCTGCGCTTCAGTCCCATCTTTTGCAGCTGTTCTGTGTCCCAGCACATTCATGTGATTTAGCCAAGAAATTCTTTCACCCTGAGAGAGAGGCTGTGGAGTGAGTTCATGTGAAGCTCATAACAAGAGAGATTGAAGCCCCTTCCGTAGTCCCCATTTCCTCAAACTAGCAGTCTATCTGCAAGCCACACTGGAGGAGCAGAGACTTGAAAATGACATGGTTGTTTGTTTTGGCTTGTTAAAGCAGTTTTCTCCAAATGAGGGGCATGCCACCCAGGGGGCACAAAGGACTAACTGGGGGGACATGGACAGACCTCTCAGTTGTTCTGAGGAGTCTTAGTTTTCATTTAAAAAGCCTCTAGCTTTTATGGTTGCAAAGAAAAGCATCAAAACGTGAGCCATGCATAACTGATGTCTGCCTGAGTTTGCAGAGAGCCTGACTACTGACATGTGTGAACTGCACCATTCATTTCCATAGGTTCTAACTCAGGCGCCAGTTATGATAGTTAACAACATTGATCATGAAAGTATCTCACTGCTCACCAAAACATGTAAGAAAAAGACTGTATGGAAATCTATACCACCATTTCCCAGCGGAAGGGCCAGGGTGCAAACACCTAAAAAACATAGATTAAGATGAGGAGGCTGTTACTGCGTGGCTGGGTTGCAGGAGGGAGAGATGAGTTTTGTTTTCCTGGAGTGGGACTCTACTTTTCAAAAGTTGCGGAAATGCTGGTTTAAGGTGACCCTGGGTTATTAAAACTCAGCTGTCTTGCAAGCGCCTCCATGCTGCAGCTCTTAGATGTCTGATTGCAGGGCTGATCTTTGCAGCAGAGAGATTAACGCTCCACCGCGCCACTCGAATTCATACTTGCATACTTCCGTTCCCAGTCACTCCTCTCTTGTCAGCCTTGTCTACATGGGGGGAAATTTCTGAGCATAGGTATAGCAAAGTAACTCCCCATGTGCACAATGTTCTGGAATGAAGGTGATTGTATTCCAGAATAATTCGTCCACTTCCAAAGCACAGTCATTTATTTCGTTTTTATGTGAAACTGCCTTCCCCTCATCCTCTGGGTCATTCCAAGCCCATGAATTAATCGTGAACTCCTTCAGCGCATGCCTGGGATCATTAGCGTTACTTCTGTAGCGTCCATCTGGCTGTGGTGTAAGTGCCTTACGGGCAGGTAAATCAGACACAGCCCCATGTATTATCGTTATCTGTCCTGAGGCAGCCTTAGGAGCCCCCATCATGGACCCCATTTTGCTAGGCACTGTACACACCCCGAACAAAGAAACGGTCCCTGACCCCTTACAGTCTGCTCTGAGAAACCAGGCTTTACTCACTGAAGTAAATGGAGTTATTCCTGTGAGTAAGGGCTACTCGCGTGAGTAAGCATGGCAGGATCAGACCCGTCGTTACACCAGTGGAAATCCAAAGTCAATCCACGTAAGTCTCGGAGTTGCTCTGAATTGATACCAGTGTTTCTGAGAGTGCGTTTGGCCCGTAGGCTGCAGCATACGTTACCCAGGTGGGAGGCAGGTGGAATAGGGGCATGCTGCAGCGGGAGTGTCCCTTTAATAGCAAGTTGTTTAAGCAAGCGTAGAGAATAAAACGAAAGCTGGGAAGACGCCCCAGTCCCAAAGGCTCAGGTCCTCAAAAGGATTTAGGTTCTTAACCTCCATTGTTTTCAGGGGAGTTAGGAGCCTACACACCCTTTGAGGCTCGGGGCCAAAGAACTCCCGGTCAATGCTCGATCCTGCAGAGAGCGTGATCCTGCAACGAGAGGCGCGGCTCTTTTCGGTTGTAAGTGCTTCGGGGCAGGGTCTGTCGTTTCTGTATGTTCGCACAGCGCCTAGTGCAACTGGGCCCCGACCTGCTTGGCCTCTGGGCTCTACTCCAATATAAGTGTGAAATACCGATAATGAGGCTAAGGCAGCCCTCTGCACCAGCACAGAGCCGTATTGAAATCAACAGAGCTCCACGACTGTTGGACTGAGAGCAAATGAAGGCAAGAGACAATGTGAGAGAGCATCCAAAATGGGATGGGAATAGGGGGTAACATTAGAGAAAAAACATGCGCTTACTATAGGTTGTTATGTGTACTACCTGATGGCATTAAATATATATATATATGCATGATATATACACATACACCTGCGTCTATATTTACCCCATCTACACATGCATAAATAAACTCAGCGTGCTGTTTATTTCACTTGATTGAAATGTACGTGGATGATTTATGGGCATTGTCTGGGTTAATTGGCTCCTGGCGCCAAGGCACCTGTGGCCTCCCGGTGACCCTTTAGTAATGCCAAGGAGGAAGAAATTAGCCACGCCCAGGGAGCCAAGGAGACATGCTAGTTTGTCTGCTGGTGGGAACCTGATTCCAGGTATTGCAGCTGCTTTGTGCCACACGCCGGTTACTTTGTAAGGAAGGAAAGGGGCTGTGGGGGGAGCAGCAGAAATGGGGATACAGATTAGGAAGCTACTGTCCCTAAGTATCTCTGGTCAGATCCTTAGCTGGCGTGACTCCACAAAGTTTAACGGTGCTGCCTTGATTTACCAGCTGATGATCTGACCGTCTGTGTCTAGGTTTGAAAATCCCAGGTGGGTGCTGGCTAGGAGATCCTAAGGGAATGTCTCCTGTCGCTCCCCTTCCTTTGCTTTGCTGGTGTGTTCCTCCCATCTGCCAACTGATTAGAAGTCAAGGTCGTTTAGCCCCCACTTCTCTGTAAATAGCAGAGGGGAAGTGGAGCTGATACCTAGGCTGACCTATTGCTCCTGGCCTGGATTGTTTCTCCACCTTGTGCAGGGCTATCAGCAAAGGGAATTTTCCATCCCCTTGCTGCAGAGTTCCCGGGGAAAGAAAGTCTGGCATTTGCAGTCAGGGTGGCTGTGACATGGGGGTGGGGGCTGACAAGCTGCTGCTCCCCAAATGTGATAGTGGGGAATGATGAACCCTTCCAATGTCTGTGGCTCTGGGGCTTTGCTTCAGACATCCCCCGTTTCTGCCCACCCCCAATGGGTTGGTTGCTAAACACAGCACCACATGCTGCTGGGGCTCACTCTTCACCAGCCGCCCCTTGCTGGCTTGGGTCCCGCCTGCCCCCTTCTCTCCCAAACAAGATGGGTCAGAGCTCGATGAGCTGGGTGCTGAGCTCTGTTGAAAATCTGGCCGTAAGCAGCACAGTGGGAGGTGCTGGAAAATCTGGCTTTGAGCTCTTCTGAAAATCTACTCTTTGTGTGCAACCGGATCACTTGCCACCCTGGGATCTTCTAACTGGGGCCCATAAGCTAGTTGGGAAAAGCCCTGGTTTTCTTGCCTTCCAAATGCATCAAGTATCAGGTATTGCTTAAAAAAACCAAATCCCCCCATGGCCTGGTACCTTTGGCCCCTCCTAGAAAGGACTAATCAGCCAGCAGGAGGTGATGCTGTTCTGATTGCTAGAGGAGCAGCTGCAGTTCCAATATGTAAGTAACGGACGTGAATTTCCCGCTCTCGGGCTTGATTGGCCTGTTGGTGGGTTTTATAGATCCGGGCCCTATGCTGTGAATGTGGGAGGGGACAGCAGATGGATGCAATGCACAGGACAGACACCCCCCAACAGCAGAGGCCGTGTTGGACGGGGGCAGGGAAGAGTCCGTGCTCCGCTGCGGCCTACAGAGCATAAAACTTGCGTGCGAGGCTGCAGCGTGGCCTGGAATGACAAATGGCTCAGACAGAAACGGCTTCCTCAGCTCTGTTCCCAGCCGGAAAACACTAAACAACTCATTGTTTTCAAGGTTACATTTGAGGAGCAGAACAAACATGGCCGCTTCCCTGCCTCAGTGAGACTGTGGGTCTAATAGCTCCTTGGGGATGGGAGGCTGAGAAGCAAGACATCCTGCCCTAATTCACTCTTCCCTTGTTCTCTTTAACAGGCTTGGTGATATCCTGGGGATGGGCTAGGGTCTTTGGGGCACTCTTCAGCTGTGGGAGGGAAGCTTGGATTAGCGACTCAAGCAGAGAAAAGAGTCTACCCAATTTTCTGCATAAATAAATCTCTGGTTTAAGACCAGACCTGGTTTAGCTACTTTAAATCAGTGGCTCTCAGCCTTTCCAGACTGCTGTACCCTTTCAGGGGTCTGATTTGTCTTGTGTGCCCCAAGTTACACCTCACTTAAAAACGACTTGCTTACAAAATCAGACCTAAAAATACAAAAGTGTCACCGCCGCACTACTACTGAAACCTTGCTGACTTTCTCGTTGTTACCATATAATTATAAAATCAATCAATTGGAATATAAATATTGTACTTACGATTCAGTGTATAGTATATAGAGCAGTATAAACCAGTCATGGTCTGTAGGAAACTGACTTCGCTAGTGTTTTTTATGTAGTCTGTTGTAAAACTAAGCAAATATCTAGATGAGTTGATGTACCCACTGGAAGACCTCTGCGTACTCCCAGGGGTACGCGAACCCCTGGTTGAGAACCACTGCAGATCCATCAAGATGTGGTTTGATTCCTGCATACTGGCATGTTGGTTGCATGTTGCTCTGTCTCATTAAACCAGGGCAGTCATGCGTGTGTATTTGAAAAATGTGATGTTGTTTGGATTGGTCTGAGCCCTTTTCTTAGCCCTTTCCCACTCCCCCCTCACCTGAGCCATCTTGCGGCCAAGTACTACGATAGACCACATCAGTACTTGCTACAGCAGGGGTGGGCAAACTTTTTGGTCCGAGGGCCACATCTGGATATGGAAATTGTATGACAGGCCATGAATTGGGGGTTGGGGTGCAGGAGGGGGTGCGGGCTCTGGGGTGGGGCCAGAAATGAGGAGTTCAGGGTATGGGAGGGGGCTCCGGACTGGGACAGGAGGTTGGGGTGCGGGGGGAGGGGGGAGGGCTCCAGCTGGGGGTGCTGGCTCTGGGGTGGGATTGGGGATGAGGGGTTGGGGGTGCAGGAGGGTGCTCTGGGCTGGGACTGAGGGGCTCAGAGGGCAGGGGGGATCAGGGCTAGGGCAGGGGGTTGGGGTGCAGGAGGGGGTCACGGGTGCAGGCTCCGGGCGGCGCTTACCTCAAGCAGCTCCTGGAAGCAGCGGCATGTCCCCCTTCCAGCTCCTACGCGGAGGCACAGCCAGGCAGCACTGCGCGCTGCCCCGTCCGCAGGTGCTGCCCCTGCAGCTCCCATTGGCCACAGTTCCTGGCCAATAGGAGTTACGGTGGCGACACTTGTGGCGGGGGCAGCATGTGGAGCCCCCTGCCTGCCCCTACGCATAGGAGCTAGAGGGGGGACATGCCACTGCTTTTGGGAGCCATGTGGAGTGGGGCAAGCCCCGGACCCCGCTCCCCAGCGGGAGTGGGAGGGCTGGATTAAAATGTCTGAAGGGCTGGATGTGGCCCCCGGGCCATAGTTTGCCCACCCTGTGCTACAGTGAGAAGACATAGCACCTGATCCTGCACCATGCACGTTAACAGCTTTTTCATTGCCTCAAATAGGGGGAGGGCCGGACCCAAAATGTCAAGAAATCATTAAAGCTACAATGCTAACCCAGGCCAGGTGTACGCTAGGCGTGCTTTGCCAGGACAGCGACGCCAGTCTACCATACCGGCACACCGCTCTTATTGTGGACACAGCTTACCAGCAAAACCAGTATAGCTTATGGGAGACCCCCCCACACTTCCCTCCCCCGCCCGCCACACCCTCCAAAAGCAAACAAGCTTGTGCCAGAGGTGAGACCTTGGAAATGTGGCGATTTAAAGAGACTATTATAGCAAGATGTGCCAGATCCCCAGGAATTGTGTCTGTGTGAGTGAGGGACTGTATTCTAGCTGAGTTTCGCCCAGGCATTAATATCAAGGGGGGGCTAATTACTGCAAATCCCCGGACAGGTAAATCACTCCAGAGAAGTAGCAACCCCTGGGGGGAATTGTACAGACTGGTCCGAGCAGATTCAAGAGGCCCAGGGAGACGCAGGAGTTTTTGTGGATAAAGGGTCAGCTTGAACTGGCTGAGTGACCCTCACTTAGACCCGAAGCACTGATCTGAAACTGGAAGCAAGAGGGAAAGGCCTGCTGGCAGGATTGGAAGGACTGGACCTGGAGGGCCCCTGTGGAAGAGGGCGACGTCAGGTAAGCTAGCATGTGGGTAGACTGCTGTCCCGCTTTCTCAGTAGTGCTTTGGTGCTCTGGGAAGGCTGGCTGGTCACTGGTGACCCTGCCATTGACCTTTGAGAGTGAGCGAGCCACGGGTGCTGGGCTAAGGTCTCTCCCGCTGGGTTAATCGCAGTGAATCGTGGGGAGACTGGAAGCCTAAAGCCCCGATCTGCAGGGAGAGGGATGCAGGTTGCCTCCCACAGAGAACTGGGTGGGTTGAGACCTGACAGAACTCCCTTGAGCAGGTTCGGTTCCCTCCAGAACTGTAACAAAGCTATACCAGCAAAAGCACATTTTGGCTGGGATAACTGGGGGCTTGTGCCAGCACAACTCTGTCGGTCGGGGATCAAACACCCCTGTTTGATGTAGCTATATTGTCAAAAATGCCCCAGTTGGAGCACTGAAGAAGGGCCAGGGCTTGCTATTATTACTATCCAGAGAGTCACCAATATGTTATGAAAATAATGTGAAATGGGTCCATTCTAGGGTTCAAAGTGTGTGTGTTTGGGAGGGAGGTGTCTGTCTTTGCTAACTGTGGATTTTTTGCATCTATAGATCTGAGGAATTAAAATATGGTTGAGCTCTTGCAATCCTGGATGTACCAAGCAAGAGGCGGTCTGTGGGTGTACAAGTTTATGTTTAGACTTGAATAAAACAGTGATCCATCCCCTTTTCTCACAGGGGACTGAGATTGCTAGTGGCTGCAGCCTGCTTAAGGAAACGCAAATCCTCTCCCACCTTTCTGGAAAATGATGGAAAATGAAGTGTTTGCATCGTTTACTTTCTACAGCACGATCTTGATTATAAAAATGTATGTTCTGGCCATCATTACAGGACAAGTGAGGCTCAGAAAGAAGGTACGTTCCAGCTTTTCTGCACTCCAGAACTGCCTGCGCTGCTTTGGGGTTTCTGTTAGCATTTCTGCAACTACAGAGTGTTGAGTTTGATCCTTTAAATAGTGGCTGACTGGTTTTATTGAGGCTTTGAAGCAAGTTGGAAACTATTTTATAGCTGCAGTAGATCAGCTTGGAGTGGTATGTGAATATTTTCCTCCCATCTGCAACATGTTTAGAGTAGGATTCAAAAAGATAAACAGTAATTTGCAAATCTGAAATGCTATGCAGGTGAGTTCCTTTTGGAAACAGCCTTTTCTCTAACTATCAGTTTGACAGTTGGTCTGTAAGAAACTAATTTTAAAAAAGTTGTTTAAGTGAATAGCAAAAAAACCAACCAACCAAACAAGCAAACAAAAAACAAACCTGTGGAGTCTGTTTGTGGCTTTTTAAAGGCTGAATTCCTACCTGTGTTTATTACAGGAGGACCTAACTTCTTAGGAGGTAAACAAGTCTAGAGGGAACTTGTTTTGGGGTTGGGAAGTAGAACAGAAATATTCTCCTAGTGAAGGCAGAAGAGCTAGCCTGACATGTCAACGGAAGTCAATCAAACATTAGCTCATGTTTTTTCTCCTCTTGCTAGGACATTCTGTCCTTTTTCCTTTAAAAAAAAAAAAATCCCAACTGAATGCCCTGCAACAAAGAGAAATCTGCTATAAAGCACTTCAAAAACCTTAGTAAAAATTCTACTGGAAACTGGTCAAGGGGTGTGTGTGTGTGTGTGTGTGTGTGTGTGTGTGTGTGTATACACTACTGTGCTGTAACTCTGATGTACTCAACGTGGTTTGGGCTTGCACTGTCAATCCCAAATCATTCAACTTCCCTGCACAGTGCTACGGCACTGCTAAAATCCAAGGCTCTACAATGATTAAGGAACAGAGTCGGGTCCTTTCTGTGCTGCAAGACCAGACTGCCACTGCTGTAAATGGGTCCCAGCATCGCAATTCCTATAAGATATGTGGGGACAGGCTATTTATCCAAATCTGAACTCTGTGATCAGTGAGTCGTGTAATTATCCTTGATGTACATATGACTCACTAAGTTCAAAAAGCATGTTAAAGCTACTTAACCAAATGCCAGTTCAGGAAATGGTATTATAGCTGTACTTCTAAAGGAAAAAAAAACCCCTTCTGATTTCATGGGACAAAGAATTCTTTGCCATTTCTGGTAATTGTTTGGTTTTTTGATCACTGCATTGCACTATTAAACAGCTGCCGTGTACCATCCCGGAGGCAGCTGCATTTCAGTGCTAGGTGAAGGGGCTCCTGTATTATATAACAGATCAATGGTGGTGAAATTGAGTTAAGCTTGCAGTGTGGCTTTGATCATAGGTGGCACACAAAGGGGGACACCAGCTAAAGGGGGGCACGTGACACCCCCCCACATGACTCCTCCATGTGACTCCTCTCTGCCCTGTCCCCAGCCTGGAGGCCCTGAGCTCTCCCTGTCCCCTCCCCATTCCACGTTACCTGGGGGAGAGGGGGCTCAGTCCTCCCACTGCACTGGGTACCGATTTCAGTGGCTACCGATTTCTGAACCGCCGGGCTCTCCTGGGAACCAGAGCAGCGAAAGGAGCAGAACATGGGGTTGCTAGGTAGCCCCACGCCGGCAGCTCCTCCGGTGCAGCTGTACTGCCCCCAGCCCAGCCCCCAGCCCTGTCCTCCCGCGAGGCTATACAGACCCAGACAGGAGACACAGCTGCGTGGAAGGGCTGGGGGCGGGGCGACCCCATGTTCTGTGGCGGTTCCCTGCTGAATGTGCCACCCCCAGGCATCTGGGGAGCAGCATCTGATCATTCTTGTCTCTCCCAGGTGTCGCCTTTGGCTTTGATTACAACCCTGGTCGCTCAGACCTGTCTTGCTTTCCCATGCTTGGGCTCTGTTTGAAGGTGGTGTTAATATGATGGCACTAGAAATATGTGGGTTCCTTCTCACCCTCGCATACGGTTCAGCCTTTTGAGACAATCACTTCCTCCTCCCTGAACCTCCGAACAAATGCGTGAAAAGGGTGAAATCCTGGTCCCCCTGGAGTCAGTTTTGCACTGTGTCCAACAAGGCCAGAATTTCACCCCAAGTCTGGAAAACCTCAGCCCCCGAAAGCTTCAGACTGTATTGTAAGCAACTGGAAAAGGGGGCGAGAATGGAAATTCCGAGGAATAGCGGTCACTGCTGCTGTGTGCAATAAACACTAGGGCTGAGATTCTCCCAAGTCCCACTGACTTTTGAAGATCTGGGCCCCAGTACCCACTAAGATACTTCAACATTGCTCTGCTCAGCATTGCGGTGCCTAGGCAGTCGGAGGCCCGGTGGAATTCTCAGCCCCAAGCTAGGAGCCTCGGCTCCCCGGTCAATGCAGGGGGAGCATTAGGCGCCTAATGCAACTCATCTAAGCTAGACAGGAGTGAAATGCCAAGGAGGGGGCTTAGATATCTTAAGAGCTGACCTGGTGCCCTTGGAAGGTCAGAGATAGGTGCCTCCATCTCCTGGAGCTAGGCTCCAAAGCCAAGTCAGCCACTCAGATAGTCCATGCCCTAGAAGCCAACACTGTGTGTGTGTTTCTCTCATGCTTTCCCTGTGCCCCCAGTTGTCTCGTTGTGGGGTGCTGTGCTCTCCCCCCTCCACGCACACATACCTATTGGAGGCTTGTATCCAGCCCTCCTGCAATGGGGTCTGACAGGGATCGGGTCTTTGGGTAGAGCACGCCGATGGGTCCCATTGGCAGGATAGGCATTCTTGTGTTTTGGGCCCTGCGTGGCTTAGGCTTGAGCGAGGGCTCTGAGCAGCTTGCTAGCTGTGGGTCGGCATCAGGGCTTAGGCAGCATTTCAAATGCTGATTGGTTGAAACACAAGCACCACAGGGATCTTGGTACCTATGGGGCTGGGTGGCAGCTGAGGGCTGTTTTGAACATGTCAGTGGTGCCCAAAGAGGCAGATGAGGCCCCTAAATACCTTTGAGGAGCTGGGCCTGGGTCTCCATATCCCTAAGCAGCTTTGACAGTCTCAGCCAAAGAGCCGGATCCTGCAAACGCTTGTCAGAGCAACTTGCATGCTCCAGTGGCCTGAGTACGTGACTGAATTAATCACGTGCAGGGGAGTTGGCAGGACTGGGCCCCAAGACTGTGCGTAAAAGCTGCACACTTAATGAGGAACAGAAAGGGATCACCTCCTACACGCTATGTGCAGTCCAGAGGAGCTGGCCTTGCCATGGGAACATTAACTCCCCGTTTCCTGGCTCCCTTTTCGGTGAGCAACCTTCACATTGTGCAGGAAACTCAATTGCGCTTAGCGTCCTAGCTCTGGAGCCCTGCAAATCCGTGGCGAGCTGCCGATCGGATGCGGATACAAATGTCGTATCTGCGCAGGGCTATACGCCTGATGCCCCCATGAGTCTTGGTGGGAAGCATCTCCTCACGCCTCTGAGACGGCAATTCTCTCTTGCAGGCTTTCGCCAATCCAGAGGACGCCCTGAGGAACGGAGGGCTGCAGTACTGTCGAGAGGACCCAGACGTGGAGCGATGCCGCAGGCAAGTGCTGTACTGTGAATTCCATTGGCCAGCACGTGGCTGGAATTCCTCTTGTGCGGCGAAACGCTCCTCAGCAGCTGCTCGGTGTCACGGGAAAGGCAAAGCGAAGGGCTCATTAATTCGGCAATTAGCTACATGGATTGATCAACAGGGGCCTGAAGCGGGATCCCATCAGCTCCTGGTGCTGGGGCTAGTTAAATATTAAATGGAGGCACTGGCTCATGAAACACGGATGGATTCATGCCTGGGGTCCTAAAGCCATCAACGCCGGGGTCCCATTATAACTGGTTCCTTAGGGTCCAGATTTTCAGAGTGTCCCAGATGATTGTGGCCATGTCTTGAATTAATGCACTAAGGTTCCCCCAGCCCCCCCCCCCACCCCCAGCTCTGCCAGACCCAAATCTCCACTAATCCCCACACAGCTCTGACAATGGAATGCTCTGGACTCCCACACAATTCTGCCAGTGCACCTTGCTCACCGTTTCAGTCCTAGGTCTAAGAAGAGACAGTCGGTCATGTCACATTGCATGTTGGTTTTGCCTCTAATGGGAACGAATAAGGTTGAGACCCCGTGCCCCCAATCTGAGATCACGTGTGCTCCTGGCTAGATTTGAACCCAGCTCTCCAAAAGGTGCCAGGCTAGTGCATTCACCCACAGATGCTGTAGCTTCACGAGGAATTTTAAACCTGTATTAAGGAACTCGGTTTTACATGACAGTGAAACCATAGCTAAGGCCTAGTCTATGCTACAGAGTTAGGTTGCCATACGGGGGGAGGGATAGCTCAGTGGCTTGAGCATTGGCCTGCTAAACCCAGGGTTGTGAGTTCAATCCTTGAGGGGGCCACTTAGGGATCTGGGGCAAAATCAGTACTTGGTCCTGCTAGTGAAGGCAGGGGGCTGGACTCGATGACCTTTCAGGGTCTCTTCCAGTTCTCTGAGATAGGCAGCTTACAGCGACCTAACTCTGTAAGCGTCTACACTAAAATGTCACTCCCACCAATGTAATTTGCCGACTTAATAACGCCACCTCCGTGAGAGGCGTAGAGCTTAAGTCGATGTAGTTAGGTGGATGCAGTGTCAGTGTAGACTCTGCATTGCTTAGATCGACTGTGGCTGCCTTTCAGAAGCCATCCCACAATGCCCTGCACCTTAAATCGATACAAGCGCTCCCGGTGAGGACGTGCACCATGGACACAAGGAGCATAGTGTGGACGTGCAAATGTGATTTAATTGCTGTACGGCGACATAGCTTAGGTCGACTTAATTTTGTAGTGTAGACTTGCCCTAAGCGTGCGTGCGTGTGTGTGTGTGTGTCAGGGCCGGCTCCAGGCACCAGCGAAGAAAACAGGTGCGTGGGGCGGCCAATACAAAGGGGCGTCACTCCGTCCATTATTGGGGCGGCACGTCCGGGTCTTCGGCGGCAATTCGGCGGCGGGTCCTTCACTCCCTCTCTTCCTCTTTGGCGGCACTTCGGCAGCAGCTCAATCTTTTTTTTTTTTCCGCCGCTTGGGGCGGCAAAAAAGCTGGAGCCGGCCCTGGTGTGTGTGTGTGTTAGCCAGGTCACTGTAAAATGTTAATGCAGACAAGGTTCTGTAGTTATAATTGTGATGTGTCAAAGCAGGCTCCGCCATGGGGCATAGTGTTTGATTTCACCTCACTACATTAAAAGGATCAGTACAAACTGCCTGTGCATTGCCTCCATGGGAATTTTGTTATCCCATGGGATAACGGATGGGAACGCTAAAATCCCCTTTTTTTTTTGGCAGTGAAGACGTAGCCCTAGTGAAGACAAGGCAGGATTAATTTTAACCCTTGTTGGCTGGTCAAAGTAAACCCCAAGGAGAGCTTAGAGTCTACCTTGGGTTACAGAGACAACTGCTGTGTCTTAACTAACCCACGTTACAATGCTAGCGAACTCTTGTCCAAGTGAAGACAAAGCCTGACTTTCCCTCGAGCCCCAGCAGCTCGGCTCGGGAGGAGGAGACGCCTGTGGTTAGGAGTTGTGCAAAGTGAGCCACAAAAGGATTGGAGAGAGCTCGACAGCGAGACATGAGGGAAGACAAGCTGAGTCTGGAATCCCACAGCCTTATAAGGAGCCCCTGGTATTAAAGTTGGCCTAAAAGCTGCCTTTGTTTCTTCCCATTTCTCCTGCTGAAGTCTCTCTGGGAGGACACGATGTGCTGGCATAGCTAGTGCCTGAGAGTTTATTTTTGTTGAGCTGAGGGCTGGTTAGCGGCTGAGGCAGCTTGGACGCTGTTAACCGTTCTTTCTCCGTGACTTCCAACGTGTCAGAGGAGAAACTGGTTGCATGACGCAGAAACGGTGGTGACACGAGTTGGGTGTGGGGAGATTTATAGTTGTTTACTAATATACAGCTGGAACTGGAAAGGATTTGTAAGCAAAGGATTTGGGGGCCTGCCTTTCAGGCCAGCTGCAGTAAAGTACAGAGCAGGAGGTGTGTGCTCTGGGGATGGGTTGCTTATGGAAGTGGGGAAATGCACTGTAATGGAGTGGCTTTGTGTGTGAGAATGGGTTGCCCCCTAGTGTCTGCCCACAGGGAGGATAAGAAACCTGCTACTCCTACCAGCTCAGGAAAACAGCTCACTGAGGAGTCTGTGATTTCAGTTTTTTGTGTGTGTGTGTGTAAGAGAGAGACTTGACCGAATAATTGTATGCATCCATGTGGAACAATGGGGCGGGACCCACACTTTTGACCTCACACGCATTGAACATGCAAGGCCATGCCACATGGAAGATGCCATTTTATACAGAAACGCACCGGGGGGCGGGTCAAGCCTCTGGGATGGAGCGACGCTGGTGTGGGTGGAGTATAGTAACTCCTCACTTAATGTCGTAGTTCTATTCCCGAAAAATGCGACTTTAAGCGAAACGATGTTAAGTGAATCCAATTTCCCCATAAGAATTAATGTAAATAGCAGGGGGATTAGGTTCCAGGGAATTTTTTTTTTTTGCCAGACAAAAGACTACACACACACACACACACACACACACACACACAGTATAAGTTTTAAACAAACAATTTAATACTGTACACAGCAATGATGATTGTGAAGCTTGGTTGAGGTGGTAGAGTCAGAGGGTGGGATATTTCCCAGGGAATGCCTTACTGCTGAATGATGAACTAGCACTCGGCTGAGCCCTCAAGGGTTAACTCATTGTTGTTAATGTAGCCTCACACTCTACAAGGCAGCACGAATGGAGGGAGGGGAGACAGCATGGCAGACAGAGACACACACCCTGTGTGTGTGTGAGAGAGAGAGAGAGAGAGAGAGAGATTGCCTCTTTACGTCTGCTGACCCCACTCGAAGTACATTGCCTTGTTAAGTTAATCAGCAAGCTGAGACGTAGCTGCTACCAGGGAGCTCCCTCCGTCCTGAGCCCTGTCGTGTGTCCCCCCTGCTCTATGGAGATGGGGTAAGAGGGGTGCAGGAGCAGAGGGAGGGGGACACCCTGACATTAGCCTCCCTCTACCCCCCCCCCAGCAAGCAGGAGGCTCGGGGAGCAGCTCCAAGGCAGAGGGCAGGAGCAGCACATGGCAGTGGGGGGAGGGACTGCCGGGAATTGCTAGCCTGCTGGGTGGCTGCCGCACAGGGAATTTAGGGGAGTGGGGAGCTGATAGGGGGGCTGCCGGTCCACCCTGGTTCCAAGCTCCCACCAGCTAGCTGCAACGGGCTGCTCTTCCTGCAAGCAGTGGACAAAGCAGGCGGCTGCCAAACGACGTTAGAAGGGAGCATTGCACAACTTTAAACGAGCATGTTCCCTAATTGAACAGCAACAAAACAACGTTAACCGGGACAACTTTAAGTGAGGAGTTACTGTACCTGCACTTAAAAAATCAGGACTGCCCCCCGCCCCCTCATTTCTCATGGAGTCCACCCAGCGTGCAATGTGGCCTGACTGGCCAGGCTACGGCGAGTTGCTCTGGATTTACGCTGGCGTAACCAAGAGAAGAAGTTAGCCCACAGAGTTTAGCTACCAAGGCAGGCTCCAGGGGAATGTTACTGAGCAAAAGGCACGTAGGAAGCGAGAGCTTTTGACACACAGTCACCCAGGTGAGGGTAACTGGGGAGTAGGGTTGGGCCTGTTAGTCAGCAGATAAAAATCTTCATTAAAAATAAACAGACTCAGTGGCTGCCTTCCCACTCCTGGACAGCTCGGGGCAGGAAATGGCTTGATTGAGGTGTTGGCCACGGGCTGTGGTTGCCTTGTTTACATAAAATCTGCATTTACGGGTCTGGAGTGAGGATGGGGAAACAGGAAATGGTGACTGGGTTCCTTGGGACCTTTTGGCGCACGCTCCGTCTCCCTCGGAAATGGGGATGTGGTGATTGGAAGCAGCTGCAAGGCACTGAGGCCTGTCATCCAGCTCCCTCTTCCCAGCATCTCTGCGTCCAGGGCCTAGGGCGCGAAACTTCCACCTTGCGCCCCCCCCAGTCCTGCAGCAGCTCCCCGCCCCCCCTCCGCCCTGAGGTGCCTCCCCCCCCACGGCAGCTCCCCCCCCACCCTGAGGCAACCCCCCATGGCAGCTCCCCCCCCGGGGAGCTGTGCGGCAGCTCCCCACCTCAGCTCACCTCTGCTCCGCCTCCTCCCCAAGCACGCCACCCCCGCTCTAATTCTCCTCCCCTCCCAGGCTTGTGGTGCCAAACAGCTGATTGGCGCTGCAAGCCTGGGAGGCAGGAGAAGTGGAGCGGCCCAGGAACACTGTAAAAAAAAAATTGGGGCACCACTTTTTGGCGCCCCCAAATCTTGGCGCCCTAGGCAACCGCCTACTTTGCCTTAATGGTAGCACCGGCCCTGTCTGCGTCAGTGCAAATGCTCAAAGTACCGAGCTCTCGTTGTCCGTCTCACCCCACCCTTGCCGTGGAGACCTAGGCATGCCAAGTTAGCTAATAACATGGCCAGAGGGCAGCATGGTGTGGGTGAGTAGGGTGCACTCCTGCTAAGACTTGCCATGCTACGGAAAGGGCTAGCGTTGACTAGAGACTAGGATGAAACCTCTAAAATCCAGACTTTCAAAGCCTTATTGCTTCAGGCTTATTGCTAGAGCTGGTCACAAAATTTCCAACAGAAGAGTTTTCTGTTAGGGAAAATACTAGGGCTGTTGATTAATGGCAGTTAACTCACGCGATGAACTAAAAAAAAAGTAATCGCGATTAATCGCCGTTTTAATCGCACTATTAAACAATAGAATACCACTTGAAATTTGTTAAATATTTTGGATGTTTTTCTACCTTTTCAAATATATTGATTTCAATTACAACACCGAATACAAAATATACAGTACTCACTTTGTTATTTTTATTACAAATATTTGCACTGTAAAAATGATAAACAAAAGAAACAGTATTTTTCAATTCACCTCATACAAGTACTGTAGTGCGATCTCTTTATCATGAAAGCGCAACTTACAAATGTAGGGTTTTTTGTTACATAACTGCAAATCAATGTAAAACTTTATAGCCTACAAGTCCACTCAGTCCTACTTCTTTTTCAGCCAATTGCTACGAGAAACAAGTTTGTTTACATTTACAGGAGATAATGCTGCCTGCTTCTTATGTACAATGTCACCTGAAAGTGAGAACAGACATTCACACGGCACTTTTGTAGCCAGCGTTGCAAGGTATTTACGTGCCAGATATGCTAAACATCCCTATGTCCCTTCATGCTTGAGCCACCATTCCAGAGGACATGCTTCCATGCTGATGACGCTCATTAAAAAAAATGTGTTAATTAAATTTGTGACTGAATTCCTTGGGGGAGAATTGTATGTCTCCTGCTCTTTGTTTTACCCGCATTCTGCCATATATTTCATGTTATAACAGTCTCTGATGATGACCCAGCACATGTTCGTTTTAAGAACACTTTCACTGCAAATTTGACAAAAGGCAGAGAAGGTACCGATGTGAGATTTCTAATGACAGCTACAGCACTCGACCCAAGATTTAAGAATCTGAAGTGCCTTCCAAAATCTGATTGGGATGGGGTGTGGAGCACGCTTTCAGAAGTCTTATAAAAGCAACATTCCAATGCGGAAACTATACCACCAAACCTGAACCACCAAAAAATAAAATCAGTCTTCTGCTGTCAAGTATCAGAGGGTAGCCATGTTAGTCTGTATCCAAAAAAACAACAAGGAGTCTGGTGGCACCTTAAAGACTAACAGATTTATTTGGGCATGAGCTTTCGTGGGTAAAAAACCCACTTGTTCAGATGCATGGAGACTTTTGAATCATTATGGAGCCCATGCATCTGAAGAAGTGAGGTTTTTTACCCACGAAAGCTTATGCCCAAATAAATCTGTTAGTCTTTAAGGTGCCACCGGACTCTTTGTAGTCTTCTGCTGGTGGCATCTGACTTAGATGATGAAAATGAACATGCGTTGGTCTGCACTGCTTTTGATCGTTATCGAGGAGAACCTGTCATCAGCATGGACTCATGTCCTCTGGAATGGTGGTTGAAGCATGAAGGGACATATGAATCTTTAGCGCATCTGACACGTAAATATCTTGCCACCCCGGCTACAACAGTGCCATGAGAATGCCTGTTCTCACTTTCAGGTGACATTGTAAACAAGAAGAGGGCAGCATTATCTCCTGCAAATGTAAACAAACTTGTTTGTCTGAGCGATTGGTTGAACAAGAAGTAGGACTGAGTGGACTTGTAGGCTCTAACGTTTTACATTGCTTTGTTTTTGAATGCAGTTATTTTTTCTACATAATTCTACATTTGTAAGTTCAACTTTCATGATAAAGAGATTGCACTACAGTACTTGTATTAAGTTAATTGAAAAATATTATTTATTTTATTTTTACAGTACAAATATTTATAATAAAAATAAATATAAAGTGAGCACTGTACACTTTGTATTCTGTGTTGTAATTGAAATCAATATATTTGAAAATGTGGAAAACATCCAAAAATATTTATATAAATAGCATTCTATTATTGTTTAACAGCACGATTAATCGCATGATTAATCGCGATTAATTTTTTTAATCACTTAGCCCTAGAAAATACTGATTTGACAGAATCGGAATGTTTGTGAGAATGTGTAGGTTTTTGTGATCATTTATCAATGTTTTATTTGACTTTTGTTGTAGTATTATACATTGTGATGTAATGTCACCTCTTGTCTCAGAACATCATGAGTCTTCATATTCTACCGTGACATAATGATGTCAGAGTGTGATATATCAGGCTATGATGCAGTGTCATGTTGTGATGTCATCATGCCATGTGGTGGTGATGTGCCATATGTCTCAAGACATGCTTTAGCCCATTACATTATGACACGATGTCCTATCTCATACAAACTGAAGCAACACACTTCAACTTTTTGTCCTGATTTGAGATTAAATCATATTTAAAATCTGGGAATTATCCATGGGACAGAAACTCCAAATTCAACCAGCTGTGCTCATTTGTGTCGTGGTAGCACCTAGGAGTCCCAGTCATGGACCAGGGTCCCATTGTGCTAGGCACTGTACAAACACAGAACAAAAAGAGTCCCTGCCCCAAAGAGCCTGCAGTCTAAGCAAGGGCTGGTACATTGAGATACCAGTCATCTCTGGGGGATAAGGAGAAGGAGTTATTTTAAAGCTGACATGCAATGGGACAGGGAAATGGGTTTATACTCTTCTTCTTCGATAGGAAAAAGGACCACTTTTTTCTGACTATTTTTAACACTAGCAGTTTGGGTCTG
Organism: Terrapene triunguis; assembly: GCF_002925995.2. Lineage (NCBI taxonomy): Eukaryota > Metazoa > Chordata > Testudines > Emydidae > Terrapene > Terrapene triunguis. The sequence continues at coordinate 7,467,417 of NW_020664589.1, read as the reverse complement.
GTCTACCCTCCCTTCCTGGAAGACTCTATGGGTAAGTAGAGACCCAGTAGGCTTATGACGTCACAGATACCAAGCCAATGAAACCTGACTGAGAGATGAAGGGTTTCGTTTTGGTCAAACTGTTCAAGGCTCGTCCCCATTGACTGCAGGTGTTTGGGGGTGGGGTTTAACGGGGAGATAACTACACGGGTTATCTCCCTAACAAGGCCAGCTGCAGGGCTTGCTGAGCTAGTTAAGGTCAGTCCTATAGCCCCTGTCCACGTTGACCCCCCACAGTACTTTAATCTGCAGTAAAACCACAGTGCCCGCTCTCCGCTGTGTTTTTACACCAGGCTAGCTAATGCATGTTAGTTATTCTGTAGTAAGAACACCCCTCTTTTGTTAAAGAAGACAAACCCTAAAACTCTTTTAAACACTGATGTAACTCCTGTGCCCACCAGAGAGTTGAAAGGAAGGATGATGATCTCCTGATAGGGCTGAAAGAGCTCCCACCCCCATTGCTCTAGGTCCCCTAATGAGACCTCCAGCTAAAACAAGCAGGGGAAGCAGAAAAATAAAAGCAAAACCTCTCAGACGGATCTCAAAGAAACCAATAGCCTTTCCTTTTGCAGGTTGCCTGTCAAGGTATTTTGTAGAGACTGGCCCAAGCCTCATAACTCAGAGCTGCATCTGAATTTCCAGCATTCCATTCCTAGTGACTGTTTGCGTTAGGGTTTTTTCCCCCTGGGCCCAGTCCCTAACGGATATTGAGCCACTAGAAGATGACTAAGTGCATAGCCATTTCTATCACAGACCATTTAAAGGTGCATGGATAAAATGTAAGTGGCTTGTTGTATAAGCCTGGACTTGAGAAATAAACTGCACCTATTTCCTGTACCGTCTCCACTCCTTTTGCTGACCCCACTTATACAACCAGTTTCAGCTCAAACAAAAGCAGCATTAGGTTAGAATTGCCTGTCAAATGCAGTGGGATTTTGCAGGCTGGAAAGAGGAACCTACTGAGTGACTAAATAAACAAGGACACAGAAAACAAGACTCCATGGGGAAAGCTGATCCTCCTTGGGGAGTGCCCCAATTCATTCAGCAGAAGCCAGAGTTGAAATGGAGATTATTCTATGCATGGGTTTTGGGGGTGAGGGAAGGTCTCTGTGAACTAACACGCTAGGCCAGGGGTGGCCAACCTGTGGCTCCGGAGCCACATGCGGCTCCTTGTATAGGCACCAACTCCGGGGCTGGAGCTACAGGCGCCAACTTTCCAATGTGCCGAGGGGGGCTCACTGCTCAGCCCCTGGCTCTGCCACAGGCCCTGCCCCCCCCCTCCACCCCTTCCCGCCCCCTCCCCTGAGCCTGTTGTGCCCGAGGAGCTGATTGGCAGGGCTGCCGGTGGGTGGGAGGCGCTGGGAACGGGGGGGGGGGAGCTGATGGGGGGCTGCTGACGTATGACTGTGGCTTTTTGGCAATGTACATTGGTAAATTCTGGCTCCTTCTCAGGCTCAGGTTGGCCACCCCTGCTCTAGGCTGAGAGCTGCAGTGTGAAGGAGGGTCGTTTCTAGTGGCTTTTGGGAGGAGGCTTGCACTGATCTTAATTTTTTGAGGCCCAATCCTATCAGGTATAGAGCACCCTCAGCTCCTTTCACTTCAGTAGGAGTTGAGGGCACTCAGCACCTTATAGGATGGGGGGCTCAAAGAGAGAATGTGGTGCAAAGATCCTGTCCAGCATTCCCTAAGTCCAATGGAAAGACTCCCATGGACTTCAACTGGGAGTGGGATTGATCCCTAACAGGTCATCATGAACTTGACCGTCATCTTAACGGTAACTATTTCATATATAATTTAGGATTGCTGGTAGCACTGCATATACTTAAGGTTGCCCAACACTTCCTGTTAGACTCTCTCCCAGCCAGAGGAGGGGGTAGATGGGCAGAGCCAGGGAAACTTGCGTCAAAAAATTAGTAAAAGCTTGGATGATCTTCAATTTCCTTTCGGCATCTCATGGGAAATTTGGAAAAATTTACACACGTCTGTGTGCTGACGAAGTGAGTAGGTTTCATCATGATTTTGGTTTCCCCAGCTTCTAGGAAGCATTGCTTTGTTCTTGTTTCATAAACTCTTCCATTAGGGGCGGGGCGGATAGAGGGAGTTTAGTGGGAACAATGGGTCTTACCGTAGGCTCTAAACTCAGTCAGATGTCCTATCACAATGTTTCTGTATTTCCCCCCCCTGTTTTTCATCACTAATAGCACTTGCCTTAAAAAGCTACTGGGCGAGAAAATGAGGTGCCGAACCCCACACTGAAAGTCAGCTGGAGTTGGGTACCAGGCCCCTTTGAAAATCCTGGCGCCTCTTCATTTCTTGGCTCACTTGTTTCTGCTGGCACCTTAGAAACTAACAAATTTATTTGAGCATAAGCTTTCGTGGGCTACAGCCCACTTCATCGGATGCATGTAGTGGAAAATACAGTAGGAAGATATATATATAAACACAGAGAACATGAAACAATGGGTGTTACCATACACACTATAAGGAGAGTGATCCGTTAAGGTGAGGTATTATCAGCAGGAGAGAAAAAGAACTTTTTGTAGTGGTAATGAAAATGGCCCATTTCCAGCAATTGACAAGGAGATGTGAGGAACTGTGGGGGGCGGGGGGGGGAGAATAAGCATGGGGAAATAGTTTTACTTTGTGTAATCCACTCCCAGTCTTTATTCAAGCCTAATTTAATGGTGTCCAATTTGCAAATTAATTCCAATTCAGCAGTCTCTCGTTGGAGTCTGTTTTTGAAGTTTTGTTGTTGTAATATTGCGACTTTTAGGTCTGTAATCGACTGGCCAGGGAGGCTGAAGTGTTCTCCAACTGGTTTTTGAATGTTATAATTCTTGACGTCTGATTTGTGTCCATTTATTCTTTTGCGTAGAGACTGTCCGGTTTGGCCAATGTACATGGCAAAGGGGCATTGCTGGCACATGATGGCATATATCACATTGGTAGATGTGCAGGTGAACGAGCCCCTGATGGTGTGGCTGATGTGATTAGGTCCTATGATGGTATCCTCTGAATAGATATGTGGACAGAGTTGGCAACGGGCTTTGTTGCAAGGATAGGTTCCTGGGCTGGTGTTTTTGTTGTGTGTTGTGTGGTCACTGGACCTACATGTGTGTATGGTAACACCCATTGTTTCATGTTCTCTGGGTATATATATATATATCTTCCTACTGTATTTTCCACTACATGCATCCGATGAAGTGGGCTGTAGCCCACGAAAGCTTATGCTCAAATAAATGTGTTAGTCTCTAAGGTGCCACAAGTACTCCTGTTCTTTTTGCCGATACAGACTAACACGGCTGCTACTCTGAAACTTGTTTCTGCTGCTTATTCCTCACCAGTAGTCCGTGGCATTCCACCCAACAGCAACCCATCCATCCCGTTTTCTGTACGGATGGGCTGCAAAGGGAGAGTCCATCCAGTCCAGAAAGGCAGGGGCGTCAATATGGGCTGACTAGGGTATGGGGGTGGGGTGGGAAGAAGAATTGGGCAGCTCAGTGATTGGTGGGAGGGAATGGACTCCAAGGCAGCCCCATAAGCCTGAATTGTCCTATTCACATTTCCAGGGCCCATCGCAATGACATGGAGAACATTTTCCCCTTCCTCTTCCTTGGGGCCATCTACTCCCTGCTGGACCCCAATCCCACCGTGGCAAGGATCCACTTCCTGATCTTCTGCGTGGGGCGGATAGTTCACACTGTGGCATACCTCCTGCAGCTGAAAGCTCCCACACGCTCGGTGGCCTACAGCGTGGCACAGCTGCCCTGCTTCTCCATGGCGCTGCAGATTCTCTTCGCCGTCATCACACACTGGTAACGTTAAAGATAACCCGCCGCCACTGGTGCTGCAACGTGGATTAGAAAGACACGCCTTTGCTGCTTTCCCAAGAGAAGGACTCATTCTGCTGTGGCTTCAGTGTCGGCATCTCCCAGCTGGGTGGAGCTCAGGGCTCTGGGAAATCCCCTCTGGGTGTGTGCAAGGCCCTATTTCCAGGAGCAGGCTGCAGAGGTGGAAGGATGTGCTCCTCGCAGCTGGGTGCTCATGCATTAAGCGCTCAGTAATGCCACAGCATTAGTACCACAGCAATAGCATTGTGGTGTCTTCCAGTCTTCTCGCTGGTGACCTGGGGGGAGGGAATGATGCCAAGTTAAGAACACAACTAAACCAGGAAGTGGTGAAACTCTCTAAGCAGCCTGGCCCCATCACTCTGGGGAGAGAAAAGCGGGAGACCCTTGGTCCCCCTAACTCACTTTGATGGGAGTGTGTACGGTGAAGAGATAGGATGTCCCATCTCCTCTCTTCGGCAAGAATACCTGGTGATGTAGCGGAAAAGCTAAAGTAGGAACAAACTGAGTCTTTGTATAAAACAAACCCCTGCCCCCAAAACCTCATTTTTACTCTTTGATTAGCGAGACCTGACTCTCCGTTTGTTCGTTTGTTGTTGTTTTTTAACCTCCTACACAGGAAGGAAACAAGTTGGTGGTGCAGCATCTGATACTGCCGGGCACATCTCTGCTAGGAAACAGAACCCAAAGGGTTAAATCTTTCAGAGGGTGGCAGTAAAAACACAGAGGGAAACAGAACTAGTGCAGGTCCCCCTTCCAAACCCAAATTACATCATCAGTCCAAAGAGGCAGCTCTCCTCTGGGCCCCGGAGGTCAAGATTTCACTTGACTGTCAACTCCAGAGCAGACAGCTCCATTTGCTTTTGGAGTGAGAAGCGGGAGTTGGCTCCGGGCACATCAGGCCATCTCCAGACTCCCTCCTGGAAAGAGCATTGAGCTCATAAGAAGGTCGGGGCGCTCAGCACAGATCTGGGCCTTTTCCATTTCCTACAGGTACCTACAGGGGCGGCTCTATGTTTTTTGCCGCCCCAAGCACGGCAGTCAGGCAGCCTTCGGCAGCGCACCTGCGGGCGGTCCGCGGTCACGCGGCTTCGGCGGCGTTTCTGCAGGTGATCTGCCGGTCCCGCGGCTTCGACGTATCCGCTGCCATATTGCCGCCGAAACTGCGGGACCACCGGACCTCCCGCAGGCACGCCGCTGAAGGGGCTTCCTGCGCATGTGCCTGGAGCCGCCCCTGGGTACCTAGATGTTCTGTCATTTCTACATAGCTTCATATGAGATGTAGGGCTGAATGGAAGACCACAAACCTATGTATGTTACACTGTTCCCCTCTTGTGCTTCCTTGGAGTTATGAAGTATATATTCATAGTAAAATGAATACTATGTATTCCTCTTCTCTACCATTCCTTATGCCTCTGTGTATACATCTGTGAGCCAGGCAGAATACCACCTCATGCCTCTGTTCGGAGGCAAAGTCCTTTGACGTGCTTGGATAAAAAGGGCTATTAAAGCATGTAACACATGGAGGCAGAAGCAGCGCTTTTCTGGGTGATCTCTTGGCCCCTCCTAACTTCTCCCTGGTACAAGGTTGCCTTCTTAAAGGAGCTCTCTTCCCACCATGCCTTGCTGGAGCTGGCCCTTTAAATTTGGCAGAGCCACGGAGCTGCAGCCCTAAAGCAGCCATGTTTAGTGAGTGGCTCCATCTCCTGCCTTCCTTCCTAGCAGGTGAGTCTCTCTCCTGTTCAGTTTTCTCTTGCTCATGAGGATGGGCCATTCTCGCCAAGTGCATGATGATGTTACCCTCGGAAATAATGTTAGTCCTCTTCCCGCTCACCTCCCATGACAAACAAGGAGTTAATTACATGGCCAGGAAGGGCAAATTGGAGCAGGAGCTGGAACCCTGGTAGGCCAGAGAGGTTCAGGTAGGGGATGATTGCTCTCCCTTGCTGCATTGGGAGCTGGGGGTGGGGGTGGCAACAGACCTCCCTGGTTCAGTCTGAATTTTGTGGTTAGGAGTTTTCCCTCCTTGTAAGTGAAGATGAGCTAAAGTATTTATTCCACCCCCTTTTTTTTTAGAAAGAGGGGGAGCTGGTGAGGTTCTAAATCATCCTGGGTTTTGCCCTATCTCAGGGCCCATTTATCTGACTCCTGTTCTCTTCAACCCTGCCTCTGCCTTCAAAGTGTGTGTGTGAGGGGAAGAGCTGGATAAAATGGGACCTTGACTTGACCCATTGTTGCTTTTTGGGGGGGGGGGGGGGGTAGAATCTATTTTTGGGGGGGGGGGGAGGGGGAGCACAGAAAAATCCAGTTTGCAGAGCTGCTAGCTCTCGACTTTCACTGAGAGTCTTGTGATGTTTGTCCCTCATAAAGTCCTCTTTCCTGGAATCATGATCACATGACTCCAGGAATCTTGGCTTTCTTTAAAAAACAAACCGTTCATTTCCTGGCCTGAGGGTTACAGAGAGAAACTTGGAAAAGTGAACTGTAAAAACTCGGCCCGGGGGGGAGGGGGCGGCACAAGGCAAATAAATAAATAAATAAAAACCCAACAGGTTTGTATTTATTATTTTTAAATATCACGGGTTTGGGGGGTGCTGACTCCTGCTTCTTTTTTTAAAGACTTGGGGTTGGCAGTGCTGAGTTTGGGTTTCTCTGGACCTGTCCCAAGACAGTACCTGTTTGTCTGAAGCACTCCACCAACAGGCAGAGCTCTTGTTTTCCTCCTGGCTGCCCTCGCGTGTGGCCGATCATGGCACTGCCCATGTCCTCTACCCCAGCTAGATGCAAACAGCATCCTAAGGAGCCCCCCCGATTGGCCCAGTGCAAAGGGAATGTGTATATCTGTACTCTCCCTTCCATGGCTTAGGCATGACTCTTCCACAGCAGGCTTTAATAAGGGGGTTAGGGCGGGGCTGGAGCAGGGAAGATGGACTGAGCTGTGGTCCCTTCACAAGGCCATACCTAAGATACACCCCCTTGGCCTAAAGCCAAACTACCTTTAGGAATGAACTGTGGAAGTGGGGCTATAGTTAAAAACATAGGTGTGCACCATGCCCCTGTGAAGGGAACAAGTATAAACTCCTGCCACCTCACACCTGGATCGACCAGGGGAAGTCGGGGCGTAGGTTGCCGGACTGGCTAGCGTCCAAGGTATCGGAAACACGGGGTGGGAGCTGTAACGATTTAACAGCTGTAAAGGAGAGAGAGATCTAGGTCCCTCTTCATGTGCTGAAGGGAACAGCATACAGGTGGGGCAAGATGAAGGTGTAGGACTCTCATGAGCAGCTCTGCTGCTTCCTCCACTAGAGCCGACTTCTCAAACAAACCCCAGGGAAGGAAGGGGGGGGTAACGAAAGACACGGGGGAAAGTTCATAAGGAATTAAATTCTATTACAAGCTAAAGCAAAGAAAATAGTTCTCCCCACTCCCTGACCCCTTCAAGGTCAAGTACTCTTTGTTCTCTCTCTCTCTCTCTCTCTCTCTCTCTCTCACACACACACACACACACACACACACACACACACACACACACACACACACACACACACACACACCCCCGAGGCATAGCATTATTATTACTGATAGACAGGTCTTACTCTGTCAGTAAATGTAAGGAGATCATGGAAATCTGACCTCAAATAAGGAGTGACACACAGAGAAACATGGTCTGTTCACACCTGCCTGTTTGCTGTAGATTCCAGGTCTGAGATTGGTGAGTGTAAAAGGGGAGCTGTGCTATGGGGCGAAAAGGGTTTGTTTCCTCCGAGGCGTTTTTCGTGTAGTGTAGTGATCGTTCCATTGCCTAGATGAATGTGGAAATGCCAACGTGGGGGTGGAGCAGGTTAGAGCCCTGCAGCGGGACAGGTATCCCGTGGGTATCACAGAACCTGCTGTCATAACAGCGGGAGCGGGTGGGTTTGGGTGGGCAAAAAAAACAGAGTGCGGTAATTTGTAGGAAGACATGATATCTTTTTAAATAAAGGTTTTAGTACTTCTATTTAAGCGAGGCACAGAAAGGGATTTGACATCTATTATAACAAGAGTTAAAGTATTTTTCTACATGGTTTAAGCAAGATTTGTTTTATTTCTTTAGTGGTAAAAATTGTGTCTGAATTCCATTAATATATATAATATATTAACTGACCGTTTGGGGTTTTTTTAGTAGCCTGGGGGAATCTTTCTCTCTTGTGGGATTTGCTGGGTCTCAGGTTTTTGCGGTTGGGAACAGGATAAAAATGCAAGAAACAAGGCAGGAGTGGGTATTGCGGAGAGGGATGAGAGTGGGGTTAAAAAAATAATCCCTCTAGAACAGGTACCAGGTGTGGAAGAAAATCCAACCTGGCAATGTAACCAAAATATGGCCATTGATACACGAAACTGTAACCTGGTGGTAGGGAGACTGTTCCAGGAGGGATCAATGGGAATTCAGTGTCTTCTCTTCCTTCTCACAAAGACCCTGCAGAATCTATGTCAACTCTCACCCATTAGTGACAGCTTACTCTGTGTGATGTTACAGCACCCCCCTGTGGTGTCAGCCAGACGCGCGCACACACCCATGCAATGTCCAAATCGTAGTAATTTATGTCTGTAGGAGTTTTTCGCAGACTGAATAATAAAAATAACATACGCTTGGCTCTATTTCTTTATTGGAACTAAACAGAATAGAAACGCAAATAAGGTGCTTTGCATGTTCTTGTCTTTTTGTTGTTGTTGCATTTTCTTTTTAGACTTGCTAGCTAGTAAGTCTGCTTCTGTGGAAAGTGATATTTGTATGTTTGATAATGTCACTGTTCACAGCAGAAGACTTGTTAGCTAGCTGGGAGGCTGTGAAAAGTGATATTAACAAACAAGCACATATCACTTTTCACAGCAGACTTACTCAGCCCTGGCAAGCCTAGGGACAAGTTAAGCCTTGGATGGGGAGGTGGGTAGGGAGACAGTGGGGGCCCAGGGTCATGGGCTGGATGGGTGAGGGTCCAGAGGAGGCAGTGGGAACCAGGGGTAATAAGGGGGGTGGTGAGCCAGGGTTGAAGCTGGAAACCTGAGCCCCACTTCCCCCAGGAAGATGGGAACTCATACTGGCTGGCTCCAGAGGAGGGGGAGGGCCCAACCCCTGCTGGTGGACCCGGGGGAGGGATTGCTGCTTTGCCACCCTCCCCTCCCCGATCAGCACCCAGGAGGCTGTGGCTGCAAGAAAAGCCCCTGATGGCCGCATGCAGCCACGCTGGCCACATTTGAGAAACACTGAGCTAGACTATCAGCCCTGCTGTTCCGTGCTGATTTGGAAACTGGGATGTGTTGATTCCCTCTGAGAAAATGTTGATGAAAACAAAACTTTGGTTTCAGCCAAATTTTCAGTGGAAGATTTCCGCTTGTCAGCAGGTCAAACTGAAAATCCTCCCCTGTGACGTTATCTGATTAAAATATGACCATATAGATCATTGTTGCAACCACTGTTATATATTTGCAGCAAATATTGTACTAAGGTTGTCGAGTAAGATGTCTATGAAAAGGTTATGATTAGCTGGTTATGATTATGCTATCTGTATGCCTGTATCATTTTTGTATTTAAAGTTATAAGTATTGACTCTATACCTGGATTTCAAATGTTGGCTCCTGGGGTAATGCCTACTAAGTAATCAGCCAGATATGCCTTGTAAGATATCTGCAAAATGTTATAATTTGCCAGATATGATCATCTTGTTTATACGTTTGTATCACCTTTGTATTATGGGTTATAGATATGTATGTATTTCAAACTTGTGCTATGCTTCTGGGTGACACCCCAGACACTGCCTACCCTGCTTGATGGCCCATTAAGGACCATCAGCTGTACAACTGACCCATTGAGAGAAGGCAGATACACCTTATGACTCAGCAAGGCAGGCAGGGACATGCCCATGGAGAGAACTCTAAGGCTTCCAAGCCATGTGCTGGGCAGCTTGTGTTTGAAACAAAGGAAGCACAGGCCGCATGGCAAGAGACTATAAAAGGCAGCTGCATCTTCTCAATCCTGCTTCTTACCTCTGGAGTAACTTTGCTACAAACTGAAGCCCTGAACAATGGACTGAATGACCCATCCAAGCTGTGGATGTACTCCAGAGACTTGACTTAAGCCGGCAATTTATTCCATCACTGCTACAAGCCTGAACCAAGAACTTTGCCATTACTGTATGTAGTGGATTCCTTTAACCAATTTTAACTCTCACCTTTCTTTCTTTCTTTCTTTCTTTCTTTCTTTCTATAAATAAACCTTTCAATTTTAGTTAATAAGAATTGGCTGTAGCGTGTATTTGGGTAAGATCTGAAACATTCGCTAACCTGGGAGACGATGTGTCCGATCCTTTGGGATTGGTAGAACCTTTTCTTTTATATGATGAAATAAGATTTACAGAAATTTTCATCATGTTTGACGTGGGTACCTGGATGGAGGCCTGACGCTGGATCACTTTAAGGGAACTGTGTTGTTTGGACGTCTGAGTAACCAGTACGGTAATAAAGAAGCTGTTTTATGCTGGCCTGGTGAATCTAGGTATTGGAATATCCACCAGCTTTATGGGGATTGTCTGCCCCATTCTTTGCAGTTCACCCTAATTGAGTGACCCCAGCTGGCTCCTCATGAGGACCCCCAAAATTCAGTTTTTGGTCAGAAACAAACAAGGACTGAACAGGGTGGGAGGGATAGTTCAGTGGGTTGAGTATTGGCCTGCTAAACCCGGGGTTGTGAGTTCAATCCTTGAGGGGGCCACTTAGAGATCTGGGGCAAAATCAGTACTTGGTCCTGCTAGTGAAGGCAGGGGGCTGGACTCAATGACCTTTCAGGGTCCCTTCCAGTAATGCTCACAAAACTAAGTGATAGGGCAAATGAAATTTAATGTGGATAAATGTAAAGTAATGCACATTGGAAAAAATAACCCCAACTATACATACAATATGATGGGGGCTAATTTAGCTACAACAAGTCAGGAAAAAGATCTTGGTGTCATTGTGGATAGTTCTCTGAAGACGTCCACGCAGTCTGCAGAGGTGGTCAAAAAAGCAAACAGGATGTTAGGAATCATTAAAAAGGGGATAGAGAATATATTATTGCCCTTATATAAATCGATGGTACGCCCACATCTTGAATACTGCGTACAGATGTGGTCTCCTTATCTCAAAAAAGATATACTGGCACTAGAAAAGGTTCAGAAAAGGGCAACTAAAATGATTAGGGGTTTGGAACGGGTCCCATATGAGGAGAGATTAGAGGCTAGGACTTTTCAGCTTGGAAAAGAGGAGACTAAGGGGGGATATGATAGAGGTATATAAAATCATGAGTGATGTGGAGAAAGTGGACAAGGAAAAGTTATTTACTTATTCCCATAATACAAGAACTAGGGGTCACCAAATGAAATTAATAGGCAGCAGGTTTAAAACAAATACAAGGAAGTTCTTCTTCACGCAGCGCACAGTCAACTTGTGGAACTCCTTGCCTGAGGAGGTTGTGAAGGCTAGGGACTATAACAGCGTTTAAAAGAGAACTGGATAAATTCATGGTGGTTAAGTCCATTAATGGCTATTAGCCAGGATGGGTAAGGAATGGTGTCCCTACCTCTGTTTGTGAGAGGGTGGAGATGGATGGCAGGAGAGAGATCATTTGATCATTGCCTGTTAGGTTCACTCCCTCTGGGGCACCTGGCATTGGCCACTGTCGGTAGACAGGACACTGGGCTAGATGGACTTTGCTCTGACCCGGTACGGCCGTTCTTATGTTCTTATGTAACAAAAAGCCTTTAAATTTTCACCTGAAAAAATTCAGTTTTCTAATGAAAGTAAACAATGTCCATGGAAAGCAAACGCTTTCTGGGGAAAGTTTTGTTTAATCAAAACAAAACAAAAAAATTCTGTCAGAAAAAAGTATTTCAATAGAAAATGTTTGGCCAGCCCTGGGGGGTGATGTGTCACCATCGGTTTAACTCTCCGACTAAAATTCCACTGCTCGAGAACTAACCATGGAGCATCTAGCAGACAAAGGCATTCTCAGACCCAGTGCCTGAAAGCTGAAACTAGAAACATTTGAACTGGAAATAAAGTGCACATTTTTCACAGTGAAAGTAGCGACCCGCTGGAACAGTCTGCCCTGGATTCTCCATCTCTTCACGTCAAGACTGGATGTCTTTCTAAATGATGCTCTTGTCCGGCCACAAGTTATTGGACCCGATGCAGGAGGTACTGGGCAAAATTCTATGCCTTGTGTTAGGCAGGTCAGGTCCTTCTGGCCTTAAATGTAGGGCTTAGTAACTAAGTGGTTCTGTGATACTTATTAAAAAAACTTGACAAGGCAGCTGGTGTTCTGAGACTGCTGCCTATCATGCTGACCGATAATTGTCTAATTGTTTCTTTGAGCCTCCCCCTCACTCCTCCCTCCCCCTCGTCTGTTTCTACCTGTTTGTCTCTTGTCTTATGTTTAGATTGCAAGCTCTTTGGGCAGGAATTGTCTTGTTTGTGCTCTTAGAAAGTTTCCCAGAAATGAATCAACACAGACTCTTAGCATGAATAGCCGGTGAGTTAATTGAAGGTTGGATCTGATTGCGACATGGCCACTCAGGTTGTCCTGCAGCTGCCGTATCTGTACATACGTGGCTAACAGGTAACGGAAATTGGCGCAGATGGTGTCTAGCAGGGTCCAGCAGGCTCTGCGTCCTCCAGGCCAAGAGGGGTGAAGTGCTGTGGCTGATTCTGCAAACGAGCCACCCTCTAGCATCCTTGGGGAAGAGCCAAACTGGGCATGGGGCAGGGACTGCTTTGGACAACACACCTCACGTCTGAGCTCATGGAGACATGTCGCCAAGCAATGGTGCAACCCACAAGTCAGGGGACGTCGGACAGAGTTTTATAATTCAGGCTTCAGTATAACCTGGGTTATTAGGAATCTGGATGGAACGTGGGCAGTAGGAGTAGCTCGCTTCCCCCATCAGATTCCACCCCACACCGTGTGTGTGTGAGTGTGTGTGTGTGTTCTCTATTCCCCCTGTCCTGCCAACTAGGTTATAACTTACCGTTGGAAGGTGCAAATGCCCTGATCTTTGGCTCTCCTCTTTTAAAGTTTTCCTCAGTGCACAGGCTGCCCCAGAATGGACTTGAGAAGAGGTTGATATGACCCAGACTTAATGCTCCTTTGCAGCCATTACTGAATCTTCACCTCAGCAGAGCAGCAGCAACGGCCTTCCTGTAGCTACCTGAGGACGTTGGATGGATACTGTGACCCAAACACGTGTCACTCGTGAAGCTGTGCGACGCTCTGACTCTGTTCATTCCGAGAGCGAACGTTTATTTCCCGAGCAGCTACAGCCGAACCACTCGACTCCGCCAACATTCCCCAAGGCTGAGCACGGATGGTCACGGTGAGATGAGACTCCAGGAGCCGCCCATTAAGTATCCACCATCTATTCAAAACCTCTCTCCCAATCCCTGACTGAGCTAGGATTTGAACTGGTGATTTAGCAGTAAAGAGAAAAACCAGCTCTGTAGCCTGTTTCTGACTCCCTGAGACATGCGGTTGCTGTAGGAGCTTTATGGCCAGGTGTGAAATGCATGAGGTGTGAGAGAGATTTTTAAACCCGTTTCCTCCTCATGGATAGAGATGGTCCCAGTCCAGCCCTGCTGCATCCAAACTGCCCCCAGCTCTGGGATATTCAAAATATGGCCCTGAGTATCGTGGGTTGAGTCCTTCTCTGCTGCTGGGCATAGCTGAAAAAATGGGAAAGGGGGAGTGACGTGAAAGCAAGTGTCAGAGGCCTTGTGATAGAACCATGTGAACAGGGTGCGGTTGTGACCTCCCGAACGGGAGCTCCTGCGGCAGGGCTGTGGTGAGGGCTGCTGCCCTCGCAAGGGGAGAGGAGTCATAACCGTGTGGGGGATAGTTATGGGTGTTCCCCCCCTTCACAGAGTATTAAGGCAGCCATGGCTTTGCCTGCAGTGAACCAATCCTATTACCTCTGACAAGACTCAGGCCCTTCAACCAACAACCAGCACTTCCTGCCCCATGAAATGGAATGAAATCACTAGGCTCTGGCACAGCCCTGCAATGAACTGCCAGGCCGGGCCCTTCGATTCTGTGCTCCTGGCTGTAAGTTTCCATCTCCTCTGGACATCGGCTGTGCTGGGCCTTGAAAACCTCCTGGCTTGAAGAATTCCACTAAACTAATTTGCAGGACGGTTGTGGCTCCTTTCACGCCCACTCGACTGTAGCTGAGACCGTGGTGGGTTAGTGGAGGCCACGGGCAGCTCCCAGTCTCTGCAATATGCATCTGTTCCTTTGGAACATGGCTGAGCGACGCCTGGTTATTACAGGGTGGCTACCAGACATTCAGATGTCTACACTGCAGCTGGGAGGCGGAGCAAGCCTTCCAGCTGGCGTCTGCAGCCTTGGGGGGGAATGTCATGCAAGTGCACTAAAAATAACCGTGTAGACGTTGCTTTCCCGCTGTGGCTCGGGCTGCGATGCCTACGCGGCTGTTTTGAGCACGCTGGTACAAGGCCCGCCAGCCAGAGTCTGTGGGTGTCAACGGGGAGGTTTGGTCCTCAATGCAGCGTAGACATCTCCTCAGTGCTGTGGCACAGGGCTCCAAACTGACACACTCCATAAGGGATTGGAGGCCAGGCTGAGAGGGGATACAAAGGGCCAATCCCCAACCTGAATCACACATCACTGACCTTAACCTCGCACCCCGGGGAAAAGACCCAGGGGCGGCACTAGCATGGAATTAACCAAGCCCCCGTGGAAGGGGAACCATTCCCTACTAGGAATCCAACGCACCTAGCGGTTAGAGCAGGGCTTGCGAGATCTGCAGCCTTGCTGCATCAGACTTGCTGTTCTGAGCCTCTGTTTCCCCACTTCTTAGCTGGAGATACTAATACCCCCCACCCCCCCGCTTTTGTAAAACACGGAGAGATTCTCAACCGGCACGAACTATGGGAGCATTCGACAATAATGGTGCAATAGTCAAATACACCCTTGGTGGGGCTTGAACAGACGAGTGCCGGCTCAGTAGGAAGAAGGTGATCCTAAATGGCCCTATTCGTGTTCTTCATCTCATCACTCTTCCTGGCCTGAGAAGTCCAAAGTGCCCTGCCCCGCCATCTTCCAGCGCAGTGCAGCCTCCAATCCTGCTGTGGGCCGGGCATTGTCCCAGAATCGGCTGTGACAGAGGAGGGAAAGGCTGAATCCTCATTCATGCATCTAGACGCTGAACTACTCAGTAAAATATTTATTTCTCAGTTATTTCACGAGTTGTTTTTACAAAAATTACTCCCCTCCCCAAAGAGAACCCCCCTAAAAACCAAACCCAAAACCCAAACCCTACACAGACATGCAAAAAAAAAAACCCCCACCCAAACAACCCCCCCGCCCACCATAGATCCTGTTACAAGTAATTGAAATGTACAAATAAAAAGGAAGCGAGCAAGCTTAGATTACAACAATCCCTAGTTCCTGATATCACTCCACTGGGGCAATTTGTGTCTTGTCTCGGTAATGCTTTCACGTCAGCTGACAATTTTGGAGGAGGCTGCCAAGATAGCTGTAAAATTAAGAGCAAATGTTTTCTAATTGAGGTTGTGCAAAGAAATATTTATCCCCCCCCCCTTTTTTTTTTTACGTTTAGAGAAACAGCATCTGCAAACTATTAAACTGGTTTATTTTCATGAATGCTCTCAAAAAGGGAGTGACATTTATATCTCTGCGGTTTCGTCTTATACAACAGGAAAGAGCCCCACGTTTTCCATGGGAATAAAAGCTCCAAGAGTTTCCCTCTTCCCACCCCCAAGCAAAGTTTCGCATGATGGGAGTTCTATCTTCAGTCAATCCATGGCTGCACGGCTTGGCTTTGACAGGCTACCTCCATCGTGCGCTGCTTCTGTCATCGGTGCTTGGAGATCTTTATTTTGCACCAAACAAACACTGGGGCTGGAAATGTGGAATTCGCTGTTCCGTGGCTTTTCTCACTGGGGGAAATAGGACGTTTCAGTCCTGCGTGGTTATCCTGGGCTGTTTGGTGCCGTGCTAGTGACACCCGGTGTTAAACTGAAACCGGTGCAGCCAGAGCTTTACTCAAGCCCATGATCTCTTTTCCCTGCCTCATGCGCTTCTGCCTGCGCCCAAGCTCCTTCCCGGGGAAAGGTTTTCTACACTTCCACTCTTGGTTCATGCTAATGGGCCTCAGCCCTGCTCTGATGACACTCGCCACCAGTTTTGCATGAAGTGTCACAACTGTTCTCTATGTGCTTGAAATGACCTCTCGCCGAGTGTTTGAAACTGGGCACTGGTTAGATGGTCTTCAAGATGTGGCATTCAACAGGATGCTGGCAGGTGCTTGCTGGTCAAGAGGCTCCCCATAAGATGAGGCCCCCTACAGTCACAGCAATGCGTGTGGGTGGGGTGGGGGGCGTGGGGGTAATTGGTGGGGTACCTGATCTGACAAGTATATTTGGTCTCATGGAGACAGATTTTTCCTAAGCGATCAGGACCAGATTGTCTATGCCCATCACCCACAGCAGGGGCCATACTTTCAAAGCATTCATGGCCCAAAATGCTGGCCAGTTTGGAAAATCTGGAATTACTTTTGAAAAGAGGGTGGTTCAGGGGTTGGGGTGCTACCCTGAAGACTTAGGGGACCAAGATTCACTTCACTGCTGGGCCACAGATTTCCTGTGTGACCAGCTTATCTACGCACAGAAAAGCTACTGCT
Organism: Terrapene triunguis; assembly: GCF_002925995.2. Classification (NCBI taxonomy): domain Eukaryota; kingdom Metazoa; phylum Chordata; order Testudines; family Emydidae; genus Terrapene; species Terrapene triunguis. Next base: position 7,450,802 of record NW_020664589.1, on the reverse strand, counting down.
TTAACTATCCTGGTACACCCGATGCCACTCCCCCTCCCATATCTCTGCACCTCTGCTCCCATCATTTCAAGGGAGATGCTAGCATGGGGTGTCGGGAGGGTAAATGCATTAGAGATTGTGAAGTGCTCAGGTACCACAGCACGTGAATTGATTGGTGGAATTTAAGTACAGAATCACCAGCGTGAGGGTGGGGGCTGGAGCGGCCTAGGCAAAGCATCAGAGCTGTGATCCACATGCATAGCGAGCAGGGCTGGGAACATCTTGGGCACGGTCACTGTTCCACGGGGGTGGGTGCTATTGTCTGCTCACTCTGACAATGATCTCGGCCTTGGTTGTGCTGGTTTCTTTAAGAAGTTTGCGTCCCCATGTCCGGTTAAGGTAAACACACACATGGTGTCGCCACCTTGATTTTGGAAACATCTTCCATCTGTTGGGAAGCAGCTAGGAAGGTAAGTCTGGCAGGATCCTCCCCACTGGACCGCCCAGGCCCGGTGTGGCCCTGCTGGTGCCGCCCAGAAGGCCTGGGTCTTCCCAGACCTTGATAACAGCAGCTAAGGGTCACTCAGTGGTTGGAGCATCACTTCGCTCTACTGGGTGGAAAGTTAGAACGGCTCCGTAGGAGCTGCTCCTATCATGGCTACAGCAGATACAAACCCTGCCGCTGCCCAGCTTGTGGGCACTAGAGACTCGTGTCTTTTGAAGCGGATGGTCCCGTGCATGATTCCTCCTGCCAGCTAACGTATCAGGCTGCAGCCAAAGACCCATGAAAGAAAAGGCTGCTCCCAAGGGAAGGAGTAAGTGGGGGAGAAATTAGGTTATCGTTATGGACGAGCTATGCCATCCCGTCAGAAACACCACCTGTGCCTTTGTCCTGGAGCCCGTTCAGCATCTGTGACGACTGCGAGGGAAGGTGGTTGTGCCTTTTAATGCCACATTGTGGGATACGAGCTCTTTCCACCGCCGTAGTACTGGCTACAGCAAAACTACTGGGCTTCCCATAGAGTAGGGTGACCAGACAGCAAGTGTAAAAAAATCAGGATGGAGGGTGGGGTGTAATAGGTGCCTATATAAGAAAAAGCCCCCAAAATCGGGACTGTTCCTATAAAATCGGGACATCTGGTCACCCTACCTTAGAGCGTTTTCTGTAGGAGAGCGTCTCAGTAGTAGCCGCCTTTGTTCTTAAACATACCAGTACAGTCATTCATTCCTTACTAAATTCCCCGCAAGACACAGGCCTTAAAGAGCAGGGGACTGAATGGGCTGGGGGATTGGTACTGGGCAATGATGCCTTTTACTTCTAAGGCACTAGCTCAAATCCAGGGCAAGTCAGTTGGGACCCAAAGCTGTTTTCAGCTGATGCCTGCTTGGTGGCCTATGTGAAATGAATAAACGGTTTCCAGTGGGTATTTTGTCCACATCATAAAACCAGCACCACGCAGCAGAGAGGTCGGGGCTTGAATGGAGCCTGGAAACTGAGCTCCCTTCTCCTCCCTGGCTGGGAGCCCCATGAGATCAGGGTTGAGGCTGAGTGGTGTAGCAGTACCAAGGGAAACCTGCACTGCCCATGTTATACCTGTGCGTACATAAGGGAAGCTGTCTCCAGAGCTGTCTGTCCAGCCCCCTACTCTAGCCCCATTAATTAAAGCCCCAGCCTAAAAAGCTCAGAGCAGGCCCTGGCTGAGCAAGACCTCTGAGGCCTCCAGCTGAGGTTCTGCTGGTTCACATCTTACGTTGTATCTGAAAGCCCTGCTTTTGATTTTCAGCTGTTTGGCAGGGAAGAGATTGCTAAGAGGTGGGGTGATGGGGAAAGCAGCCACTTGCTGCGGAAGGCGTTTAATTTACGAGCCCAGGCCATCAACCACATCCAGGTCCACAAGAGAGGCAGTGTTTCCGAAGGAGGCAGCCTGCCTGGCCATTTGCATAGCGCGTGGACAACGAGGCACTCAGCTAAAGTCCACAGACTTTTTTTTCCCCCAGGACAGTTCCATGACCCGAGCCCCTTCAGACTTGCTTGTGAATTCATTGACTTAACCACAAAGTGCAGAGCAAACATCAACTTCTGGAAAGCTGCAAAGTCCCGGCAGCTAGTTGGAGTGAGTTCTCCTGAGCACTCAAACCATCATCTTCGCCTTTGACTAATGGTTTAAAAAAAAAAAGTCGGTAGCATATATCTTACATTGGCATGGGCAGCTGGCTACACCTAAATGTACACAGCACAATGCAGGGTTAGGGTAATGAATATATACAGCAGGGGTGGGCAGTCCCGCTTGCAAAAGTCTTTCTCGCTCAAGCATTGCAGTCTGGTGACACAAAAATATATGAGCCAATCTGTCAGCCTTGGAAATGCTGTCGTATAATGTGAATCGGCTACAAACGCAACGGCTGAACAGTCAAGTTTGAGTGACAACCAAAGGAAAAGGGACTATATAATTGACATGATACAATGTAGTGATCCTCCCAACAAAGGTCAGCGACCCCAGCGTAGGAGGATACTCAGTCGCTCTTTGGCTGTCCAGCTGAGATATCCAAATTGGTCAAATCCGGTAGTCCAAGATTCTTCCCTGTTCGGAAGCATATTCATGTTAACTTGGCAAGACTGTTCATCCTTGAAATGTGTGTGTGTGTGTGTGTATACGTATATTTTATTATAGAGTGTGTGGGGAAAGCAACTTTCTTACCAAGTTCACGCCGTCTGTGGCTACAATTACACACCACTTTCCAAAGGGGATTGTGACTTGCTGTGCTTTCAAAAGGGACCAGGAGAAGAAGGGGGTGCTGGTGATGCACTTGGCATTGGCTGAGAGTCACAAGGGTTTGGGTTTAGACTGGGACAGGCGCGGCAAGCTGGCCTCTCGTGATCGGGAAGATGCTCTCCCGCCTAGGGCAGGCACATTGGTAGTTTGTCCCGGTTCTGGGGATGTGCAGTCAGTTCACAGTGGGCACATGGCTCTGATGCAGGCTGAACTCTTTGGCTTTGAGGCGTAAGCTGGCGATGCTGTTTGCCATGTTCACCCCCTGGGCGGGCGTCGCGGTGCCGCTTGAGCTGTAGGATGGCACAGTGCTGCAGCGGTGGGAGGAGGGGAGAGGGGCGAGGGAAAGGAAAATAGTTATGAGACTCAGGCACAGCCCAGGGAAAGCCTTAGCAGCCGACGCTGCAATGGTTAAGTGGACTAGCACCTCTCTATTTGATTCATTTGATTTTAAGTTGTCAGGCAGTTGGCTCCTTTCACCAGCTTCTCGGAAACAATCGGCTGATGCCAATAGTAAACTTCCCCCACAAACCATAGCAGGGTCTGGATGGCTTTATGCTGCTCAGTGAAGGCAGACAGTTTGTGCAAATCAATTTTAAATGAGATTTAAGTCCCTGCCTCTAGCTTTTAAACTGAATACATTTGAGATGGGCCCAGGGCAAAAGCCTGGATCTAGACCTGGGGTGGGCAAACTTTTTGGCCCAAGGGCCACATCGGGGTATGGAAATTGTATGGCAGGCCATGAATGCTCACGAAATTGGGGGTTGGGGTGCAGGAGGGGGTGAAGGCTCTGGGGTGGGGCCGGAAATGAGGAGTTCAGGGTGCAGGAGGGTGCTTTGGACTAGGACCGAGGGGTTCGGAGGGTGGGATGGGGATCAGGACTGGGGCAGGAGGTTTGGGTGTGGGAAGGGGACAGGGGTGCAGGCTCTGGGGACACTTACCTCAAGCAGCTCCCGGAAGCAGCGGCATGTCCCCCGTCCGGCTCCTACGTGGTGGTGCAAGCAGGTGGCTCTGTGCTGCCCCATCTGCAGGCGCCGCCCCTGCACTCCCATTGGATGCGGTTGCAGGCCAATGGGAGCTGCGGGGGTGGTGCTTGGGGCACCGGCACCGTGCTGCGCCCCTCGCTGCCCCTTCACATAGGACCCGGAGCGGGGACATGCTGCTGCTTCCGGAAGCTACGTGGAGCCAGGGCACGCACAGAGCGGGGCAAGTCCTGGACCCCGCTCCTCGGCTGGAGCACCGGAGTGGGGCAAGCTCCAGACCCTGCTCCCCGGCAGAAGCTCGAGGGCCGGATTAAAACATCTGAAGGGCCCGATGCGGCCCTCCTGGCCATAGTTTGCCCACTCCTGGGCTAGACCCCTTCCCTACCCACTCTGAACATTATAGGGGAAGTTCGCTCCAGACTGTGCGCTTGAGCTCTAGGGTTGGCAATGGATTGAGTCAAAAACCCAGAGAGGAATATGTCCTGAAGTCCAGATCTGGATCTGAGCTTTGCAGCGCAGGGAAAACCCACTATCTGAGCACTCAATGACACGAGGAGAATGATGTCTGTCACTCAAGGGCTGAAGAATGAAACAGGCATTAGATACAGAAGCAAATCAGACGGGGATTATGCTGGAGCAAACGTCTGTCTCCATACCAATATTCTGCCCTTATGGCTCTTAGCTACTGAAACGCTAGGTCCTTTTTGCAAAGCTCTTCCTTCAAGGCTTTCAAAGCACTTAGGGAAAGGTATTCATTACTGCAAGTATCCCAAGCTGACGTCATGCAGATCACCCGCGGGTCTAGGAGAGAACCCAAGACTGGGATGGCTGATGTTCCCCCCACCCATTACAATTTCTCGGTTCCACGGTCTGTACAGAAGAGTCAAGTTTTCAGAGCTGGACACTCCCAGTGCAGTTTTTATGACTCTCTCTGGTTACAGGGTTCAACAAATGGGTGTGAATTTGCAATCCCTTTCTTCCCCGGAATGGCTTTGCCAAAGGAAATTCTATTTAAAAGAGAAAAGAAGCTTTTTCCTAGTTGAACCAAAGCCTGTGCAGTGTATTAGGGGTAGAAGAGCCCCTTGACCTGAAACCAAGGTGGTGGGAGAGTCTATCTTGCACCAACTCCTTGCTGGTAATTATTTATTCATTAGAATTTCTTCCCTCCTCCTCTCCCTCTCCGGCTCTTTATTTTGACGTCTCTCCCAAGCAGAACGTGAGTTTGCATTTCCAAGTGGGTTCTGGATTAGATAAAACAGGCCAAATTCATCCCTGGTGCAATTGCTGGAGTTACCCCAGAAAGGAATTTGACCCTGTTGAGTTTGCCTGTCCCTAGTTTAGAGGATTCCTAAACCACTGAAAAAACCCTCTCTTGCAAAGCTTTCTGGGCTCTGCTTTTACCCCCGGAGGGGGGGGGGGTCATTAGTGCTCAGGCTGCTAAAAAGCTCTGTTGGTTCTCGTGACCCATGGGGAGCACCATGTGCCTCCGACACGTAGAATATTAACTATCCTCACTCAAGTTTCACTCTTATAAATATTTAAACTCAACATTAGAAGACAAGGTGGGTGAGGTAATCTCTGTTATTGGACCAACTTCTGTGGGTGAGAGAGACGAGCTTGGAGCCACACACAGCTCTTCTTCAGGTCTGGGAAAGGCACTCCGAGTGCCACAGCTAAATCCAAGGTGGAACACGTAGTTTAGCATAAGTAGTTAGCACGTGTTCCAAGGGACCATTCAAGGGGAAGTCACCCCTGTAGTCACAGGACAAAAAGGGGGTTAGTGGGTTACAGATTGTTGTAATAAACCATAAATCCAGTGTCTTTATTAAGACCATGATTTTTAGCGTCATGCAAAATTATGAATTTCAGCTCCCAGCATAGGAGCTGACTCCGTGGGTGCTCCAGGGCTGGGGCACCCACGGGGGAAAATTAGTGGGTGCTCTGCACCCACCGGGAGTCAAGCTCCCCTCACTCCCTGTCCCACCTCCTCCTCCTCCCCCCCTGAGCGCGCTGCGTCCCCGCTCCCCCGCCTACCTCCCAGTGCTTCCTGCCTGGCCGCTGCCAAACAGCTGTTTGGCAGCGTTAGCATGCTCCGGGATGGGGGGGAGGAGCGGGAACGTGGCACGCTCAGGGGAAGAGGCGGGGCCGGGGCAGGGATTTGGGGAAGGAGTTGGAATATTGGCAGGGAGGGGGTGGAGTTGAGGTAGGGACTTTGGGGAAGGGGTTGGAATGGGGGTGGGGAAGAGGCGGGGCCTCATGGAAGGGATGGAGTGGGAGCGGGGCTGGGGACAGAGGGGGGCGTCGAGCTCCCACAGGAAAGAAGAGAAGTCGGTGCCGATGGCTCCCAGACTTGTCTTTTGAAAGTGTTGTGCAGTTTCCTTTGCGGATGAGTCTGACCCATGGGTCGTACACACGCCTATCACAACAGGTGGTGTCGTGTACCTCATCCAGGACACTAAATGACCTAACAACAACTATGTGAGTGAAACCCATAGGCGCTGACTCCGTGGGTGCTCCAGGGCTGGAGCACCCACAGGGAAAAGATGGTGGGTGCTGAACACCCACCGGCAACCCCCCTACTAGCCCCCCCCAGCGCCTCCTGCCCACTGATGAGCCCCACCGATAGGCACCTCCCCCTCCCTCCCCATGCCGCCTGCCCGCCGCGATCAGCTGTTTCGCGGCATGCAGGAGGCTCTGGGGGGGAGGGGAAGGAGCGAGGATGTGGCGTGCTCGGGGGAGGCGTGGAAGGGGGCAGGAAGAGGCGGGGTGGGGTTGGAGACTTGGGGGGAAGGGGAGTGGCAGCAGGGCAGGGGGTAGAGCTGGGAGTCAAGCACCCCCTGGCACATTGGAAAGTTGGCGCCTGTGGTGAAACCAGGCAATCGCTAACCCCCCGTTTTGGTCCTATGACTACAGTGGTGTTGACAGGCCACTTCACCTTGAATGGGTGCTTAGTTTAGCATAAGGAGTTAGCACATATTCCATTATTCAACCTTGGATTGAGCTGTGGCACTCGGAGTGCCTGTCCCAGACCTGAGGAAGAGCTCTGTGTAAGCTTGAAAGCTTGTCTCTCTCACCAACAGAAGCTGGTCCAGTAACAGATATTACCTCCCCCACCTTGTCTCCTAATAACCTGGGACAGACACAGCTCCCACAACGCTGCATTCAGCTCAGCACAGCCATTGCCTCCATCCCATATGCTGGCTGTGTTTGTCCTAGCGGCAGGCCGACATCTTGGCCCAACGGGCCTGCAGTTTGTTCAATTCTAACTTCTCCTTCCTACTCGGGGCCTTAGGGCCCATCCCAACTCCCGCTAAAGCCAATGGAAAGACTCCCTGTGGCCTTTGTGCCTTCTCCATTTCCCCTGCTTGTTTAATTCTCTCCCTTGGAGGGGGAGCAGTTTTCTAATCAGCCTCGCAACCACCCGGCCTTCGCAGTCTTTTCCGCCCACTAGGGACAGGCCTGGTAGGGTGACCTTGGCTGGCTCTCCAGCACCTCCCGAAAGGCAGCCGCGGTAACTCAGTTTGGGAATAGATGGGAAAGATACTGGTGAGGCTGCCTGGACTTACCTGTATGGGGATGTGGTGGTCCAGGAGAGATACTCTGGGCTCAAGGCAGTCGGCCTGGGGGCCATCGGCTGTTCAATGGCTGCGTCTTGGCTATAGGATTTGAGGAGCGATGCGGACCTGTTGGCCAGCATCGCCCGCTCGTTGCGACGGAACTTGGCCCTTCGGTTCTGGAACCACACCTAGCGGGAGGAGAGGCAGCACCTGTCACCTGAGCCGCACTTAACCCGGGGCACAGACAAGGCAGGCGGGAGGGAGCGGGGGAGCTGCCCCACGCTCCCCTAATGCATAGTGCAGCGGGCTGATTGCACTCAGCAGGGGGCCAAGTTCATGCTGGCAGATCTCAGGCAGGCAGCCTGGCGGTGACACCTCTGCTCTGCCTGCCATGGCACCGTGGGGCAGGATGAGCTGTGATGCTCCTGGAGGGTGCACTGCCCTGGTCCTTCTGAACTCTATGAAAGCCTGAGTTCTAGCTGGCCAAGGAAGGGGGGAAGCCAGCATCCTTGCCTAGAGCCAGGAGGCAGAGGCCTAGTTCCTCCCCACTGCTTTGCTCACCTGGACTCTGGCCTCACTGAGGTTGACCCGCCGCGCTAGCTCCTCTCGCACAAAAGCATCGGGGTAATGCGTCCTCTCGAAGACCCGCTCCAGCGCCTGGAGCTGGCTGCTGTTGAATGTGGTGCGGTTCCTCCTCTGCTTCTTCTTCCGCTTGGCAGCCCCACGGCTCGGACTCAGACTCTCACCTAAGGGGAGCACAAAGGAGACAGTCCCGGGGGGCTGGGTACAAGTGACACGTCCATGGGGCCAGCCCACCTCTCCCCTGCCGGTTAGACAGACACACCCAGGCACTGGTGAGGGGGATGTGGCAGGCAGGGCGCAGCAGGGCACTGCCCTGTGTCTCTATTCAAAGGGTGAACAAGGCCGGTGATTTCATTGCTGGGCCTGGGAGATGACCTTGCTAAGCGCAGATGTCTGTAATGCAGCAGAGGAACTCAGCCAGCCCTTCACTGCAAGCCCTAGAGCCAAGCATGGCAGAATTCAACTCCTTTATAATGTTGATGGATAACATCAATGTTTATTTGAAAGCATTTTTTCCTATTGTTGCCAGTTTATATGTTCACAGTGATGCAAAATTCTGGGGGAGAGGTCAGACGACGGGGAGAGTCAGGCAATAATTGTTTGACAGCAGACGTTGCACGTCAAAAAGCTAAAGCTTTATAACCATTAAAATACAAATTGTCAACATCCCGTGTCAAAATATACAACGGAAATACCCTGAAATCAAACTGGAATAAGCAGCATTTTTCTTCCTTTGTCTGTCTGTACATTTCGATGATCATTGATGGAAATATTTTTTCTTCAGTTTGCGGGTGTACGGTGAAATCGCTGTTTACCAACATTTACCGATAAAAATCTAACCTTCTATGCCTACCTCAAGGGGAAGTAGCGTGGTCCACTGGACTGTCCATGGGAAGGGGAAGCAGTTCTTCAGTTCCAGTCCTAGCTCTGCCACTGACTGTGTCTCATGGCACATGTCTCATCCCTTCTCTGTGCCTTAGTTTCTCTCAGGGATAATACTTACCTCCGGGGGGATGAATGGGGAAAGGGTTTAACTAGTTAATATATGCCAAGCGCTATGTAAGTACGAAGCTTAAAATTCCCAAAAGCGGCCACTGATTTCAGATGCATCAGATGCTTGAGGCCTGATTTTCAGAGGCAACGAGTGCTAGCAAGTCCTGTTGAAGTCAATGGGAGCTCAGCACCGTAGCAAATCAGGCCCCAGGATGTCTCAAGCTGGGCACCCAAAAATGGAAGCACCCAAAATCCGGGCCACTTTTGCAAATGGGGGTCTTAGTCTCTAACGCCAGCCGTCAGCGGTGCAGGAACTAGTGGTGCTGCGGAGGCAGCCGCACTCCCTGGCTTGAAGCACTAATAGCAATGACATATTAGACCGTTTTGTCCAATGGCTTTCAGCGCACTCGCTATAAAAATGGTTTCAGCTCCCCTGCCAGCAGTTCCTGAAGTAGCAGCAGCTACATCTGTCTGCGACATGGGGAGGAACAGGAGGGTAATTAGAAGGACGTGATTTTTGAGGTGAGCTATCTCATGGCCAGCCAGTGCTAGTAACAAATGTTACCAACCCTCTGAGATTTCTGCTCACACCCAGCATTTGTTTCCATTTTTGTGACGTGTGAAATTTTGAACCTTAAGCCTGCCACTGGTCCGTCTGTTTGCCTTTTGGGCCCAGATCCAGGCCTGAGTATGGCGCATCTTGGGCCTTCATCCGGGGTAACTTTCATTCTTTCTTTGTCGCCAGCATTACATGAGATAGGGCAGGCTGATGGAGACGGGTTCTGGAGGACACAGTCAGAGGCCCAGTTTTTGAATGGTTTTAAATGTTAATCGTTTTATGACATCCCATGGATTTACAGCCGTGGCATTGGATTTCTCTGCTTTATGTCAAAGTTAGAGCCTATGAGGTGAGAAATTGTTGCCTCTCGCTAAAAGGCTTCTAATGCAGCTTTGCAAAATTGTCATGAGATGATACCAGCCCAGGCACCAAATCTCCTGAAAGGGATATAAACCCTCACGCCACCTTCTAACTATTGAGGGCTAGATGGAAACTTCTGTGCCTTGCTCCATTGCTACCGCAGGGTTTCTTGCACCTTTCTCTGAAACATCCGGTGCTGGCCATTATCAGTAACAAGATACTGGAGTAGATGCACCATGAATCTGATCCAATGTGGCAACGTGATCCAGTGTGATCTGATTCCTACTTGTACCATGCTGATGAAAAACTAAAGATAATTTAGACGCCCATCAACCCCCCCCCCCCAAAAAAAACCCCTAATCTCAGGTGAGTGGGGCAGTAGACATGTGCATGGCTGTTGTTCTAACCCTTTGTGGTTCTCCAGCATCTCAAAGCACATTACAAAGGTAGGCATTACCCCTGTGTTACAGAGGGGCGAAGTGAAGCACACAAAGGTGAAGTGAGTTGACCAAGGTCACACAGTGACTAGAACCTGAGGGTCTGTCTACACTGGAGAAAAAGACATGCGGCAGTGAGTCTGAGCCTGGCTCAACGTTTGCGGCTCTGAGACCCTCCCTGCCTTGCCAGGTTTCAGAGTCCAGTCTCCAGTCCAAGCCCAAACGTCTACGCTGCTATTTTTAGCCCCACAAGCCCAAGCCAGTTGCCCCGGGCTCTGAGACTCACGGCAGTGGCTTGGCTTGGGGTTGTTGTTTTTCTGTGTAGACGTGTCCTAAGACTCCTGAGCCCTTGTCCTAATTACTGGTCTGTGCTGTCTGCTTTATCGGTTAAGGAAACCGAGAGCAGGCATCTGTGCTGCTAATTTCTGGGTGGACCCTTTCTTTGCTATACTTTGTATGTGAGAGTCTCTCTCCGTAGCCTGGAGCACTGGGGATCGTTCAATATGGTTGGATAGAGACTTTGGGGACATTCCCATTTTAATAATGAATAAACTGAGCCTAGTCTACTTCAGCCATGCTCTGCCTGTGGCTATCAAGCAGGGGAGGACGTAGCCTCCCAATTCAATGAGTGCCTGCTCCTCAGCCTGCCGAGGGGGCACCGACCACCTGCAGCAGCGCCTCCGTCCCAGCATCGCAACCCTAATCCTGGCCGGGCGTGGAGGGGAGGCCCCAGGGGTGGGCATGGAGAGTGAGCTCATCCAGCAGTTGTGACTCCCGTCCCACGGGGCTGGGCCCAGCTGCCCACTCCGGGCATTGTGACTTGGTGCACAGGGTCACAGCGCCTCCACTCAGGTTTGGCCGGGCTGCCTCTGGAGGGACGGCCAGGCCCAAACCTGAGACAGGAATCCCTGTGCAAGTACACCATTGCACACTGGTTAATCTGGGCCCGATTCCAATGGGTGCAGTTGCAGCCATGGACCTCCACTGAAGCCACCACTGCTATCAGGTCCAGGGTTCCCAATTTTGGTTGGCTGTATTCCTGGAGGTTTCATCGCATGACATAATCTTTAATTAAAGATGAATCTTTAATCCCTGGAGACTATCCTGGAGGGTTGGCAACCCTAATATAGGTCATAATTCCAGAGGCAGCTCTCCCTGGCTTGAGTCAGAATCCTGACAACCATGCGGCGGTTACCCCGGGGAAGTGGCAATTGAAATCTCCGAGAATGAGGGGTTAGGTTTGTGGCTGGTGCTGACAATGGCCTAGTGTAAGATGAGTGTTTGGTGCTTTCTTTACAATGCACATTGAGGCCTGAGACCCCTGGACGCCGTCCATCATTAGAAACCATTACACATTACGGGCAGTGAGAACGCTCTGCCCCTTGTAGGAATGGCCTCTAACAATCCACAGATCAGGCTCAAAACCCAGCACGCGCCCTACTCCCCGACCTGTTATTAGTGCAGCTCCTCAACAAGCGTGACTAAATAGATCTGGCGTTGTGTCAGGGTACACTCATCCCTCTGCCTCAGCCAAACAAGTAGGTGTCCAGGAGATAGAGGAAGGGAGCTGTCCATTGAGACCACCCTCCCCATGACTGGATGGTGAGATGGGAACTCCCTTGATGAGCTGTAGAAAGAGAGGTGACCTCAGCTACCATGGGCCCTAGGTGTAGTTGTCTGAATAGAGCCGGGGAGCTCCTTATGTGCTGCCACTTTCTGATCATTTAGTTACACATCTTTGCATTCCAGGTAAGTTTCATCCTTTCTTTGCCCCTGTAAACCCCTCTGAGGACAGAGGGACCCTGGAGCTGGTAGAAGCTGAGCACGGCTGCATTTGGGAAGCTCCAGGATTGGGGCGGGGGAGAATGTTATGAAAGGTGACACATGTTTGGTTCAATCTGAAATAAACGCAAGTTGAGTCCAAAAGCCGAGAGAGAAAGACGCTCTTTGCCCCGCCCAGGAGACCACAGTCTAGGCTTCACTGAGCTTTGCATCACAAATAAAATTCCGAGAATTCCCTCCAGCCCTTGGTTCTATTGAGAGCCTCAAATTCGCTGCCAATCTCTATTTTACAGTTGCCCCTTTTAGTTTAACTCCTTTTTTGGTTTTGTTTTCCTTCAGCAAGCTAATGGGCCTCTGGATTAAAAAACTACGGCAGGTCACTGCTGTCCAGCTTCCTCGCAGAACCTGGGATTGACATGGGCCGGCATGCAAGAACCATCCCTGATGGAAAAGCCCTACAGAATTTAATAGGGAGCAATAAGCTCCCTATAGGATTTATAGGGTTTAATGGACAAATTATAGAAAGAGGATCTCATTCTCTATTAAATGGTATAGGTTTTTATAGTGATTTCTATAGAACCCAGCTGGGCTGATCCCTATTTAAATCTGTCTGTAGGACTTTTTCATGAGCGATAGCTTCCAGGTTGCTCTGCTGAAAGAATGAGGGAGCAGAACCTCATAGATTTAACTCTTAAAATGGCATGCGGAGAATGTGCTCTCAACCGCACCCACTCTGTCCTCTTTTCCTCCTAGCAAAGCAGGACTCCTGATCCGTCTCCCACTGAAATCAACACAAAACCTCACATGGAATTCAATGGAAATGGGGTCAGGCGCTACCACAGACCCACTGTGTAAAATGATTTCCATGTGGGATTTGCATCAGAGATGGGCCCAAGCTGCAAGATTCCAATATGGATTACACCCCTCTTCCATGTTTGGAATGGTGCGAACCATTTTGTGTCTGGGCTTTTAAAGAACTGTAAAGTCTGGGGGCGCACGGATCCAGTTTTTATGTTCAGGCCCCTCCGCTAGTTTAAATGTGTCCCTTATACCATGTAGAAGTGAGATCTTCTCCTGAACCACAAAACCATGCAGCACATTCCAGGCAAACTCTTAAAAGCTATTGTTAGCTGGTGAAAGCCTTTCCTCACCTAATCAAACGTTCCCTTGAAAGATTGCTGCCTCCCAGTACAGCTCAAAGGGTATCATTGTTCCTGAACTCTACATAGGTCCTTCTGCTTCCAGATGAATTCTCCATTATGTGATGTTTTTTCCCTCCTCTTTAAAAAAAATCCCATCCGTTGATTGTACATGAGGCCGCGCTTAATCCAAATGTACCTGTCTGATTCCTCTAATTAGCCCAGAGACAGGGTTCTCCTGCTCCATAATGAAGCAACATCTTTTCTCAATTAGCTCATGCTTTGGAGCCCTGCCCATACTCCAGAAATGTAGGACCAGATAAATGCCACTCTAATTGCTGATGGCATGTGTCTGACAGGTTTATGGTGTGCAAGGTTGGGAGCGATCGCCCATTCTATAAAAAGATAGAGCTGAAATCAACATTAAAAAATGAATGTCATTAAACGTTCCATTTTTGTGCTTTCACGGGGTGGGGTAGGAGGATAAACTTAATAGATCCTATTTCCATCTGCAGTCACAAATCCTACATGAAATCCACAGCTAACTCTGGCCATCCACCCATTACTTTTTCGTGCCAAAGGCCGCTGTGCCATCAGATAACCCTATTCGCTTCTGAGCGTTAGACGCACAGGAGGAAAAGTTACTTAACTGGCTTCTCTGTGATTTTCACCAAGGAATTAGAACATCCTGACGCTCTTCCAAGAATAAGACTCATTAATTATGGAAAGGCAGGAATAGCTCCACGTTGGATTTCTTTCCCTCCTGAAGGACTTTGCAGGCCTTGTTTTGGGGCGCAAGGGGGGGTTGAAATGATGGAGGGAATTTGCAAGTTTGCGTTTGTCATTTTTTTGGTTACTGTCTGGCTCGCTTGGAGATACTGACTGGGTTGATTGTCCAACCTAGAGGTCAGAGGGGACATATGAACATTCCCTCTTCCTGTGGCCGCTTTTTGTATGGTGTATTTATTTTCTGCTGATTACAATTTCCTCTAAGGGGAAAAAATAAAGAGGGGAGGGAGGGATAATATTACCGAATAATGAAAGATGACATTGGAAGGATAAAAAGGGAAAGCGAGACTGCTCAGTAACCCTGAGATGAAAAACACATTCCCCAGGGGACATCGGCATTAAACGGAATATACGAGACATGGAATTAAGCTGTCGTTTTGTAACAAGAGTGTGTGTGTGTGTGTGTGTGTGTCAGCCATTGCACAAACTAGAACCTTGTTGTCTGTTTCACACTAAATCTAGCCCACTCATCGCTGGGGTATGTTAACGATAAAGGCTGGAATTTCCAAAAGCGCCCAATGGACATTGGCTTTCAGTAGAACTTGTCTTCCTGAGTCACTTAGCGGCTTTTGAAAATCTCATCCAAATAGTAAATTATTCCAAAGGACTTGAGCTGGGATTTTCAAGCTTGTTAGAGAAAATGGGATAAAATGTTCAAAGTCACCTAAGTGATTTAGGAGCCTAAGTCCCATTTTTCAAAAAGGGACGTAGACACTTAGGAGCCGAAGTTCATTGGAAAGTCAAGGGGACTTAGCTTCCCAGGTGCCTCAGTCAGGCTTACAAGTCTCTTAGGGTACAGCTATGCTGCAAGTGAAGGTGTGACTGTAGCATGGCAGACATACCACTAATGTTAATCTAGCTAGCACAGGTAACAGTAGCAGCGCAGGCATGGTGAAACAGGCTTCAGTATGGGTTAGCAACCAGTGTGTGTCCCCATGCTCCCTGATAGGCTTGTGGTCCGGGTGCTAGATGGTGCAGAAGCCCGTGCCGCCATGTCTCCACGGCTCTTGTTACCCATACTAGCTAGATTAAAGCCAGAACGGCTGCGCCTACCCACGCCACAATATGCTGTGTAGACATCAGGTGCGTCTGAACATTTTCCTTTGGGGCTTAACCCTCTAAAGCTCCTTTGAAAATCACAGCCTTTCTGGTCCTCTTCTTAAATTAATCTTGATCATCCCATTTGATAGCCTCACTTTTCTCCTTTGCCTCTTCTTCCTTTGTCCTTGTCCTGGCCGTTCTTTACTTAACACTGCTATTCTACCAGGCAACCCCGTAACGCATGTGAGACAGTCCGAGCCTTGTCCCACCGACGTCTATGCACATTTTATCATTTAGCTTCAGTGAGAGCAGGTTCGGACCTGTGGCTTGTAGGAAAACTGCTCTGTCAAAATACAGGCCTGATCCTGCGTTCCTTACCCAGGTAACATGCCTGTTCGGAGTCACTGAGACTGCAGGATCAGGCCCAAAGGCGGTATTCCCATGTTCATTTTCTAAGCAGCTCAAGGCAGCTCTGCTGAGTTTGCACTTCTCATCTGTGCTTCTAGCAGTTTTCTTTAATAATTATTTGCTGAGTTGAGACTAGAAAACCAGGTATTATAGCAAATCTGGGTCATGGTTAAATATATATGTAGTGAGGGATTTTAACCCTTGAACTCCTCCTAGGCTATTAGTAGTAAAAAGTTGTACTATGTGCCATTAGAAAGGGAATTTTCCCTACATTTCCACCAAGGTTTCAGAGTTGATTTATGACCGTTGTTCACGAGGGATTCATGAGCTCAATGCAGCCGTGATACAGGCAATCTGAATGTATTATTATTATTTATTTTGATTTGCATTAAAATGACATCCATTTACATGTTGGAACTCAATGAGTGGAATGTCTCAATTTCTAAATGTGCCTTATCTACATGGAATGTCCCTGTGCCATGGGAGAGGAGTGCCCGTATTCGGGGAGAGGTGGCAATTCCCTTTCATTCAGGCAAGTGTACTATTCCTGTAGGCCTCACTAGGGTTGCCAACTTGGTAATATTTAAGAACCGGACCCTCCAGCAGGAGTGCCGGAACCTCCCCTGCCCTGCCTCTTCCCCCTGACGCCCTGCCCCCATCCACTCCTCTTAGCTCACTGCTTCCCCCCCTCCCCCCCCCGCCCATGTCAGGAGGGACTCACCTGCTTTGCTGGGGCTGGGAGCTGCAGCCGCCCGACGCAGGTAGGAGGTGGCCCCGGCTGCGTAGGGACTGGCACAGGTGATGACCCAGCAGCTCCCTAACCCACAGTAACCAGACTTTAGGTGTCCAGTCAGTAGAGCTGACCGGACACTGTCAGGTCCCCTTTTCGACCGGACTTTTCGGTTGAAAACCAGGCACCTGGCCACCGTCACATTGTGTGGAAAGGGGAGATTTTTGTAATGGAATTTACGACTCTCGGTGCTTTTTCTGCACCTTCCAAGTGCAAACTGCCTCCCCTAGTTCTTGCTTTGAGATGAATCTAAGCGGGAATGGCCTCATTTCTCAGGGGCTGAGCTACCTTAAGTCAACAGGGGCTGGATATCTGAAAACTAGTCATCAGGGTTTATTTAAGGCCTAATCCTGCCACTCAGGCAAGGCCCTGAATGCAGGGGTTCTGATCACCGTATGCTGCTAAGCTCAGCTCCACGGCAGCTCCTGGTGCCCTACTGCTTAGGGAAAGTTTTGGGAACCCCTGACGGGGTGGGGTGCTGCAATTGTCAGCCGCAGTGCTACAGTAGCGCCTGTAGAATGGTTCTGCAGCTGTGGGCTAGGGATAGAAATGAGACTGGGGGATAAAATAAGGCCGAGTGGGGGGAGCCCAGCTCACAGCAGGAGTGCGCCCCTCGTCCCCTGGCTTTGGGGAGCAGTGTGAGAGACACTGGCTGTCCTCCTTAATATAGGAAAAGCTGACATTTAAACCAGGGACTATCATAGAATATCAGGGTTGGAAGAGACCTCAGGAGGTCATCTAGTCCAACCTCCTGCTCAAAGCAGGACCAACCCCAACTAAATCATCCCAGCCAGGGCTTTGTCAAGCTGGGCCTTAAAAACCTCTATGGATGGAGATTCCACCACCTCCCTAGGTAACCCATTCCAGTGCTTTACCACCCTCCTAGTGAAATAGTGTTTCCTAATATCCAGGGCCGACACAACCCATTAGGCGACCTAGGCGGTCGCCTAGGGCACTAACATTTGGGGAGCGGTGACCGCAGCAGCCGGATCTTCGGCCGCCCCGGTCGTCGGCGGTATTTTGGGGGCAGGACCTTCCGCCGCCTCTGTCGGGGGGCAGTATTTCGGGGGCGGGACCTTCCGCCGCCTAGGGCGGCAAAAAAGCTGGCGGCGCTCCTGCTAATATCCAACCTAGACCTCCCCCACTGCAACTTGAGACCATTGCTTCTTGTTCTGTCATCTGCCACCACTGAGAACAGCCCAGTTCCATCCTCTTTGGAACCCCCCTTCAGGTAGTTGAAGGCTGCTATCAAATCCCCCCTCATTCTTCTCTTCTGCAGACTCCCTCTGTTCCTAGTTCAATCTCAGTTCCGCTCGGTGTGCGGGCGCTGGGTGGTGGGTGCTGGTGGTCTGTGACATACAGGAGGTCAGACTTAGATGGTCGGGTGGTCCCTTCTGGCCACATGCTCTCTGATTGCTTTAACCACACGCCCCCTTCCTCGCTACGTGCAGCCCATTCCCTGTAAAGCAGCTTTGACCCTTAAACCATTATGATTTGGTGGTGAATACATAACACTCCTCCTCGTGCATCTCTGGCCTGGTTGGAGGGGGGGGGATTTCAGACCCACATCTCTAAAAGCTAAAGTTACATCTCGCCCTCTTGCGTTGCAATGTAAAAACCCAGAGCGGAGCAGTTTTCTGCCATTAAATTATTTCACACATTCCATTTATTTGTGGACAGTTTGCCAAAGACCTTTTTAAGCTTTATTTTTTTCACCCAGCCAAATGATCAAATCTCTTTTACAGTCACTTCCCCTCCCCTCTTCCTCCCACTTTGCTCCCTCCCATCCCAGCCTCCCCCCCCACCCACCCACCCCGAGTCCGTATAATTTAAGGGTTTAAATAGCCTGGAGGGAATTAACTGTAAATTCTTCCTAAAACAAATAAATTCAGCCCTCTAAGTTTGTGCCTTTTTCAAACTGTTGAGAGACGTTTTGGGTTTGTTTTGTTTGAAATAATGATCACGGCATATATGACCCCAAGGCTGCGGCCAGCTCTAACCAAATAAATAGCTTTTATTAATTAACGTTTATCCTTAACAAATAAAACCCCAATTTGATCTCAGCCGGCTGAATTAGCAAAAATAAACAACTGGTTCTCCGGGCACTTGATGTGGATTTAACAAATTAACACTGGGCCTTAATCAGAGAAGCCGCAGGGCAGCGGAGGGCTTTTACAGCCAAGAAATCTGTTGGAAAAACAATGTCTTTCATTTCTCCCATGGTCTTGCTCAGTACATATGTGGACTGCCATTATATACTCTAGGGAAACCAAAAGAACTACAGCAATGACGTCCACATAGATTTCATGTGCAATTGTTTAACTTGTTCCTGAAATCATGAAATCTATTTTAAATGTTTCCCTTTGGATTAATCTGTGGAGTAAATGATCCAGGGGCTGCAGAGTTATTTTTCTGTGTCCTTTCCCCTCCCTTGAACAATAATAATTGTCTTTCTTGCCAGCACTTTTCGTCTGAGGAACTCAAAGCACTTTACAGATGTTAATTCATCATAATTCCTCCCCAGGAGGGAGGAAAAGGGGGGACCTGACCACAAAGAGGTACGGTCATTTGTTGCAAGTCGCATTTCAAATCAGCTGGGAACAGAATCTGGAGTTCTGATGCCAAGTCATCAGCTCTAACCACTAGGCAACTCCACAGTTCCTAAATAGTATCATCCCCATTTTAGATTGCGGCTCAAGAAAGTATTACTATTCAGGACAGCACTTAAGCACTTGTGTAACTTGAAACCTGCTCTGTTTAAAACCAAACACATGCTATGGTGCTCTCTTGAATGGGGACGGACTTAACTCATGTGCTTTCTTGAATTGGGTCTTATGGGGGCGGGCAGGAAAGTGAGGCAGAGAGAGACTTTTTGAAGGTTCCAGCATGAGTCATCTGGGAATAGGACCCAGGCATCCAGGTGCT
Organism: Terrapene triunguis; assembly: GCF_002925995.2. Classification (NCBI taxonomy): domain Eukaryota; kingdom Metazoa; phylum Chordata; order Testudines; family Emydidae; genus Terrapene; species Terrapene triunguis. The sequence continues at coordinate 7,431,707 of NW_020664589.1, read as the reverse complement.
TAGTCCCCTGTCCTAACCACTAGACTGCACTGAATTTCCCATTTGACAGTCATGGAAATGGTAGGAACCAAATACTCTACAAAAACATTTAATCTCTAAAAATTATGTCATAAAGGCGATTATGCTTGAGAGGTAATTGGAAGCCCTGACTTTTGAAAGTGTTTGCTTGCCCCTGCGATGTTGTTTTCAATGATTCCTTTTATTGAATTTGGCCTGCGTTGCACAATACAAATACAAGATTGCAAAAGTAGAGGCAGGCTGACACCCGAGCGCAGCGTCTGTGGCCTGTGCCGCTGGCTGTGCTTTGAACTGTCTGCTCGTTTGGAAAGCTGACTGCAGTTGTATAACCAAGCTGGCTATTTGGGCTGGGACCTGCTTTCCATCTTATAGACCAAAAAATACAACTGAAGAACTATCCCCCCCCCCCCCCCCCCCGCGGCCCATGAATGTGCAACTGTCTGCCACAGAAGGATTTGGTGAGGGGTGGGAAGCAATTAAGATGCATCCGTTTGCTGACACTGGGCCTGATCCTGCAAGGTGCTGAGTGCCTCCCATAAGGTTCTGTGCACCCTCCACTCCTATTGACTTCGCTCAGCACCTTGCAGGATGAGGTCCAAACCTGCTCCATGCAGGTCAAAGCAATACTCTGGTTAACTTCAATCAGAGCAGGAGCAGGCCAAGGGAGTGAGATTTTTTTAATTATTTGTATGGCTGTAGCACCCAGAGGCCACAGCTGAGATCAGGGCCCCATTGTGCCAGGGACTGTACATACAGTGAGAGACAGCCCTTGCCGCCAGAGCTTTCAATCTAGATAGACCAGGCAAGTGCAGATACTCAGCATCACACAGCTGGTCAGAGGGGGACTAGAACACATATCTCCTGGGGCCTAGTCCAGTGCTTTATCCACTAGGTCACACTGCCTTCCCAAAGAGAGAGCATAGAATGATCTTTTCTATGGAACCCAGCTGCCACTTTTTGGTTTGGCTCAAGGCGTGAAGTCACTTCTTGACCCCGGAATTGAAGACGCTTTCTCGGCGTGAAATGAACCGACCCAAGCAGTGTTCCCTGAGGTCCACTGAGTATTCTGCTGGTGCAAGGGGATGCAACAAGTTTTCAGACAAGGCCACGGGCCTTGATCCAAAGCCCACTCAAGTCAATGGGAATCATTCCACTGACTTGAATGGCTTTGGGTCAGCACTAGAGCCGGTGCACCACGGAGCTTGCAAGCTGCCCTGGGCAATTAGGACTTGATTTTTGTGCCCACTGATGCCAATGCAAAGTTCCTCTTCCCTTCAGTGGTGCAGGATTGCGCCCCTAACTGGCAACTCCAAAGATGGGTAGACACACATTTAATAAGTTATAGTGCGTTTCATCAGCAATACTAATCTCCTCCGGGTAATCGTCTACCCGCCCAGAAAAGGAAGGGAATGGTTCAATCTGGACCCATTGGGCAATGAGCCAAACGCTCTGATGGCTGAGAAAGAAGAGCTCAGGTGGGCTATCCCCAAAAGCAAGAACCCACCACTGACACTGTCTTGAGTCCTCATTAAGGCTCAGAACTAAAGATTACCAGCAACTCAGCTGTTGCAAAGAAGAGAACCACCTCGAATGTAGCCAGGTGCAATATAGGGTGATGCCAACCCCTTGAGCTGCGCCATTTGGCCGGCATCCGTGGGCCAAGCTTTGTTTTTGTGGCTGTGCCAGGGATGCGCGTGCAGTTCTCTATCGAGCCTGCCTCTCACAGTTAAGTCCCCGGGGACATTCACGAACGTAAGATGTGGCTCTCCCAGGCCTATTGCCACGAACTCTCTTTTAATGAATCATCCCACGTTCTCCAGGAGCCATCTGCCACGGAGAGGGATGTTCTCTGCTTCTGCGTCTCAGACCACACTGAAAGCAGGTGTAACTGCAGTTCGGGCACACGTGCCCTTGCTTGCCCCGATCGAGCGAATGCGCTAAAACTAGCAGCGTAGCCACAGCTGCGTGGGTGGCGGGGTGGGCTAGTTGCCCCAAGTATGTCCCGAGGGTTTCAGACTGGGCAGCTAGCCCGTCCCACGGCCCATGCAGCCGTGGCTACGCTAAGCGATCGCAGCTAGGATGGGTATGTCTACCCCAGCTCCAGTGTAGACATACCCTGTTAGTAAGCTCTCTTCTGGGCACGCAGAAGAAGTGGAGAGAAAGCTAAAGCCTCAGCCGATGGAGTCGTCATGCAAGCGCAGGATTTGCACCTCCCACCTTCCTTCTGCAGAGATCTGGCTTCCCGAGGCAGGGCAGGAAAAAAATGTTTAGCTAGCGAATGAACGCTTATCCAGGCCTCTTCTCCACCGCGCCTGCCAAAAGCCAACCCCCAATCAGCCCCATCCCTCGTGGGCTACTCTGTCTCCAGAAATGCATTTGAGGATTAAGGGGAGCGCTTTCATAGCCGCGATTACTGTGCTGGTTGCATAAATCATACGTGGGATATTCTGGCTGCGTGCATCCTGCCAGGATCAAGTGTGCACAGCACGGTGCGGCACTGCCAAGCCACAAACACTGGCTCTGGAGCTCCAGGGCTGGCTGCAACGGGTCACATGGGATGGGGCGGGGCGGAATAATCACCCCAATAGGTGTACAGTTGGTGCTGTCGGTCAACATCTACTAGGGAGAAGCTTTGGCCATCAACAGTGGCATCGGGTTGAAGGCATGTGGCGCTGTTAAGAAGCGGAGCAAAACCACCCGACAGGAGGAAATATGCAAGAAGCCCCGAGACTTGGCTCCCAGATCAATAACCAGCCCGCTTGCCGCTCTGGCTTTTTCCACTCGGCGGTGAGTTTTCGAACAAAGAGCAACGTACGAGCTCATTGTGGAAGGGCCCAGGCTCAGGATGGAGCCAAGCAAAGTGTGTGTGGAAGGGGGCGAGGCTGAAGAATTGCTGAATCCTACGGAAACTTCCCCAGCACAAGTGGAGTCCATGAAAAATGTGGGGGAGGGGGAGCAGATCTCCGCTACCGTAGCAACGTTACAGCGTCAGCCGAATCTTTCCGAGGATGTTTCACCTCATTAATTGTGAAAAAACTGAAACACTGACACGTTTTTACAGGCTGCCAGTTTTGCTGGGGGAAAGTGTCTGTTTAAAAAGAGCAGCGAAAGCCAGGACCCAAAAGGAGGCCAAACCTGTCCCGTGAGCCTGAGGGTCTTTCCCGTCCAGTCACTGACAGGCAGCAGCAGAATAGTTTATGGTTATGAAGCTGCAGCCTGCACCGGTCAGAAACCACCCAGCCCAGCCCTTCGCTGCCACAGACCTTGCTGTGGTGTGTGGGAAGTGTGCAAGTGGGTTAGGAGGCAGGGTCTCTACCCAGAGCTGCTGCTGCAGTGGTGATGTCCAAAAGCCTACGTAGATATTTGGGTGTTATGTGTATCCCCTCCAAATCAATGGGCTTCAAAGGAACCCCCAGAATTGTGCCCCCAAAAGATGCACATGCAGATCCTTATGTGTGCACATGGTGCACGATTGCCCATTTTGGGTGTGTAAAACATTCACACCGAGGGGTTTGGTTCAGGCCCATCGCGCTCGTCGGGCAGATCAGATGTTGATATGGGTGCCAGGGGCAGAAGCACTCTGGAAGGGAAGGACCATATCTCCTGCGATTTGTGACACCATCCTGTGAATCCTGGCCACAAAGATGTCTGCACTAGATGGCTCTAATAGACCTAAGTGGGAAAGCAACAGCATTTTACTTCTGTAGATAGGATTCCACACTAGATGATAGGTAACAGGATAACGTATTTGAAGGGCATGAACACCAAAGAGGACTGAGGGCTTGAGGTGTCCAGTTTAGGATGAAATTAAGGCAGGACAATGTATGAGGAGAAGCGTCCTGCCAATGAGCTGTGTATGATCCCAGGGCAGCGGCGGAAGCTCCGTTGTCTGGAACGTTATGATTTCGAGAACAATCCAGCATTAGCCAGGAGAAGGGACTGGCTAGACTCCTCCCAGCTCTCATTTTATTCTGCAAACTTGCTTGAAAACCTGGTGGGAGAGGGACTTACCCAATGCAGAGTGCCCCTGATTTCACCTGGCTCACAACTGGATGATGGGCTCTGCAGTCTAGGGACCAAATCTTGCTGTAAGTAACACGGTGTAAATTCAGAGCAATTCCACTGACTTAAATGGACCTAATTTGGATTTATACCAGTGTAACTAAAAGACTCTGAACCTGCCACCGTTACTCACATGAATTGGGAATAAGCCCATTTACTTCAGTAGGGCTGCTTGAGTGAATAAAGGCAGATGGGTTGGGGCCTATGAACAGAAATAATTTAGACTGTAAACCCTTTGGAGAAAGGACCGTCATTTTGTTATGGGTATGTACAGGGCCTAGCACAGCAGAGCCCTGTGCGGTGACTGGACTCCTAGGCATGATCGCAATCCAAATCATAAAGAACAATAGCTGGTGTCAAGCAGCACAGCTCTCCCAGAGTCAATGGAGCTACACTTATCGACACACGCTGGGGATCTAGCCCCTGACTGTTAAATTACATTACTACTGATATTCTTTTTAATCTTAACTCTAGGCAGGACCTACAAAATCGCAGTGGTTTGAGCTGTCTCCACAGCAGCACTTGGACTACAAAAGACACTTGCCCCAGAGCTGTGCTGCTCTAGATGAGGCCAGGGCACAAACAAAGGCGTTTGGGCAGGGCAAGGCACTTAAGTCAGCAGAAGTAATTGAGTCTCCCTCCCACGTTTACCCAATGGGGAAGGCGAGTTAACAGGGAATAAAGTGTTCTTGTTCAAGTGTCTAGGAGGGTCTGCTCAACGAGGGAGAGGATAATCAATAAATACAAAGGACTGGGCGTGTAGCTGCAGAGTTAGCATGCTGAAAAGCCAAAGGGACTCTTCTCTCTACTGCCTGGAGCTGCCCTGGGCTTGGAGAGCTAGAGAGGAGGCAAGGAGATGTGGGGAAGATCAAGTGTTTAAGAGACTTAGGAGCCCACATCTGACTTGGGGGGGAGGGCTAGCTCAGTGGTTTGAGTATTGGCCTGCTAAACCCAAGGTTGTAAGTTCAATCCTTGAGAAGGTCACCTGGGGCAAAATCAGTACTTAGTCCTGCTAGTGAAGGCAGAGGGCTGGACTCAATGACCTTTCAGGGTCCCTTCCAGTTCTATGAGATAGGTATATCTTCATATATTATTTTTTATTATTTTGACTTTCACAAGGAGTTGGATGCCTAAATATCTTTGAAGCTCTGCGCCTTAGACATTTTAAAAAATGTTACCCAGTATGCTTTGAGCTGGGGAGAGAATGCCCTGCCTTGTCCAGGGGCAAACCCCACAGGAGAACAGGATGTAGAGTAAACGGGGTTCCCCAGCTTTCTGGGGCAGGGGCCGTCTCAGTGTTTGTATGGTACCTAGCACAATGGGCTCCTGGTCTATGACTGGTACCCCTAGGCATTACTGCAATGTAAATAACCAATAATGAATAGTAAGGGAGAATGATCCTCAACTTGAGCGGCTGCCAGGGCCTCAGTGGGTGGGGAAAGGTTCAAAGAAGGAGGAATATTGAAATAAGGTTTGATCGCTCCTCCCGCCTGGCCTGGGGGCATGTGGGCCTAGGGTTTTGGTTTGGGCCCCTCTTCAATGAGGTGGACGTGGTATTCAGGAGGGGAAGGAACTGGAAGACAGCTATGGAGGAAAAAGTCCTCCCACAAGACCCGGTATCGCACAGGGCAAAATTCTCCCACGCTGTCCTGAGCAGGCCGACTCTCAATGGTGAGATGATAATTCCATCTTCTCAGCCCATCCAGTCCTTGCTGAAACTGCCAATCAGCAAGCCAGTTCGGAGAGAGAGCGTGTGTGTGTGTGTGTGTGTGTGCACACTGCAGCCACTTGCCCACTGGGATCTCGGCTGAGACAAGCACATTTCACACAAGCCACTGAAGAGTCATCACCTAGCAACGGCCTGTCACTGCCGCTCAGGACAGGATTTGAACAGAGGCCCTAGAAGCAACCTGTTCTTTTGCCTAAATGAAACATTGAATGTGACTCAACCATAATGTTAACGAGTTCTGGACTCTGAAAAGACCTTTGGGAAAGGCTGAGGCCTCGTCCACCTGGGAACGTGCCGTCCATCCTAAGACACTGCTGTAGCTGCACCAGCACAGACCCCTAGTGGGCACAAAGCTACGGTTTGTACCAGCAGAGTGGGAGAAAGCGGCACTGATGCAAATTGTAGCTTAAAGCAGGTTTAACTGCAATTAGAGCAACTCCCCATTGTAAAGCAGGCTTTTGTTACGGCAATTATAACAACAGGCAAGAACACACAAACCGTGATCTGTGACAATGACTGTTGCATAAAAATTTCTAGCTTTTGGACTGTCTGCCCACAGTTAAAGTTTGCTTTCTTAGCCAGTGATCTGCAAACTAAAACTCCCTCCTGCGGCCAACACTATGCGGGTCACTACAACCCCAAGGAGAGCTTTCATAAGCTGCCAAGGGAATCATGTGCATTCGAAAGAGTCTGTAATTACACACTTGCACAATAGACTGTGATGGCTCTAAAGCAGCCTCTTGGGTCTATTGTGTCGAAGCTCCTACAGTTTTAAGGCAGATGGAGCTACAGCGGAAATTAAACCACAAAAGAAATGACGTTAAAGTTGCACCGAGGATCTGGCTTTAACCCACACAAGAAGGGAGAGTCAAAATTCAAGCTGTCCTTAGCTCACCCGGGGGGGGGGGGGGGGGAGAGATTTCTTTCTTTTCGACAGCTTCGTGAATGAATTGCGTGACATGGGAGAGAGGGAAGGAGGGATGTGGGTGGGTGAGAGACAGACCTTCACTCTAGCTCTCCTGGCTGAACGTGCTTCATTCGGGGAACCTTAATGGCAGTGTAATGCTGGGGGGTTATTTGTGTGCTTTTATGATGCTCTTTATAGGGGAGGAGTGATGGTCTTGCGGTTAAGGCACTGGCCTAGGACGTGGGAGATCTGTGTGCCGTTCTTGGCTTTGCTATGCATTGTGTGTGTGACTTTGGCAAGTCACTTAAGCTTGCAGTGCCTCAGCTCCACATCTGTAAAACAGGAGAGTGGGGGGAGGGATGGGGGAATGCTTGTTTATTTAGACTATAAACTAATCAAGGCAACGACACAAGCCTTGGTTGGGGCTCTAGACACTACCGAAGTAGAAATATATAATAAATAATCCTGTATGCAGTGGCGTTATGCCAGCAGCGCTTAGCAATTTTAATGTGCTCTTCAGCTTCAAAGCATTTCCCAACTGTTAACTACTTAAACTGGGAGGTATCGTCCCCATTTCACAAAGGGGAAACCTGGGAGGCTCACCGAGGTTAATGCGCTATAAGGCCTTTCAGCGCTAGGTCGCCTGTTCAAATCCGTGTGCAGGCTGATAGCAATCCGTAACTTCTCCATGAATGGCCTGGTGAGCTCCGTCTCGCATCTCACTAACTCACGACTGCAGCGGACGTTATTTGGCAGCCTCCAGAGAGAAGCCAAGGGCTGAATGGCCCATGGAGATCAAATGCCTTTGACACGCAGAGTGAATCCCTCTAATGCAGGCTGATATGAGCAAGCCATGCCTGGCTGCTGTTTGCTCTGCGAATAAACAGAGGGCCTCAGACTGCTGGCTAATTCCACCAGAGACTCCTTTGCAGAGCAGAGGGCTTTGTCTAGGGTTCTCTGCTCTGTGGTCACTTCTGAGTCCATCATTTTGTACCTAGGCCCTTCACTCCTGTCCCTGTATTTTCATTTGTTGTCCTCTGTCTTTAGTTCATTCCTGGGCTTGTGGCCCCCTCCCTCATCTGAGGGAGGCAGACCGTTCATTCTGATGAGCCCCAGGATTCACAAGTATGTAGGGACAAAATTAGAAACGCCAAGGCACAAAAGAAGATTAAGCTAGGTAGAGACACAAAGGGTAGCAAGAAAACTTTCTACAAATACATTAGAAGCAAGAGGAAGACCAAGGACAGGGTAGGCCCATTACTCAAAGGGCGGGGGGGGGGGAAACAATAACAGAAAATGTAGAAATGGCAGAAGTGTTAAATGACTTTTTTGTTTCAGTTTTCACCAAAAAGGTTAGTAGCGATTGGACGTCTAACACAGTGAATGCCAGTGAAAATGGGGTAGGATCAGAGGCTAAAAGAGGGAAAGAACAAGTTAAAGATTATTTAGACAAGTTAGATGCCTTCAAGTCACCAGGGCTTGATGAAATACATCAAAGAGCTGACTGAGGAGCCATTAGCAATTATCTTCGAAAAGTCATGGAAGATGGGAGAGATTCTAGAGGACTGGAAAAGGGCAAATATAGTGCCCATCTATAAAAAGGGAAATAAGGACAACCTGGGGAATTACAGACCAATCAGCTTAACTTCAGTTCCCAGAAAGATCATGGAGCAAATAATTAAGCAATCAATTTGCAAACACCTACAAGATAATGAGGTGATAAGTAACAGTCAGCATGGATTTTTCAAGAACGAATCCTGTCAAACCAACCTAATAGCTTTCTTTGTCAGAGTAACAAGCCTTGTGGATGGGGGGAAGCGGTAGACATGGTAGATCTTGACTTTAGTAAGGCTTTTGATACTGTCTCGCATGACCTTCTCATAAACAAACTAAAGAAATACAATCTAGATGGAGGGTACTATAAGGTGGGTGCATAACTGGTTGGAAAACCATTCCCAGAGAGTCATTATCAGTGGTTCACGGTCAAGCTGGAAGGGCATAGTGAGTGGGGTCCCGCAGGGATCAGTTCTGGGTCCGGTTCTGTTCAATATCTTCATCAATGCTTTAGACAGTGGCATAGAGAATGCACTTATAAGGTTTGCGGACAATACCAAGCTGGGAAGGGGTGTAAGTGCTTTGGAGGATAGGATTAAAATTCAAAATGATCTGGAGAAATGGTCTGAAGAAAATAGGATGAAATTCAATAAGGACAAAGGCAAAGTACTCCACTTAGGAAGGAACAATCAGTTGCACAAATGCAAAATGGAAAATGACTGCCTTGGAAGGAGTACTGCAGAAAGGGATCTGGGGGTCATAGTGGATTACAAGCTAAATGTGAGTCAACAGTGTAACACTATTGCAAAAAAAGCAACCATCATTCTGGGATGTATTAGCAGGAGTGTTGTAAGCAAGACACGAGAAGTAATTCTTGCGCTCTGCTCTGTGCTGACTAGGCCTCAACAGGAGTATTGTGTCCAGTTCTGGGCGCAACATTTCAGGAAAGATGTGGACAAATTGGAGAAGTCCAGAGAAGAGAAACAAAAATGATTAAAGATCTAGAAACCACAACCTACAAGGGAAGATTGAAAAAACTGGGTTTGTTTAGTCTGGAGAAGAGAAGACTAAGGGGGGGACATGATAACAGTTTTCAAGTATATCGAAGGTCATTACAAGGGGAAGGAGAAAAATTATTCTCCTTAACCTCTGAGGATAGGGCAAGAAGCAATGGCCTACATTGCAGCAAAGGCGGTTTAGGTTGAACATTAGGAAAAACTTCCTAACTGTCAGGGTGGTTAAGCACTGGAATAAATTGCCTAGGGAGGTTGTGGAATCTCCATCATTGGAAATTTGTTAGATCAAGTTAGACAATCACCTGTCAGGGATGGTCTAGATAATACTTATTCCTGCCAGGAGTGCAGTGGCCTGGACTAGGTGATCTCTCGAGGTCCCTTCCAGTCCTATGATTCTACGACTTGCCCATGGTCAAGGAGGAAGTCAATGATAGAGCTTGAAAGAAAATCCAGCTCTCCGGACCCCTCCTATGTTCACTAGACCATTGTGCCCCTTTTAGCTCTTCTTGCTGGAGAAGGAAGATGAATAAAAAAAACAAAACAGCTACTGCCTGTTGCTGACCAAACTGGAACAAGTCCTCCGAAAGGAGCCTCCGTTTCTGTAGCCAGCCTCCGGTGCTGGCCACTGTCACCTTGACCAAGGCACTGAGGGACAGTGTGAAAGGACGGATCAGCCCAAGTACAAAACGGTGGGTGGATGTGGTCGGGAACTTCAGTTTAGTTGTCCAGAGTAATTGCCAGCCCCTGCTGCAAAGCACGCTGGACCACCAAAAGGGCCTCCACCCATCCCTTCTAAAATGAACACTCACAGGGTGCAGAGCAACTTGCTGACGGGTTTCTCCTTAGTCTCCAGGCCAGGAGACAATCTCATGGAAGGGAACCGACTCTTGGTCTCTCCTGCGCCCTGTCAGCTCGGTGCGTTACTTACAGGGATGCCTTGCTGTTACTACTGGGCCCCTGGAAACAGGCCCACACTGACCCACCTGGGACTAATTTAGTCTCCTTGTCTTGCTAACACGTTTTATGCTGTACGTTATGTCTTGCTTCTTAAGTTTTAAAATTAGTAAAGGGAAAAAATAGCTGAGCGAGAGAATGACAACGCCGGTGATAGTTAACAGATGTGGGAATGGCTTCTGCTGTGAGTAAGTATGATCGATTCCGACTCTTAATAAAGGAGGCCTGGTTGCAGCTCTGTCTCAGAGCCTATGCTATCACCGCCGCCCTGTGCGTGTGTGTACATAATCATGGTACGTTGTACTTCCCCTGCAGCTACTATTCAAGGATCTCAAGACATTTTACAGCTCAACCTCACAGCCTCTCTGCATTCTATTAGCCCCGCAGCTCTGCGGGGTGGGCGTTGTGTTATTGTCCCCACTTCACAGGTGGAGAGATCAAGGGACAGAGAAGTGACTTGCCTAATAACACAAAGAGCGAATAGAACCCAGTCGGTCTGCTTTCACTCTTGACAACATTCCCACCCGTACAGAATCCAGGTGCATGTAGGATCACAGCCAAAGTCTGCCCTTGTCATCCTATCGTTGGCATGGGTGCTTCAGACCTCGGCCACTGTAGCTTGGCCTGTGACCTTACGGGTCTCCCTCCAAAACCGCAGAGGCACTAACATCCTTCTCGTGATCCCCTGACATGAGGGGTGACCTGTGGTGTGTGGGGAGTGAACGGAGGCGTTAATTACTGTTAATAAGGGTCTCCCCGCTGAATCACTGAAAATGGAAGCCTTTGCTGTTTTGCGGACATGCTCCACTGAAATCTCTCGGTTATTTTACTGGGAAGCTCTTTTCTGTAAGTGGCTAAGAAATGTACTTACTGGAGAAACTGTGAGACTGGTCAATGGCAACATTTATAAACTCCGGTGTCTACATTTATGCTCCCCTCTCCCCCAATCCATATTGAGGCCCTTAACTAAGTAGTCTGACTTTTAAAGGGGCCAAGCACCCATAGCCCTCATCCCATCCCATCCCATCCCATCCCATCCCAGAAGTCAATTAAATGTAGGTAACTGAAGGCCCAGGTGCTTGATTTTGGTGCCTAACTCGCATTGATTTCAATGCTTGAGGAGCCTAAATCCCTTTGTAGATCTTGGCCAACACCTCCAAACCGCCATGAGCACCGAATGCTGCACCCGCTGGCTGCAATGGAGCACCACATGGGTGCCAGGATCTGCTCACACTTAAGTCATTGCAGGACTGAGACCTAAATCTAGGTGCCTAATGCCAAGTGTCCTGGTTTGAACCTGTTGACCTATGTGTCATACAATTCAATGGCAGAGCTGGGACTAGAATCCAGCTCTCCTGAGTCCCAGTCTACTGCTCTATCCACTAGGCCACACTGCCATCGGCTATAGTATGTTTTAATGTTACTTTTTGTATTTAACGTCTTCTTGTTTCAAATTTGAATAGACAAGCAGTACCCCAGAACACATTGCTATTGACAGGATAGAGATCGGTGGGTCCCTCACCCCAGTAGGATGTCAATAGTTGGCAGAGATTTTGCATACCAAAAATAAATCCAGTATGCATTGCATAGTAAGACTATTATGCAAAGCCCTGGCTTCCATCCAGGGGCCCCTGGCACAGTGCTCCCACCCCTCCCAAAAGCATGGTCTCTTGAAATTTAATAGGCATTATAGGGAGAAGCTCACAGCAAACCAGTCCAGAAGGGCATCAGGCACTGAAATCCAACACTGCCCCTCCAGGTTAAAGCAGAGACCTAATTGCATTAGGGAGACTGCCAAGTACAAACTGCCATCCAGGTACTAACATATACTCCCCTCTATTAGGATAGTTCCCTGTAGTCCCTTACTGCCACTGCAGTATGCATAGCCTGAGCCTCACTGCCTGGCACCGTGACCCTGCTTTTCTGGTTAAAGGCCAAGATCTTCAGGGATTTTTGGTGTGCAACCTGAGACACCTTAAAGGCCCCTGATGTTCAGAAAGTCCTGAGCACCCACCCTCTGTGACTCAGGCCCCTTTTGGGTGTCTCAACTCAAGCCCCCACCCAAAGTGGAGGCGCCTGAACTCGCTTTTGAAAATCTTGGCTGGTGACGTAGAGAAGATCACAGGGGAAGGGCCAGCGCCTGGGAGTCTCCGGCCCGCACAGTCTGTGAGGACAACTCGGCGGGCGCAAACACGCATTCTGGAAACCCTCGCTCTGCGCACGGAGTCGCTGTCCTTCAATCTGGTTTTCATTTGAGGTCGGTGGCCTCTTGCCAAATTTATTGTAAAACATTCATTTTAATAAGTGGCTCGTATCTCTTCAAAACCCAGCCCCTTTAACTGTTTCTAGGTTAAACCAAAGCCTTGTTTAGCTTATGATAAGGAATCCACAAAAGGAAGACAGTGGTTACAGGGGGAAACAGCACTTTAGTGGGCAGGTGTTTGGAAAACAGACCTCCAGCACACCCATTGGTGCTTGCTGCAAACTGAGAGAGCATCGGATTATATCAAATGGGGGCAGGGAAAGGAAACAGGAACCGTATTATTTTTCAGACCCACCCCAAACGTCAGGGGTTCACGGGGGTTTATATCACCATTCCCCCTGAAGCCACATGCCCCCTCAATGCAGGGGAAATCCTGGCCCCATTCAAGTCAATGGAAGTTTGCCATTGAGGTCAATAGGAGCAGAATTTCTCCCAGGATATTTATAAATCTACGATGGAGAGAGATTGGATTCACAGATTCCAAGGCCAGGAGGGACCCTTGTGATAATCTAGTCTGACCTCCTGCGTAATTCAGTCCATAGGAAGTCCCCCCGATAATTCCTGTGTGAACTAGAGCAGTTCTTTTAGAAAAAACATCCACTCTTCATTTTAAAACGGCCAGTGATGGAAACGCCACCACCAGAGGTGTTGCCTAGAGATATGGGCAGAGGACTGGGCGCCAGGAATTGACACAGACTCCCTCTGCAACCATTGGCCACTCTCTCAGGCACCAAGCAGGTCCAGCTGACATGCCGGTGAGAATGGCTGGTCTACATCAATTGCACTGGTGCTAGCATAGTGGTGAGATTTCCCAGAGAGTGCCAACGTAGACACCGCCATGGGGCAAGGTCAGGGATGGACATAAGATGCTGGGGAGGGGGATGTGGGGACAAGAGTGAATGTGCCTCTGCCCTTCTCACCTACTCCTACCTCACCAGGACACGTGATGTGCCCCAGGCTGTGTGGCTGCTGCGAGAAGATGAAACAGCAACTGTGTGGCTGGCTTCAGTCTGTCTGGCTCATGTGGGCAGAGGCAGCTGGCCATGTGAGTGACTCCGGCCCGCTCGTCACACTGCCTGAGGCAGCAGGTGAGCAAAAACCTGAGCCGCAAGAGATGCTGTGACATTGCGGTGGCGGTGGACAGGGAACCAAGCAACTCATGGGCACGCAAAATGCGGGCAGAGGACTAGATGGTCCCAACATTGCAATGGGCTCTGGTGTTTCTGACCTCCTCGCCCCTGAGTCAGCGTAACCCACCCCTGGAACTGGAAACACAGCGAGTGGCTCTCAGAATAGATTCTGAAGTAGCAAGAGTCGGCTGGCTCTCCCTTCCGAAGTTCAGAGCAGAGCATTAGCCTTGCACGGCCCCTGATTTACCTTCGGGAAGGTGAGACAAGGCAAGAATGACCTATGAGAACAGCGGGAAGGGGCCTAGGATTGAGCCAGCTCATGTGTCTTATCCATACGATCGAAGGACAGAGCTAGTGCTCCGCCTTGGGGACTATGCACCATGAGACTGGCTTTCCCTCTAAGGCGTCGTCTGTTCTAGCCTACGTTCCTGGGACTCCTAAGAGGAGTGATTGTACAGCCATTTTGGCTCCCAGAGGGTGCGCTTGAGTGTCTGTGCTCAGTTACAGCCTATCCACCACTTGCAGAGATGCTTAGGAGTCACTTGTGGTTTCCCAGGACAACAGAGAGTGAACACGGTGCTCCAGGAAAGAGAAGGGCTGGGAACGCTTGTTAAAGCCACAAGCAGTGTAGGCAAATTTCCACTAGGCACGACTCTACCAAAGCCCCTGAGACCTGACCTGCAATGTCCTCTGCGATTCCAGACCCGCTCCTCCTCACACCTCTGCCAATTCACCTTGACTTCAAAAGGCCAGAAGGGACCATGAGATCATCTTATCTGAGAACCAGATTCACCAAAGGTGGGATTCAAACCCAGATGTGCAGAGCACATTGGATTAGCAGGACATTGCTTCTCCGTCACCTCATCTCATTATTCACTACTTTGCTACCTGCAGCACCTTCTGCTCAGCCAGGCCTGGGAGACTGCCATGTGTGCACATGAGACCAAAGATCCACTGGAGACTCCAACTATATTTTATTTATGTTTGGTGACCTAGTTCACCTTTGAACCTGGCTTTCCAGAGAGAAAGGCATTAAGGAATGTGATAATTCTCTCTCCCACTGTACTACCAAGGTCCCAAAGCCTTGAATGTTTTATTCCCAGAATCAGTGTTCAATTTATATTTTGTTAATTTAAATAAATAGCTTTTTGCTGTACATGCTTACCAGAAACACTCCTCCTTTATATACACGTGGTATAACAGAAATCCCTGGGTCCCAAGAAAAAGTCATGCAGACAGGACATGCAGCCAGTATTCCATATCAGTTTATATAACCTACATAAATGGAAGAGGGCTTTTTAATATCAAACTGGGATAATTGTTACGATTTCTCTTTCTTCTTCTTCTTTTTTTTTTCCTCCAAAGGGAAAAATGTAAGAGGCCAAAGTACCAAACCTTGCAAGGGAAAAACCACTGACAAAGTAAACACAAGGTGACCTCCTTCCTCTGATGTGCCCCATATGAAAACATTTATCGGAGTATCAATTTTCGTTCGTGTCCATTCAGACTGTCAGAGTGCAACTGAGAGGGAGCCAAAGCTCTTTGCATGTAGCCCCACAGGAAAAGGGTTGGGGGCTGGGCCTTACCTGAAATAGGCAAAGCATTTTAAAACATTTTTCACCCTTGGGACAAGTTGTCTAATGAGGGTTGAATTTAATCAACAACGTGGTTTTGATTCCCTAGGCTAGCTTTGATAACTGTGGTAGATAACTGTAGTTACATTTGCCTTCTCTCTCTTGCCATCTCCTCCCTGAGCCAACAGTGCAATTGACATAAGCACATTTTGCAGGAGCAGAGGGTGCTTGGAGCCAGATTTTCAATGGTATTTAGGAGCCTAAAGATGCAGATCGCGCTCATCTGCGTCTTACAGGAGAAGCCTTCAGCACTGTGCAGGATTGGGCCCCGAGGGTTGTAACTTCGTAAACCTGTCGAATGCAGGATTATGAGCCTGAGTGTGCAGAAGCTTTGTTTATGTGTATAGCCCCATTGACTTGAACTGGATTGTGTTTGTCAGGGCTATTTGTGTGAGTCAGGATTGGCGGGAATAGGCCCCAGATCTGTAAATGAGCTGCTTTTTCTAAAAATAAATAAATAAATAAAATGACAATGGCAAAAAGCTTGTCAAAAAATGTTCACTAAATGGACCACATTTAGTGGTTATTTGCTTCATTAAAAGGACATTGTCCGGTAGTTTAATTTCAACATTTGTTTTACGTTTTATAAGTCCCCTAAAACTCATATAAATGGTTCAGTGTCTTTCCATTTAAATGGATACAGTTTTTTTTTATTCAAAAATTTTCCTGCTGTATTTACAATCCCAAAATTTGGACATGAGCTAACCCATAAAGAACCAGAAACAAAATAACTAGAAACCAAGGTGAAATTGACTATGTGAATGAAGTGCAGAAAATGCAAAGAACATAAATGGCAACAAATATATTGTTAGCTGCCTTGTTCCCAAGATCGGAGAGAGACAATGTTATCTAATGCCTGTATTTTTAATAATCTGAGGTGTCATTAATAAGGCTTGTAAGGAAAGTTGGTGTACTTAATATGGTCTTAATCGCCTATTTAAAATCAATGCTCAAGTCATTTTAAACTAATTTATAACACATGATGCCTACATGTTGCTTATTGACATTTAATGGACTAAAATCTATTAGGGCCCAGCCATAAATACACAACTCCACAGTTATGACCCCAAGGCTATTTCTGATTTTTTTATGGTGAGTTGTAGGTGTATTTTGGAGCTGCTCGGGAGAGTACAGTGTATTTTTAAACAGAAGGAACTATCACAAGAGAATTGGAAGATGCATTCCTCCACCTTTTGCAGATTTAATACCCATGAAAACACCTTAAAAGCTTACAGTTGATTGGTTGAGAAACTGGTTGTTAAATAAAGGGGAAAATAAAAGCAAAATAGAAGCAACCCAATGCAGCTCCTTCTCTCTACCTAGATGGAGAGGCAACCATGCATTCCAAGACCCTCCCAAGTTTTGTTTTTTTTAAAGAACTGTACAAAGATCCTTCGCTTGCAATGAACTAAGTAGCAAAGCAGTTAAGGATCAGACTACTTCCTAGTGTGTTATAAACGATCTACCTTTACTCCCTTGGTCCCTGATTTTTTAAAAATTATTGCAAGTAATTAAAACTGCCTCTCTCTGGAGCAGTTCCGTACATGTTAAACCAAGTCGTCACTTGCACCTAAAGCTCTGGTGGTTTATTTTGTTCCTTTTCTTTCTTTGGGAGGAAAAAAAAAAACGGTATTAAGGGGACTGAGAGCCAGGTATTGAGTCTGCTGAGTTCCGCAAACAGGCTGATCACAGCTGCAGTTGTTTGCACCACAAAGAAAAGGGTGGGGGTCAGGGAGGGACGGGACCAGGTGTTCCAGCTCGGGCAAGGAAAACAGGGCTCGTGGCGGTTCTGCCCGCCAGGGTGATGAGGCGGGCCAAGCCGCTTGCCTCGTGCAGCGTCCCGAGCAGGTGGGTGGGTTTTGTTCTCCGGGGAGCTGCTCTCCGCACAGCGGGGTGCCTCGCCCTTGTGTTGCAGGGTGCGCGTGGAAAACGCGCGCGGCTCTGTGCGCAGGGGGTAGCCGTGCAGCCTGAGTCCCGCGCGCAGCAAACCCCACGCGGCCCGCCTTGGCCCCAGGGCACCTCCCGCCCCCGTCTGCACCAGGTCACGGCGTTGCTCGCCGCGGGGCTGGCAGGAGGAGTCTCGGAGCCTGGGCGGGCGGGCGCTGTGTGGCAGAGGCGGGCAGTGACCTGAGCAATGCCCGGCAGGGCTCGGGTTAGGGAAGGCGGCGCAGCGCCTGCAGTAGGACCCCCCTTTGCCACGCCGTGCACGGCGCGGCAGACCGGAGAGGAGCAGCCTGGCCCCTTGGCAGGGCTGCGCGCGCAGTGCTTTGATACCCCACTACCCAGAGCGGCTGGTGCAGCCTGGCTCGCTAGGGCCCTGCAATGGCTCGCCTCTCGCATGCGCCCCCCTCCCTGTTTGCCAGGAGAGTTGCGCGTCCTCTGGCTGCAGCCCCGCGCCATGTGCTCGCCGGAGCAATCCCCTGGCTCCCCTGCCATGTGCGCGCCAGTTTCCTTGCGTGTGAGGGCTGCAGCCTCTCGGATTCAGTGGCTGGAAGGGATGGCGCCTCTCCACATCTGGTTCAATGTGAGCGCCTGGCGCCTGGCTTAGCCACAGACTTCACTCCGAGACACACAGCCTTTAATAGACTCATGCAATTCTTCCTGATCTGTCACTGCAGCCGCAGCTGAAAAGCTGCTTTATGAGCTGCGCTCCGAAGGGGAGGGCGGGCTGGGCTTTCTGCAGGACCGGCACCAGCCTCTGCTCTCTCGGGGGGCTGGCAAAGGGCGTTAGCGCCCAGGCCCCGCCGTCTGCCGGGAAATGCGAGCCCTCCCTGCGCACCAGAAGGGACCAGATCTATCGCCCATGCCCAGGTCTGGGGATTGACTTCAGGGCAGGCTCCCCACGCCCCTCAGGGATCAGCAGCCCTTGGCAACGTGGGTTTTTGCTCCAGCGGCTCAGACCCGCGTCCACACGCAAGACACTTCCCCAGAGCAGGGCGCCTCCAACAACTGATTAATTTCCTGCTGAATTAACATCTGCAGAGAGCGAGCTGCCTTTGGCTGGCACACCCCGGCCTATGTAGGACTCACTGCCCCAAATTCAGCTGTTGTGTTAAACCCCCCCGCTCTGCTGCACAGCGGTACTGTAGTGTCTTAACTGGGGGGCTGCAAACTGTCAGTCTCTGCTCCCACACCATAGTGATTACTTCTGTGTTAAATGCCTGCCAGGCACTGGGAGGCGAGGGGAGAGAGGGTGGGGGTGCATAAGGCCCTAGACAGTATAAATACCTAGATAGATTGATTTGTGGCTTGCCCACCCCTTGCCTTTATTGTAACTGCAGGTTCCCCATTTAATAAGTGGGCTAATCCATTGCATCTCACAAGGCCCTGGCTTTGAGCTTCCCAGAAACATGGTAGCTCTTGAAAAAGCCGTTCAGAGCCTGCCTTTGCAACTCTCTCTCCTCTGGAGTGAATCAAAGAGGTCCCTGCCTCCTCCTCCTTGCCCTGGCCTTTCTCTGAGGAATGGGCAAGACTGTGAAATTGAGCTCATTTAATGTTTGGGAGTGTTCAGTTGGGGCTCAGCCCATTGCAAAGCTAAAAGGGCCAGCTGCAAAATCTGGATTTGAACTCCACAAAGTTTGGAGAGAAAAGAGTCTGCGGGAGCCGAATCCAGGGGTTTGGGCTGGGTGCTTCTTTCATTTCTATAAAGTTCAGCCACCAGGTGAACCTAAGGCCCAGCATCCCAACTTCTCTAGCGGGCCACAGGAGTGCCTGTAGTAATTTACTAAAATTTGAAGATCAAAATCTGCAAAACTGTTTCTCTAAAGAAGTCCCAGACTATTAACAATAATATAAAGTAAGACTTCAAAGGTGCAAATATGCTTGTAAGAGAGCAATATATTTAATATTTATATATTCACTTCCTTCACAGACTTGCCCAGTATGGCGTTCAGGATTTGGTGTTTGATGGTACCTAGATGAGTATCAGGGACGTGTTTCGTGAATGTCTGTGATACTACAAGGGAAACAAGGAATCCCAAGTTAATATCTTAGCAGGTAAGTGAAAGCAGAACTGATTTTTTCCCCTCCCCCAAAGTTTAAAATACATTTATTTCCTATAAATGTATTTTTTCGTGAAGGTAATGTGTAGAGCGTTAGTACCAATAAAAACATCATGAACATTATATCTAAGGTCCTAGTAGTTAGGGATGGAAAAGATGTATTGGATTCTCAAGTCCACTACTACAAGGACTGGAGATGAAAAAAGGGACATGCCAGTCATATTACACTTGTAACAAGTAAGGAAGAAGGGGCTTCTGGGAAAGGACATTTCCCCTTGTTGTTCACTTACAAGACTAACCTAAAATCTGAAGAGCTGCTGAAGCTGTTGAAGTGCCCCTGAAAGATACCACTTTTCACTTTGCTGCATCGTAGTAAGTGTGTGGTGTACCTTGGATTATGTAAACAATTAGACATTTATGCCATTCCAAAGCTCCACAGAATTTATTTCCATGTGTCTCATCCTTTTCTTACACCCAAGTATCTTCCAATGCTCTAGGAATATATTTCCCCCTATTTTTTCCTCTTAAAGAAATCAAGCTCATAGAAGTCACAACACACTCCTCTTATAGGCTAGGACTTAAGGTCTCACTCTCTGGGTCTGAATGCTGGATATAAACCTCAGGTCTCTACTTAAGATAGTGCCCCTGGAAGTTCTTATGAGCTAAGTGACTTTATACTTGTTATAGTGGTTAAGCGTTGACTGGAGTAAGGAAACTTGCAAAGAACTAGTCATAACACCCATAAGAGGAGAAGCGGGATGAAGAACTAAGAGGTAGAGTTCACCTTATGGCTCCTCCTTTCTGATGTCTGCCCCATAATTGTTGCTCTGGTGGCAAATGTTTTGCATGACAGAGGGTTAGATGATTATACTGTGTAAAGTTTGAAAAGACAATCTGTTACCTCCCTTATGGAGTGAAAGAACTGAATTTTTAATATGAAAATGCACTGTGATCAGTGCACATTAAAAGCCGCTGTATAATCAGACTTCTTATCTAGCAGAGCCTTATTTTGCATAATAAATTACAGCCAGCCAACACAAGTCCCCCACCAGACAACGTCAGATGCACTGAATTGGGGATTCTGTTCTGTTACTAATATGATTTCTTCAAAAGTTTAGGACCAAGATTTGTAAAAGTAACTAGTGATTTTTGGGGCCCCGATTTACGACATGTTAAAATGTCCTGGTTTTTAAAGGGCGGGTGCTTGGCTCCTTTTGATGATCAGGACCCTTTAAGGTGTCCAATTTGTCCCTCCAAACTCACTAATCACTTTTGGAAAACTAGGGCTACACTTCCTCTAAACCAAAGCTTTCGATTTCTCGTTGTAGGAATAATGCTATAGATTGTCCTACTGAGACCAACTGATTTTCATACAAAGTCTCTAGCATAAACCGCTTCCTGTCAGTTTCCTCTGGAACCCCTTCCATTCTACTCTTTAAAAAAATCTCTTGTTATAACTAAGGCTACTGATAAATTATCCCCTTGTCTTGGCTTTGTAACTTATCTCCATTTCCCCCACACCTCCTTTCCATGCTGCAGCCAGGAACAATATCAGACTCCAAAACAGAAACTTGGGTCTAAAGAGCAGCAAAACCACAATCACTAGGCTGCAGAATGGACCAGATTAGCCAGAGGGAAACTTGAAAGGAAGCAAACATTAGTTCATTGGTGTTCGGAGCTAAGGTGTCTATATAGGGGAGGGAGTAAGAGGAAGTGCGTTCTCTTCCCCCCTGCCCATTCAACAGAACTGATCACCTCTCTGTAGAATGCACAGCCTATCCTATTGCCCATCCCAAAGACAAACCGTTCACCATTTGCTCCTCTTCCACTGCAGACTTTAAGTATTTGGGATGCCTTTAGCCTCTATTTCTGTCCTGCCCTAAATGATGCAGTTCCATGCCTTATTTCTCCTTCCTGGTTAACTTGTTCCATCTGTGGGCTGCGTTATTGGAGTTTATGCTGCAGGCTGTTAAACTCCACAGGGGAGGGGGAGTGCTGGCCCTTGTAAGTCCAAACATTGCCTGTGTAAACCAGTCTGGGGGCTTAGCCACAGGAAGTTAACTAAACCCAGTTCCACTTCAAACCTAGCTCTTTCAACTCAATTATTTACAGCTTTCAAGGCTGGTGAAGGACTACTACAGTACACCAAGTTTAAGGATGCATTGTAGTGTGTAGATGGTATAAAGGCATAAAATATTGGCTGGAGTTCAGAACTATAATGGGAAAACATTGCCTGGGGAGGGTTTTAATCACTGCCCCTAGGAAACCATTATGTCAATGCAGTTGGCAATAGTATTTCGTGCTTCAATACAATGGGCCAGATTCTGATTAAGTGTGACCCAGGAATAAAGCCCCTGAAGTCAGTGTTGTTACTCTGGGTTTGCCCTGGTGTAACTGCACTTGCTCTGCTAATGTATCTCAGTCCTGACACGCAGCTATTCTATTCTTAAGAGATTGTCAACCATGTAAAATTATGGAGATCTGGGGATGTCAAATCTGAACCATTGAGTACTAGATTCAGATCATCCGATTCCATTTACTTGTGACCTCAACTCCCAGTCTAGTCAGTCTCCAGGAGATAAATGTTAGGATTTAATCAGCTGCCAATTAAATCCTCTAATATTTGTTGTTAAAACTTTGAAGGACCCGGCTTCAGTTTCATTTGCCAGACATTCGTCTTAGCAGGCAATGCCAGCTCTTCCTAGCTAGTAGCAATTTATGTAAAGCTGTTAACTAAAGCTTGTTTATATATAATAATTATTATTTATAGAGTGCTTATCTACCAAAGTCTAAATGCTTGACAAAAAATAGAGTAAAGGATTACAAAATAAATACAAATAGAATCGATTTACAGCTATATGATCAATGAATATATAATGTACAATTCATATTTGTGTGCATGTATTTATCCCCACCTGTGGAATATGCACACTCTACAGGTATACATGCAGGTGTGGGACACTCCCCAAGATCAAATTACATGTACATTGTCTACACAGAAATGTGTGTGAATATGCCTAGCTCCAAATACACACACGGAGGTCTGTGATACTCCAGTACAGAAGCTATAAAAGGAGACTTTCTACTAAGCGCTCTGTGGAAAGGCAAAGGTATTGAATAAAAGTTGTACATGGTCCAGACTTTCCTTCTGAAGTTTAGGGCTAGGATTAGGTGGTGAAATCCATTTGATCATATTTTTAGGGCACTGAGGGCTGGAGGACCCTTCCCTTACACACAGCCCCCTCCAGACCGCTTTAGCATTGATGGAATAACACAACTCGTGTCAATATCACTCCGGGCGGGGAAGATTTCGAACCATGATTCAATCATTTCAACAACTGGCGTTCTAGAGGCACACGCCGCGTCTCCCTGAAAACGCTGAGTCGGTGCAATGCGCCCCTCTGGGCTGCCGAGGGTTTAAATGTCACATTTTCCCCGTGAATCAGACCCGCTCTCCACACGGACAGCGCCAGGGAAGATCGACATGATCCGATCCACCGAGCCGCTAGCATTTCCTTCTGGGTCCCGTTTTAGCGAGACACCGCGAGGTTTAGGGGGGGAGGGAGCGGTGATTGACCCAACCCTCACCCCCCCGAAAAGTGATTTAAAATTAAAATGTAAGTGGCGAGTCGCTCTGTAGGAATCCTGTCCCCTTGGCTCGGCCTGTCACTCCGGTCTCAGTCCCGTTCACACTGCGGTGGGATGGAGAAGGGAAGGGGGGAGAAAACGCATCTGTGGGGGCGATGGAAACGTGCCGCTAATTATCACTAATGAAGGGCGGGCTGCCTGGCCCGTAAGGGCGGGGCTGGCTGGGGGAGCCTTTGCACCACTAGGGCCCTGGGTCCGCTGTCGGGGCCAGCCGGGTACCCCAGAGCCCTGCTCCCGGGGATGCTGCAAAGCCCGGGGGGAAGGACAGAGCCGAGACGCGGCTCGGCCCGCAGGATGAAGCGGCCCCGGGGCTGTTGAGGAGCCCGGACCACTGACCTACCCTACGTTCACCTGCCCGGCGAGAACCAGCGGCTGCCCCGGGGATCCGCCGCGCCAGCAGCGACTGCCCCGGGGCGGTAGGAGATCAGAGGTGTCTGCCCACGAGACGCCTTCCTGGGCGCTTTTCTCCTCCGCTCTTGGGTCCCGGGAGATCGGCGGGGATGGGGGTGGAGGGTCTTTCCTCCCCGGGGCTGCCTCGACCCCCCCCCGCCAACACACGTGCAGCCCCTCCAAGTCGGCCCATCCCTTGCCCCCGATCCCCCCCGCTCCCAGCTGGGGGGTTGGCAAAATCATTCCTGCGCTGGGGGCCGTGGGAGCTCAAGCCCGGGCTGTGTGCGGTGCCACCTACAGAAAGCAAAGGGGGGGGGGGAATGATGCTTCATGAGGAAAAAAATATTTATCTGCGGGGCAAAGGCCACGAAATCTGAGCAGTAAAAGGACAAGGCGGAACTCGCTGGGGTCTCTTTAGAGCAGAGGGGCGATTTACTATATGCCCTGAAAGTTGCAAGAAATAACCTGGTAACAGAGACCGAGATTTGCTAAGAGAACTTTTTTTTCACTATAGCAAGAATGAATTTGTCTCTAGGAAGAGTTTGGAGGGGGGGGGGGGAGGGGGGGGGGAGAGGAAACAGTAGCCCCCAAAAAAACCAAAAAAAAAACCGTTTTGGGGCGGGGGGGGGGGGGGGGGGGGAGGGACCAACCCGTTTGGTCCTGTTTTCTTTTTGACACTAACCCCTCCCACCCCCCCTTCACGAGCTTGGGTTTTCCAGCAAATTTTTGTTTGGCTCATTGAAACAAACAAAAAACCTTGGATCTGTTTTTAGCGTAAAATAGAACCGATTACTGTAGGAAAATGATGGTTTAACGCCCCCCACCATCAGCCCCCCGCTCTTGATTTAAGCCCTTTGGAATAGCCCGCCCTCAAAACATTAATGGGGAGCTTATTTCGAAAGCATCAAGGATGCTGATTCTAGCGCCCAGTCCTATCCGTGGGCCCCTTCGCTGGTAAACCAGGCCATACACTGCAAAACACCTCCCCCCATTCCTCTTTCCAACACGATTACATTAAGGGGCACAACAAGAACAGAGCAGCGTGTGTGTCTGTTCCTGCCCAGCGATTAGAGTGGGTGCCACACAGCTCATATGTCTGAGAATCAAACTCTCTAAATACCACCAGGGCAGCAAACTCCCTTTCAGCTCCACATACATATAAGATACACAGGTCCAGCTAGATTTTAGTTACAAGCCACATCTGCACTAATAAGGCTGAACAGTAGGGTGGGTTATATTTATTTATTTATTTGTTATTGGAGCCAGATCTGCTTAGGTTGAAAACATTTTGGTTCTGGAATTCTATAGAGTGGGAATTTATTAAGACTCAAGTGAAAAGAAATGATTCCCTTTATCTTGTGTCTTGTATTATTGTGTGTGTGTGTGTATGTTTTGTTAAACATCTCCCTTCCCTATCATTGTCCCTGGTAAAAACCAAACATTTCCATCAGCCTGGGTATTTGTGTGTTTCTAGATACACAAACGCTGTCCCACCTCTGCTGCATACTGGTGAGGGTGAAAGCTGAGACATTGACACACAAATACACAGCTGAGGTTGTGAGTTTTGTATATAAGTTTATATTTAGCCTGTCTGCAAAATAACAGCAACAACCAATCTGGCTCCCAAAGCAGCCGCGTAGATGTGAGACCTTGAATGACGCAAATAAGAGAAAATATGGTGGGAGAGAAGCAGGAATTTCTATCCGCCATGCAGTAGAGAAAAAAAACGTGGAAACATTTTTTCTCGTTTATTTTTCCCAGAACAAAACTTGCTCTCTTCCCTCCAGAACCTTGGAAACTAGGAAGCCAATGAGCCAGAGGAATTAATATTTCTTGCTTCCTTCTCCTCCTTCCATTTGTCTGTTTATAAAGCACTTTCTCTTTTCTCTATGGCAGTGCAATTGACAACTAAAATACGATCAATGCGTGATCATAGCTTTAATCCGCTGGAAATCTGTTTTCTATCAGCCCCCTCTGTGTGTTTTACAGTCACATTACAGCAAGAGAGAAAGAGAGAGATCCAGTCCCATATTGACCCCAGCTTCAGACCTTCTGAATATGGCCTAATGCAAAGAGTATTGACGTCAGTGGAAATCTTTCCATTGACTTCAGTAGGCTTTGGATTGGGCCCCAGTTGAGCAAAGTTTGCAGCACACTCTCCTACCAAGAAACCCCCTGATCGTGCCTTATGGTTTTGTTCTTATAGGCCGGGCTCTGTTTTCCCTGGCTCCTGGGTTCAGTGCCATTTCCCCTCTCCTCCGCTTGCAGGAGGTTTGCAGAGAATCAAAGGTCTGGTTTTCAGGCAGCGGAGGATCTGCATGGTTTCTACAGCCAGAGGAAGGAAGAGGAGTATTCTCCCAGTGTTGCAAAATGAATATGTCCAGGGGAGGGGAAGGCAAGGAACCTCCCCTGGACAACGGGATGCTGTAAATGTCAATTGTGTGACTAGGAGAGAGCCCACCAAATGCGTAGGGAGGAAGGTAGAACTGCCCCACTTAGCACTGGGCTTTTTAAAAACAGGTTTCTGACTTTATCCACCTCCTCTAGCAACATCCCATGTCTAGCTTGAGGCCATGGGCCATTTCATAACGTTTTGTACGATCATTGCACCATCATCCAAGGGGCTCAGTGTGGGATAGTAGAGGCTGAGATTAAGGGCCCAATCCAAAGGCCACTGAAGCCAGTGGGAGTTTTCCCAGGGACTTCGATAACTTTTAGATCAGACCACAACAGGCCTAGTCTACACACAGAGTTGCACCAGTTTAACTAAAGCCCTGATTTAAAATTCAATTAAACCAGTGCAACTTTCCTGATGGGACACTCTTAAATGGATTTAAACCTGGTTTATATTGGTTTAGCTTGCACCAGGAAATTTCCAGGCACAAAGTAAACCAATGTACCCCGTTTTAAGCTGATCTAAGTGTGTCCACACAGAGAGTTGCACCAGTTTAATTAAATACTTTTAAAACCGATTTAAGTTAAAGGGATGCAACTTTGCATAGAGAAATCCTAAGCGAATTGCCCCAGTTAGTGAGAAAAGAACCTTCCCTCTCCAGGCTCCCAGCCCTCTGTTCTAACCAGTAGACCACACTGTCTCATCCAGTGGTTTATGTCACTGCTGTTTTAGAACATCCTGGACTCCTTGGAACTGTGAACTGGGTCCCTGCAGGGCTGGCTCAGCTAAATTAAGTATGCAGCAAACTACGTCGGGGTCTTTTGGATGAGACATAGAACATGTAGGACTTGTCTGCTCTGCTTATCTTAATATTTGCTCAAGGAGAGCTCCATCTCTCTGCGGAGGTGTTATGCGCGATGGGTACCCATGCAAGGCAGCTCCCCCTCCCTTTGAGTTTAAAATGGCTAGCATTTAATGACACATTGCTTTTCATTGTTGCATAATGTGGATCGGGCCCATTTGGTATATAAAGAAAGAATGCTATGAATTCAGTGGAGTTGCACTGGTCTGTAAGCAAGGGCAGAAATGGCTTCCTCTGGCTCCGGGAACATATGCTGGAAAGGTTGTTGTACATCTTCACGCTGCTTTTTACAATATTGATTTGGGGCTCTCTGCTCCCCCAGTGAGGCACAGCGTGGATGGGAGGATAGAGAGTACACTAGGGATGTGGCTGTATCATGCTTGTGGGGGGAAGTTACACTTCCTGGGGTGATGCCCACCCAAGTCTCAGAAACAATTCTATGCAGCTGAACCTTGGGGTGGGAATAATGCAGTGTGGAACGCTCGGGGGGAGGGAGAGGAGGCTTTCCCTATAATCTTTTGACTCGGATGGAGTTGGATTTTTACCCGCTGCTGAAAATTAGCTCACAGACACCACGACTTGTCAGTTTCCCTGATCCATTCTCAGATGTCACCGGCCTTCACTAAGTACAAACAAATGGGGAAAGGTTTTGGGAGGGAGGAGGTACCGAGAGGCAAAAGACAAGCTTGATTAATTGGTAGATCTCAGTAAATACTGATCGATTGATGTTTGCCCAATGCCTTGAAAACCTGATAGAAGTGCTGCAGTTGTTAAAGGAAGTTATGCGGCATGCCATCTGTATAAAGCAGCGTTTCTCAAACTGGGGTCGCCGCTTGTGTAGGGAAAGCCCCTGGCGGGCTGGGCTGGTTTGTTTACCTGCCCCGTCCGCAGGTCCGGCCGATTGCGGCTCCCACTGGCTGTGGTTCACCGCTGCAGGCCAATGGGAGCTGCTGGAAGCAGCGGCGAGTAAGTCCCTCGGCGTGCGCCGCTTCCAGCAGCTCCCATTGGCCTGGAGCAGCGAACCGCGGCCAGTGGGAGCCGCGATCAGCCGGACCTGCGGATGGGGCAGGTAAACAAACCGGCCCGGCCTGCCAGGGGCTTTCCCTACACAAGCGGCGACCCCAGTTTGAGGAACACTGGTATAAAAGAATGTGAATTAATGGGTAAAAAGGGTTGAGAGTTACCAGAAATAACTTGCAATCATACAGCAATGCATCTCAATGGCTAAAGAGGCATCCAGGAGCCACCTCTATCCATTGAGGACAGCATTGTCTTACAGCGCCCTACCTCTGTGCCAGCAAGAGGCAAGTGAGATTGAACACAATCCTAAATCTATTTTCCAACATGGATTTTGGCTCTGCACTTGTTTTTCCCACTACTCCATGAAGTTTGCATCCAACTGCTTTGCACATGGCTTCGGTGCCATGTTCTCAGTGCTTATTATTCATGTATTTTTTGCCAGCGGATTTTGGCTCCTTCAAGGCTTATTCCTATGAAGGGGTATCATATGGCCCTCAGTATGGTTATGGACCCTTAACGCATGTTTTAACCACCAGCGCTGGCTGCAGCGGCCTTACAAGAACTGAAACAAACTAGACTGATCTAACACATGCTCCTGGTTCACATTTCTCAACCGACGTTGGAGAAGATTCCCTTCTAATGCCTCATACCGTTTCTGGCATTTGTTTCTCTTCCCTCTGTGCGAAACAAAAGGGGGTCAGATCTAAAAATATTAGAATGATCCTTGAAAGGTTTGTCTGAAGCGTGACAGTTATAACGGCTCCAGAAGGAATCGGTTCAGACATGAGATCCTGTGCCAAGGGGTCTCCGACGGATGCCATGTTTGGGAGAGAAAAGGGGAGATGGATAACACAAACTCCAACATCTGTGATCTGAAACATCTTGTTATATGACACTGGATCAGATGTTCAACCACAAAAAAACGATTAATGACATTGCAAATGCCCTCAATTGTCTGAAACCTCAATTATCCGCCCGTCTAGCTATTCTCCGTCAGGTCATTTGGGGAACTGAGATTGCATTACGTATATAATATATGTGGTTCAAGCCAATGCAATTTCTTGGCGGTTGCTCCGTCATTAATTCCCCCTTTAAAGTCCCTGAGTATTGGGCAGAACATGTAGGAGCATCATGCCCTGTTTTTAGAGTCCTAAGTGTTGCAACTGGGTGATGTTCATCTTGCCTATGCTGGGTTAATTTTTTGCACTAGTCTAGTTGCATGGGACTTTTGGAATTTGACCCTAAGTCCAAGAATTTCCCTGGATTTCACTATGTATCCCACCACGTACAACGAGAAAAATCCCAGAAAGCACACAGCTCAGTAGCGAAGCAAGGGACCATGTTAGTGAGTACCAAGGCCCTGTTGTGTGTCCGCAATCTACAGACCGAAACAGGACACCGTTGTCCGTGTGAACACTATTACTCTGGCTTATGTATTGCACACCGGTTAGTGCGTAGTAAACACCCTGCATAGACAAGGTGCACGGCGGCACACACTGGCTGTGCATGCACTACCGTGGCGGATGCTGTCCCGGGCACCCGCATGGCTTTTCTCCGCTTAAGGTGTAAGACCCATTGGTGCAGCACATCTACACTAGATCAATGTAGTTACAGGGGTGCAACGAAATCAAGGGTAGGCAAAGCTTTAGTATAAGCTTTAACCTATTCTGTTCTGTCTAGGATCTTACACCATACCCATCATCAGGGCCGATTCTAGGCTCCCGTTATTGGGCGGAGGGGCAAGTGGGCATTTTGGGGCTCCTGGATGATGCTGTTTAAAAACAACCAACCTTCCAGGAGTCCAGGGGCTGGTTAGACCCCTGGAAAAGCTCAGATTTTAAGATTTTGAAAAAGTAAAATTCAGCGGCTGTCAGCCTTTTGTCTTTGTCACTTCCACTGCTTAGCACTGGATAACTTTGTACATATGTTGGGCTTTCTGATTGTAATTTGCAGCCCTTTGCAGATTATTGGGGGGGCGGCGGGGGGCAAATGTTCCCTTTACCGCCTTGCTTCCAGGTAGCACCAGGCCTGCTCATCCTAGTGTCTGAGTGCCTGAACTCGCTTAAAACTCATTTCCCTTGACTGTGTTCCGTGCACTTGAGAGCATACGCAGGTCTGAGGTGACGTTTATATGCACAAAGAAGAAGAGCAGGTAACTTGTGGGAAGGCCCATTCCGGCTTTTGAAGACGAGGATGTTGTTTTTCTCCCGGCACCTGGGAGATCATGTATGGTGTGTGTTTATTCTGGAGTATGACATGAACTGTGCTGCAGAGCTCCTGATGTTAGGAGGGCCCTTGCTAACTTGTACAAATAAATCAGTTTTGTTGAGGTTGGAGCTGAGATCCACAGCAAGTGCTCCCCATACAGACAGAATGTGAGGGTCCCCTGCTTATTTTTCTAAGCTAATTTCACAAGAG
Organism: Terrapene triunguis; assembly: GCF_002925995.2. Taxonomy (NCBI): domain Eukaryota; kingdom Metazoa; phylum Chordata; order Testudines; family Emydidae; genus Terrapene; species Terrapene triunguis. Next base: position 7,401,706 of record NW_020664589.1, on the reverse strand, counting down.
TGTATTTTTACGATGTTTAAAAATAACTTTTAGAACCTTTGAAGCATGCTTCTTCCATAAGGCTCCGAACCTCTAGTTCCCCCACCAAGATACATGCTTCCAAAATATAAAATCACAGAACTAACCAACCCCATAATATACATCACTACTCACTTGCCGTCCTTCTCTGCATCTCATTCCCCATCCATGCCCATCGGTTTAAACTGGAAGGCCTGGATCCTGAAAAATATTTAGGCGCCTAACGTCCAGCAATTTCAATGGAAGTCAGGCGCTGAAGTACCTTTGTAGATCCATCGGGGCCTAAATTCTTGAACGCAACGACCTTGTCCTGCAAGGAGCTCCACGTGCGTACACAGACCTGTGTTACGCTTGCCCACTGTGCGGTTTCTTACACTTTCCCTCTTCACATCTAGTGCTGGCTACTGCTGGAGACTGGATAGTTGACTAGGTGGACCCTATAAGTCTGAAGAAGCCTGGCTCCCTGAGAGCACTATATAGGTTACAATACAGCAGTCTGCCCATTTTCACACTGTTATTGTGCTAATAAGCATAATGCATATCGCTGATATAGTCTCTCCTTGGGGGGAAAACTACAGCCTGTAGATTAACTTGGTCTCTTCCATCTCCAGCTTTTGGGGCTAAGTCAAGAGTATGGACCGGCACCAGAACCTCTCAAATATTGGCCTCTCCCCACAATAATCTTCCTCCTACCCCGACACACACACACACACACACTCTGTTGGCAGCATGTGCTGCTGATGCCATTCAAGTTGGAGTCAGGTGAGAGGCACCTTTGGCCCAGGGTGTGTCTCTTCCTATCTGGGACCTGTGTCAGCACCAGTCAGCTGTGTGCATTGCCACGGATTGCTCACGGCTGCAACGGGCCCTCTACAACTGAGGATTCCCTTGGATTCTGCCTTTAAGCCTTCCCTGCCAGCTACAGCGATCTGGATGCTATATACACAGTCTCTGTGCCATGAGGCTGGAAGATTTAAGGTGCCTGATGAATCGTATTCTTTTCCCAGTGTCAGCACAAAAAGCTGTAATAACTGGCTAATGAAGTACAAGTGTTGCAACCAGATGGGGATTTTAACTCTCTCCAGGAGGTGCACTAGCAAACCCCATTGGCTCGATGGGGAATGGACTCCTAACCTTGCTCAAACTGCTTTTTGTGGTTGGAAAAACTCACACTGTGGCAGGGCAGTAGAGGCAGCTTTTGCAGATTTTTCCAGCGGCGCCACTCGCCCCCAGATTCTCACGCCGTTGGGTTTGAGCTGTCACAGCTCAGCATGGCTATCAGTTTGCATTTCCTCACAAATCGCACGCACTAAATCAAAACTAAACTTTCATTCATGTCTGTTTTTTAGTGGCAGCAGTGCTGTTAAAAGGGCCTGGACTGACAGCCTTAGACTGCAGATAATGATTATGAATTATTTATATTATGGACATACTCAAGATCTGGGCCTCCCTGTGCTAGGTGCTGTACAAGCACATGGTAGGAGACGATCCACGCCCTGGAGAGTTTACAGTTGAAATAGACAAGACTGAGGGCAGGAGTATGGGAGCATTATTATCCCCATTGGGCAGCTGCAGTAGAAAGGGCCGTCTAGGAGATAGGGTACACAACTGGCCCTCAAGAGACCTCTGTTCAATCCCTGCCTCTCTGTGACCTTGGGGAAGTCACTTAGGCCCAGATCCTCAAAGATATTTAGATTCCTAACATCCACTGATTTCAATAGGAGTTAGGCACCTAAATGCCTTTGGTGATCTGGGCCTTTGTTTCTCTGGGCCTCAGTTCCCCATCTGTACAATGGGGGTAGCAGTTCCTTAGCTCAGGGGGGTGTTGTGAGGTGCTCCGAGCGGAGGGCTGCAGGAATATAAACACAGATTGGCCGAGGCACTTTCTAGTGACTGGAGTCACTTGCCAAGGGTCACACATGGCGTCTGTGGCAAAGCCAGGAGCTGAACCCAGGTCTCCTGAGTCCCAGTCCAGACACTTAATCATGGGGCCAGCCTTCCTCTCTACAGCATTCGCAGCCTGAGGACAGATTTCCCCACCCCGTCTTCCTATCTTAAGCCTGACCTAGAGGAATCCTCCCTAGGACTGAGATAGGAGCTCCGGTTCCCTGCCCTCTTTATTCCTGGGCCTCTCTGCAGAGATCACCCGCACGGGCAACAAAGGTCGATACAGTTTTAATTGCTAATGTGCCTGTGTCTAATGCACTCACAGTGTACATCTAGGTGCCAGGTTTGTTAGTAAGGCCAGCACCGCTTCTGTCTGGAATATGCAGCCTCTGCCCCCTGAGCTCGTTCTGCTCCGCTTTCCTAACTGTAGGATGTCCCCTTTATTCAACCCTGGGGGCCAAATACTGCCCTGGTCTAGAGAGAGGTTGCCCGAGTGTAAATGAGGGCAAGAGCTGTCCTTGTATTTGCAGGGATCAAATAGAAACCGTGAGTAATGTTTACATGGAAGCATTGGAATGGGTATTGCCCTTAGATTTGCATCACTTTGGTTTATGGACCAAGCAACGGCTACCCTCCGGGACTGTCTTGTAACTCCAGGCCAAGCTATCCCCAGGGTAGACCTGTAATTATTTTGTGGCTCTAAACACAAAACCTCCTCTCCCGGGATCTAAATATTGCAAGTGACACAACAATTAATCTCGGAACTGAATTCCTTGTTAACTTCAAATATGGTAAAAAACCCTCCTCCATCCCTGGGTATTTAGACCGCCTTTGCCATGTAATTACGTAGCAGCTGCATGGATGCAGCATGTGCCATGGAAAATAAAGGGAGTGCTGAACAGATAGGCTTGGACTTAAGTGTGGTAGCGAAGGATGGTGTCCAGTGGTAGAGAGCCCAGGGCCAGACCTCTGCCAAAGGGACGACTGGATTGTAACTATGCTTTGTGATTCCTCCTGTGACAGACAATTGAAACAGGGGAAGCATTTCGATAGCACTATGCATCTGAGCAGCTCAAAGGACTGTACAGATGTTGATTAAGCTTCACATCAGCCCTACATAGTAAGTGCCACAGGCGTGAGTAGCTTCATTTCACCCATGGGGAAACAGAGGCACGTCTAGGTTAAGTGAACTGACCCAAGCTGACACAGGTTCCAAGCTACAGCCCATTGGGTGTCTTTCCATTGCCTTATGTGGATTGGGCCCATAGCGAATAGTCAGTTGTTGAGCTGGGAATTCAGCCCAGGAATCCTGCCTCCCGCTTCCCTACTCAAACTGTAAGACCAACCTTCCTTCCCCCTGCATCTTAGCAGATTTTTAGCCCGTTGTGGAAGGGAAAGTCAGCCATTTCTCCCCTCATTGGAAGGGCTTGCTCATTAAATCATGAGAAATCAATCAGATTTAATTCTGAGCATTATGAAATCTGTGATCAAAAGGCAATTGGAAAGGGTGCGGGAGAGGGTTTCTCCGCTGCCTGCTGGCCCAGCCAGGCCACTACAACTAGGAAATTCATTTTATTAGGCCCCATTGCCTGGCTGGAGAGTCATCAAGAGCCCATTGAGACTGGACATTGAGGGCGAGATTTTTTCAATGCTGCCAATGGGATTTAGACACCAAGGGTGTCATCCTGGTCCCACTGGAGTCAATGGTGGTTTTGCCATTCATTTCAATGGAGCCAGGATTTCACCTCCAGTTCCCAATCCCTTATTCCCTCAGTAGCTTTGTGAATCTTGCCCCAAAGGTCCATTGTCTGGCTGTGCCCACTGTTCCCCTAGCCATTACGCAGGATTTCAGGTCAGTACGTGCATATGTACAGACCCAACTCCACTGCTCACCAGGCCCGCTCACAATCCCCATCTCTGCGCTGCTGGGTAGCAGACTGCCCTCGAGAGGAGTGCAAAGGGGACTGACTGGCACATAGACCCAAACTTTGGTTGGTGGGAGAGGGATTAGCAGCAGGCTCCATCCTCTCCTCCACCCTGTGGCCTGCAGGAGTGGCAGCAGAGTAACTCCACGCCAGCTGTTGAGCTTGGAGATGGGGATTCCACCCCTTAGCCATGATACATGCATCGCCAGGTGCACATCTTTTACTTGGGCTGTGTGCTCTGTGCAAGGATTTGGCCCTACATGGGAGCTCACACCATATATTGTTTTGGGAGTGACTGTGATTCCTTTGGCGGGTGGCTGGGTCATCCTGGGGTGAGATTAGGGATTTATCACCCGATAGGTTTTGGGTTGGCCCATTCAGAGGAAACCTGGATTGTCTGATCCCACAGTAGGAGAATTCAGTGGCAGGTGGAACTGCTGGGCTTGTGGTTCTTTGCCTTTGGTTGACACCAGCAAGTTTGTACATGATTGGGATAGAGAACTGCACTCTCGAAATCAGGTTGGGGAGAATGAATCATGACACCTTCCCACTTTTCCTTGTCCTGTGCAAGAGGTGAACTGAGAGGAGAAGGGGTCGACAGGAGAGAGAGAAACTGAATTAGCCAAATCAAGATAGAAACTAGAAATGACCCTGGGAATGATAAATACAAAACTTCAATCTTGCCCAATCCAACGTCCTTTTCATCAGAACTTCCAAGGCAGGTTCTGAAGGGACAGACCTTGACGGAGGGAGGGAGCTAATCCATCATCCATGTGTCCACCAAAATACCATTCCATCATCTGACAAAGATTATAAAACTAGACACAGACACAGACTGTCAGGTTATACACGTGTCCTCTCTGCCTCTATAGAAACTTAAAATGTAGCCCTCTGTGGTTAGTCAATAGTCATACTAATAATTCATTTAAAAACTCATGTAGCAGCCCATGGAGAGCCGTGGGAAACTGCAGGCCTAGAAAGATCTGACAAAAAACCATTGAATCCCCAAACTCAGAATGCAACTCACCATCTGGCATTGTAACCCCCTCATTAAAGGGGGACTGTCAAGATAAAAACCAACCCTATTTATATATTTTAGAACTGCTTGAAACGTTCTGCATTTTTCCCCATTGAAAATGGCCTTTTTTTTTTTCAAAACCAGAAAGCTTAGTGAAAAATATTTTCAGTGAATCCCCCCCAATGTTTTTAATTCCCCCCCACCATTTTTTTTCAGTGGCAAAATGGGAAAAGAAGAGAAAAAGGGGGCAAGGAAAAGAAAGGGGGGGCTGACCCCCCCAAAACTAGGAAATGATCTGAAGCAAAATTTTTGTGACAAATTTCAAATAAATAAAAAATTGTTTCTTTTCAAAACCCACAAAGTGAACATTATTTTGAAATTTTCTCTTTACCATTTTTGACCAATTCTAACTTATTTCCTCTTATCTGTGCTGTTTGGAGCACCTTCATCTCACTACATCTGAAAGAGTTTTAAAAACCCAATGTGTACGGCTAGTCAAAAACTTTCCACTGTAAACCTTTTATGATGAAAAATTGAATTTTTGACTAAAAGAATTTTTTTCATGAAAAGCGTCTACTTTCTGTGGGGAAGAAATTCAACTTTTTGTCAATAAACCAAAAACCTGAAGGATTTTCAGTTTTTTGATTAAAAATATAATTTTTCCATGGGATCCTCCTCCCCCACCAATTTTCCAACCATCTCTATCACTGTATTTTGCCTCCTTTTTGCTGTTTACTATTTGCGCTTTGCTTGAGACTGGTTGCTTTCACTTCCTGTTTGTCATCAGTTTCACTTCTTGGTTCTCCTGTTGGGGCAGGGGAAAGGCCTGAAATGCCCTTGACCCAGAAAACTCCAAGGAATAAAGTGTGTTGTTTCTTCTCCTACTTTCCTTTTTAATTTCAGGCAGAGGACATGATTTCTGCTCCACCACTTATCTCCTTAATCTTCCCTTTGTCGATGCTCTCTTTCCCTGCTCCCCACCTTCTCTCTTTGGTTTAAAATTATTTATTTTCCTGCACCAGGAGATGGGCTTGTTTGGAGAAAGGCATTCAATATGGAAGATGTGGTGCATTTGAAACCTGTGTTGGAATTGTAGGTTGTCACTTTAATTTGTAATGGGGTTGCTATTCCTACTTCCAGGCTAGGGGGCTCTGTAGGAAAGCAAGAGATCCCAATTAGTCTAGAGACAGCTAGCCTACAGTAAGGTGGGGTGAACTGTGTCACTCTCTTTTAGGGAGCAGCCTGCTTTGTCTCTCTCTGTTTTGGGTTCTTGTGTGTTAACACGGTGAATTCTAAGAAATAATGTTGTTATGTTACAACCTCCCAGCAAGAGTATTTCTGTTTTTATTTAACTTTGTGTGTGTGTGTGTGTGTGTCTTGAATGTAACAGAGGACGTTTTCCTTTAAAGGCTAAGTCCTGCCCAGAAGCAGGGTTGTGTCAATGAGGGGGTCTAATCCGTCTCTTAGCTCTAGAAGAGGGGAAGAATCATAGGGACCTATGATTCTTTAGACTGGTTAAAGACCCCATATACTGTGTCTACATATAGGTACGTGAAATACTATTGCTCTTATTGTCCTGGTTGTTGTTTATATTCACACTAATTTACATTTAAAAAAATCACTCTAGCATCACTGGTCCCAGCTGCCATCTTGTATGTGTCTCTGTTCCTTTCTTCATTTACAGCTGCTTTACATACAACAAGAGCAAACTTTCCCATTCTGATGGCTAATTCTTATCATTTGGGGCAGGAGCCAGAACCTAGCACAATGGGGTCCTGCTCCAGGACTACTGCTCCAAAGCACTACAGTAATATAAATAATAATAATGACAAACTTAGTAAACGAAGAAGGACCTGGCTTGAAATCAATCCATTCTGGTGTCCAAGACTATGAGGGGGATGAAAAATTCTTAGTAAACCACTGGGCTCTCCCATGAACTGAGTGTTGCACATGGACTAGTCCTATCTGAGAAGGCTTTCTCTAGCTATGCTGTATGAATCGTCTCTTTTTTCCTGGGAGCTGGGACCTTTGAAAATCCTGCAAAGGGCAAGTGTTTCTCCTGGGTGACCATATTTAACTTTGGTGCAGCAAGCCCTTGCAATGGAACAACTCAACTTACAGAAATTTCTCTAGGAACCCTGACGAAACAGATCATTCCTAGAGGTTTGTAGCGTTAGCCAGTGAGAAACAAACCAACCAAACCAACTCCGAGGTTCGCAATTTCCCCCCCATCCCCAAGAAACACCAAAAGTAACTGCACTGTTTGAAAAGGCATCAGTCAAGGCCTGCTGGCTAAAATTATCCTTCTGCTTTATCATCTTGAGAACATTAAAGGCTGTTGTTAACAGATGTTTTGCGTTAGACGTTATTTGTTAGTCTAATGAAAGGAGGTGAACAAGCTTTCAAGACCTCAAAAGTTCTGCGTAAGGTTTTATATGAGAGATTATTGCATTGCTCTGGTAGAGAAAAGAGATGCTTGCCAATTCACTTGGCATTTCTTCCTTTGATTTTGTTGTATTCAATCATTTTGCATTGTAATTTTTTATCTAGTTAAATGTCCCATTTAATAAGTACTGCACAATGTGTATTCATGTGCACAGCCGAACATCAACAAATAGATGGATACTTTTGGTAGTAGTTGGAGACTGAACTGGCTAGCCGTACCTGTGTTCTAGCAAGTAAGAAAGCAAATTACCCATAAAGCAAATGCTACATGTGAAGAGGGGAGTGGTGATGGCCAGGGGGATGAGAAGCAAGAGATGGTGATGGCTGTTTGCCAAGAGCCACTTGGAGGAGAAGACATTGTCACTACATGGATGTCTGTTGTGGTGGTGGCTTTGGGATGCCATTGCTGAAGAATGAAGGGGGTGTGTGGCCAAGGATGAAGATGAATTTGCTGTGCTAGCTGTGGGAGGTGTAGTCCCGATATTCCAAGAACAAGGAAGAGGGGCAATGCCTGCATAGGGCTTTCTGCTGGCCAAGAGAATAACCCTTTGTGTCTCTCTGCAAGGATCTCAAAGTGCTGTTAATCCTCACAGCAGCAGATAAGGTAGGGAATATCTCTTTATGGATGGGAGGAAAACAGGGACCCAGAGAGGAGAAGCTACTTGCCCAAAATCACAAAGGTAGTAGAGTGAGGAAGAGAACCCAGGGTACCGGAAGTCACCATAGCCATTCTGTGCGTTGGGCCTCCCTGATTCCTCACAGCTGTGGCCTTTCTGTATGTATAAGGGGGTGGGGGGAAAGAGTTATCATGGAGACATGATGCAGTTCTTCGTTCAATGTGTTCGTGTTCAGGACACATGGCGAGCATGGCGTTCCCACCATTGGGACCCACTGAATGATTCCATTCCAGAGACCTCACGTCCTGGAGGGGCCACAAGGGTGTTGGACTCTGGACCTCAGGTCCTTCATGGAAATGCTCAGGGAGATTATTTCATTTTACTTTTAATGTTAATAAACTTGTTGCCACAGTCTGTGACGTCAGCCATCAAAACTGCATCTAGCAGAAGGAGCGATGGCCATAAAAAGAAATGAGACATCATGTCGAGTGCCTGTTTCAGTTTAGGATGACAATAAAAGATAAGGTTATCATGCGAACCCGCTGCTGTCATCACACTGTCTCCTCTCCATAAGGGAAAGCATCCCAGATGTGCAGTGAGGGTGAGACTGGTTGCAAAGGGAGGACATGCTAGTAGGTTCACCTGGTCTGTATTTGGATTCTGAGTTCAGACATGGCTCAAGAAGCCAATTCTCAGTTTAAAGGGAGCTCTGTGGAGTATTGGCTCAATGGGAGGCGGCCTTGACGCTTACATGGTTGGACAATTTCCCGCTCCCCCCCTCTTTATATTCAGCTTCTGATTAGTGAGTTTTAGCTCCCAATTTTTCCATCATCCAATTATCTAGATATTCAGGTATGGCTGGTGGGAATCAGAAACACTTCACTTCCATGGTGCCTTTCCTCAGAGAAGCTCAAACGCCTTCCTGAGATGCGTAAGTATCATTTATCCCCATTTTACTGATAGAGACACTGAGGTAGGGAGAGGTGACGTTATTTGCCAAAGGTCACACAGTGAATCAGTGGAAGAACCAGCAATAGAAACCAGGAGGCCTGATCCCAGACCTGTGGTCCAACCATTAGAAGACATTAGGGCCCAATCCTGCAGACACTTACGGGGCATGATGCATACTCCTGCATGGAGACTCGTTGAGTCCAAGAAGACTACTTGTGCTAGTAAGGACTATGCCTGGCAGTAAGCGTTTGCAGGATCAGACCCCAGTTAGCAGTTTGGACATGTGGTGCTAAAGTACGTGCAATGGGAATTAATTAGGAAACACACTTTATGACAATAATATCAGTTCAGGAAACTAAGGGCCAAATTCTGCTCTTCGTAAAACAGGTGTAAGCCTGAAGTAACTCCGCCGATGTCGATGGCGTTGCTCCAGATTGACACCACTGTTGCAGAGATCAGAATTAGTGCCTCTGGATCAAATGTTGCCATCTCTCAGATCTACATGGCTGCCGTTCCATACAGCACAGGGGAGGGCTAGGGAGAGAGGAATCCTTGCTCTGCAGATCTCAGCCAGCATGTACTTCTCTCCCAACACAGAGACCCACATTGGTGGATGAGGTTTATGAGCGGATTGAGGAAATTGGCATTCCCCCTACATGTGGTCTGCGGCCCACACATCATTAGCCCCAGATGTGGAGCTAGCTGCTACTCTTCATGGCCCTGAATCAACAAGGCACTTAAGCACGTGCTGAAGTTTAAGCATGTGAGTAGTTTCATTGAAGTCAGTCAGTCTATTCACACCCTTAAAGTTAGGCAGCTGCTTAAGAACCTTGCTGAATCAGGGCCTATGTTAATAGGTTTTGGTTAATTTGGTGGGGTGGGGTATGACGCTTACATGTTTTAATTACCATTTGCATAGCACTGTCAGGGCACTATTGGTATTTATTTGGGCAGTGGTAGCAGGCAGGAGCCCCAGCATGGCCCAGGACCCCACTGTGCTAGATGCTGTACGGACAAACAGAACAAAATGCTGGTCTCTTCCCCAAGCCACTTGTGCTTAACTGGGAAGGTTTAATGTCTGGCATTTGAGAAAGAATTTTAGGCTAGCAAATGCTACAAATACAATCTACCAAATATTAGAAAACCAAAATGTACAACCCCTCCTACCTCACCTGCCTGTTTTTCTTAAGGCAATATTCCTTTTGAAGTTCTGCTTTGGTTTGGAAGAGACGCTGAAATTCTGCTTGCGCTTAGATGTTTCCTGTCATTCCCAACGCTAAGGTGGAAATGCCTTGTAAGTAAATAGGAAGGTCAATATTACAAGTAACTCGTGTGTTAACATGGAAATCAATAGCAGCAGACCCCTTAACTACAGGGGAAAGGTCAGGACCCTAAAAGAGCAGTTGTATACGTGATAAAATTGTGGGCCCATTGAATCCATTGCACAAACAAGGAATGCGGAACTGGACCCCGTGATCCTGTATCCCTTATGTCAACACTGGATGAAATCCTGGCCCTGTTGAAGTCAACAGAAGTTTTGCCACTGACTTCAATAAGGCCAAGATTTCACCCACTGACTTTGGTTAGACAGTGCATGGAAGTCAGGACTACAGCCTGGAGCCATTCAGTGAAAAGACCTGGGTGCCGTTTCGTGCAAATCTCTGCTCCGGGCACAACAGCAATCCACAAAGCAAACAAAACGTTAGCTTGAACAGGGAACGGGATACAAAATAATGCGGAAAATATTCCAATGCCATTGCATAAATCGATGGCGCAGCCTCATCTGGAATACTGTGTTCTGTTCTGGCCACCCCAGCTCACAAAGGACATAGCAGAAAGGGAAGGACCAGAGCCCCGGAGGGGTTTCCAGCTGACAAGAGATCGAAAAGAGTGAGGCTGTTCAGGGGGGAATGAAGAAGAGGAGACCTGAGGGAAGTATGCAGAGTAATGACAGGTACAGAGAAGATAATTCCGTGTTCCTATTCACCCGCTTGTGACTTACATGAGCAAGGGACAGATGAAGAAACTGAAATGCAACACAGTCAAAACCGATACCAAGTAATGTGTTTTTACCTGGTTAGCCTGCAGAACTTACTGCCACAAGATATCATTGGGACTGAGAACGCAGAAGGATTGTAAAAAGGATTAGACTTTTACACGGATAATGAGACCCGCGCCAGCTACACTAGGCAGGGCATGAACCAACCAGTCACTGACAGGGATAAGAGTTAGGAAGAAACTTCCCTTATGGGCAGTTTATCCCAGAACTGCCCCCATCAGGGTTTATTGCCCCTTCCTCTGAAGTATCTTGTACTGGCCACTGTGGGGAACAGGATACTGAGTAGTTGGGCCACTGGTCTGATCTGATCTGGCCGTTCCTATGCTCCCTGTGTTTATACAGCTCCCTCTGTTTTTCCTACGCTCCTTGTATTTCCACATCTCCATTGAAAGGACCTATGGGGTGCCAGTTATGCACAAGAGGGGTCTATTGTAGCTTCATTTTCCCCAGTAATTATGGGGGCAACACTTTTGGTCTCTTCGCTTTCCCCTTTATTCATCCCCTTCTCCGCAACACCCCACTTTGGGCGACCTACGAGTGTTAACAACATGTCGAGGCTGCAGAACAAGATTCTGGCAAGCAGACCGCTGCCGTGGCTTGCAGAACCTGAGCCCCATAACCACCATCAGGCCGCTATCAAAGGCAGGCGGCGCCGCTCTCATAGCAGCCTCTGGCCCCAAGTACGGAAACAGGGATGTATGATCTAGTCCTAACAGCAGGCTTGGAAGCCAGCGTTATCCTGGGTTTGAATCCGGCCTGGGCCACTGCCTGCCTTCATCTATCAGCCCACCTGTAAAATTGGGGAGGAGAGCAGGACTTTGGTGAATGCCAGATTCCAACACCCCCTCCCCCCAATGAACTGTAAGCTGTGAAAAACAACAGCAACCAGCCCTCTGATTAATAAGTGCTACGTAGCGGCTATTGCAGTGCTCTTAGCCCCAGCCCATCAGAAAGCCAGATGCGGCTAAACCGGGCCTGCGTTAACCAGCCAGGACTTTCCAAGATTAAGAGAGCATGCCTGAGATTTTCAAAGGAGCCGGCCATTCTTCATCTTCCCTTTCCACCGGTTCAACAGTTTCATTCCCCTCCCTGTGTGGTCGATAAATCCTTCTGCTTTCCTCCTGTGCGGACACTCGCGCGAGGTGGATTGGTGGGAGTACGCTCTATCTCGGATTGGTTTTTCTAGCTTTCTCTTTGCAAAGCGGTTCTACCTTCTACACTACCCACACGTTCCTTATGCTGCTCTTGGCTCCCCTAGAGATAAGATGGGACAGACTGGAGGGGTAAAATCCATGGTTAACCCTTTACATTCCTGCTCTGGCAAGTGTCTGGGGTGTGTAGAACTGCACTGAATGAACATCCTATCACGCACATTAATGGGGAACGTCTGAGCATATCAGTGGAGAGAGTTTTCCCGTTATAAGCTTTACTTAGATGTTAGTGAGCCCTTAAAGGGCTTAGGGATCCCTTAGGTTGAATGGTGAGGTCCTGGTCAGAAGAAACAAAAGCAGTTGTCTGACAGCTGGAAAAGTTACTTTTGTTTCTGTCCTGCAGTGGCCGGTTGATTAAAAAGGCTTTTCTGACTCTCTGGTCCTCTTTAGTTTTCTGATATGAGCACACAGGAAATGTAACATTACATGGGTTCATTAGCAACAGAGTTTCCAAGCAAGTAACAAAAAAGGGGCAACATTAAACTTGGAAATCCAGCTCACTCCCCCATGGCACTAATTGATTACAGATGCCCCTCAGCTCAGGGGGGAACTAGTCCGTCTTACCCGTATCCCCCTAAGCTGTCTCCCCAAACGAAGCCCCCCGAGATATACAGAAATAAATCAGGGTATCTCTTTGCAATTTCCCATTATCTCCCCCACCACACACACACACACACGTTATACACCAGGCAAACAGGACAGTGCGGTGGAAGTTGGGGTGGGAACTAATCACTGGCGTCTCACAGGATCCGAATAAAACCTTCTGTGGTGCTCTCAATCTGCGAGAGTCTGCGACTGATTTATAGCTGCTGAAATCAAACCCTCCCTGTCTGTTTCTTGTAATCATATCGGGAGAAGAATTACACATTTTACATTCAAGGGGGAAATTTATTTGCTTTTTAAAAAAATGTGTCTTATGCTCGTTAAGAAACAAAAACTTGGGATTTAGATTTTTTTTTTTAACATGCAGGGGGAAAAATTGGAAAGGATAAAATAATTCTACATGGCAGGGAAGTTTAATTATTCCCTTTTCGATGTAGGTTTATTTCAGTGGCAGTGGTTATCTGTTAGTAGCTCCTTCTCTATCCAGTGGGGAGAAAATTTCAGCACTGACATTATTTATTTGCTGTAATTTACCGTGGATTAAAAATGAAGCATCCAAACCCTTCGCTGGTGTCCATCTGCATAGCTCCACTGAGGCCAAATTACGCCAGCTGAGGATGTGGCCCAAACTTCTAATTTCTGCACGTGCTTGAATTATTTTAATACTCCTAATTCATACCTCAACGTGTGACTTAGGGGGACCAAGACACGGCTTTTTTTGTGGCAGCCTCTTTGCAATGTTGTCTTCTGTTTGTAAATCATTTTTTTTAAGGGTCATCTCCTAAGATCTTTCCTCTGTTCTCACTCCGGCAAGCTCCCGCTCCCATAAAACTTCACTTTCCCTAAGTAAGATGTGAGCAAAACTGGAGTAAGGACTCTAGGAACTGGGGTTCCTTGGCAATAAAGGAACAATCTGGGCCAAATAACAAACTGGTGTAATTCAGCATAGCTCAATGGAGCTACTTCGATTTATGCTAGCTGAGGACGTATGAATCTGCAGTTTCATGAAAGGGACAGAAAGATTGTTAAGTGCAGGACTTCAGCTCAGTCCCTGGTAACCACTTCTCTGCTAATTTTTTATTTGTTGCTATTATTTTATATTTATTTGGAACGATGGAGGCACATTTTTATCTCTTTCTCCTGTAAAGCCCCAGAGCATCACAAAGGGCTGCGTGTGTTTCTAAAGGATCTGCTCTAGGAATTATTTTGGGGAAGTTCTCCGGCCTGCGTTTTACGGCAGGTCAGGCTAGATAATCACAAGGGTTCCTTCTGGCCTGGGAAGCTGTGGATCTATTAGCTTCACAAAGGTGTCTGGATGCTTTAGGAGCGGGCTCCCTGTTTAAAAGGCTGTGGGCCCAGGGAATATTTGAAAGAAGTCGGCTAGGAATCGGATCACAGGGGCCTGACTGTGGCGGCTATCGAACAAGTCTATTGCTCTCGGCTTTCCCAGGCTTCCCATGTGCAACACGGACCCAGAATGAACTCCATGGCAGGACGAAAACCAGCAAAGGAGGCCGCTGGAAGTGAGGAGGTATTCATTCCTTTAACATATACATAACTTTTCCTCCTATCGAAAGGCTTAATCCTGCAGCCCTTTCGCACACGAGCGAGTAGAGCTGTCCCTGGGACTTCAGCGGGACAACTTGCACGCGTCAGGTCGTCTCGCCCAAGTAAGGGCTGCAGGATCAGGCCCTCGTTTTCGTGCAGGACCATGAGGAACTGATGGGGTCTGAAATAAAATGAGCGGCTTTGCAATCAGTCCCAGTTCAGAGGCATGCCTGGGAGTGGTCTGGTATTGCAGCCTGCCTCTGACCTTTCAGGTATGTTACACTACAGAGGGGACACTGGTTAAACCAGCAGGCCTCTGATGGACAGAAGTGCAGGGTAGAGTTAGGTGGAGGTGCTCGGGGTCTCTCCATCTGCTGTATGGGATGGCTCACTACAGTGACAGTTTTAACTTGCAGCTCCCCTGGTGCTGGTCTGGGACCAACACTTTCCAGTAATTCCCTTCCCTACGTGCAGCGACTTTGAAAAGGGGTTGAAGGGCCCTCTGTTTTCTCTAGCAATCAGTTACATCAGCCTTGAGACTTGATGCTTGCCGGTGCCGTACTTCCTAGAGGAACCCTCCAGAGCAATGTGCTGACAGCAATAGAGTTGCTGTGAACATGTTTATAAATCAAAAAAGCTGATCCAAAAAAAAAAAGTAAGAGGAAGTAATAATAGTTTTAAAAAATAAACCCGGTGCGCTCTGCTCGACTCAGACGCACTGCTGCTGAGCTCAGTGGGCCATGGTGGAAAGGTTTAATTAATGAGCTGTAGAGAACGTCGTTATCTGATAAGCCCGAGTTCTCCCAGTCTTGAGCTGTGGAATGAGGAATCTCAGTTTTTCCAGGTAATTTGTTGTTGTTATTGCAAATTTGCCTAAGTGATTTAGGAGCTTCTTAAAAGTCACCATGATGCCTAAGTCTCAGTGAAAAATCAATGGGACTTAAGGCTCCTAAGTTTTTAGGTGCTTGTGAAAATGTTGCCGTCTGTCTCAGCGGTAGAAATGGATAGTGTCATTTAAACGAGCCTGCCTGATTGGTGGGCCTAGACAGCTATTAATCCTTACAAAACTGGCATTTTCCAGCCTTCCAGTCAAATACCTATTTAGAGATGTGTGTTACAATACAGCAACGTATCGAACATGTGCAGGCCAGCAGGATCCTCAGAAACTCACTTTTGTAAGGAGCTAAAAGTGCTCAACTCACAAGAGTCACCTTTGAATCTGTGGCAAAGTTTGTTTGTGTACATATTTTCCCAGGCATCCCTTTTCCTTTTGCTCTGCAATCCATTGAGGGCACTATATGTTATCATCAGATGGGTAGCGTTTAAGATTATGATAATGAAGGGATCACTGCAGCAAGCCCTTACTCACATGAGTAGTTCCACTGTCGTCCACTCCCATAAGGACTGTTTCCAAAAGGGTTTTTTGGGATTTAGCCCTAATTCTCAACCCATGTCTCTTGGGCATTGTTTAGAGTGGGGGAATACTGACGTAGAGGACTGTAATGTTCTACCCATTTTGGATATAAACACCACATGGATGGGTTCCACTTGTTGTGATTTAGCAATTTGCTTCTTTTAAAATTGTGTTTATTTCCCCTACATCATTTTTTTCTCATGTATCAAATATTGATGAATACCCCGGTGTCATTTGGCAGGAGAAACGGGATTATTATTTGATCAATATTTTTTTCCTGCAAAGTAATCTTGCAGGAAGTGATTTGATAGTATTCCCCCCCCCCTCGTTCTGCAGAGGTTCGCTATAACCAGAATTGCATTCTGTATACTGCATTGCTTAGAAACTTTGCGATTGCGACTTTGTTTTGCTGGAAAGCAGATGACGTTTCTTTGTGTAAGGAGCTTCCCACAGTATTTTAATCTCTACTCATCAGAAAAAATGTGCTTTGAAAAAGTTTTGTAATGTGTGTTCCAAAGTCAAGTTACTTGGTTTGCTTTCCCATAATCATTTTTATTTTCTTTCTGTCCATTGTATTTGCTTTCTTTTGGCATCTATCCATCTATCCATCTATCTATCTATCATACTTCTAAGGCACCTATTATGTTGGTATCTTAAACACAATACAAAATCAAGAAGTATCAGAGCCTATATTCAAAAGTTGTGTGTCCATTCTCTGTGATTTGTGAATTTAAGTGCTGGGTTTTCTGTTGCAGATGGTGTGTGTGTATAGGCTCCTTTTGAAGGAGAGTGTCTTTCCTCCTCTCTGATTCAGTAACAATAACAGATAAGACCAGCCACAAAAATAAGAGAGAGACAGAAAGAAACCTGAGTGGTTTTGGTCTTTCCTTTTTCAGAGAGATCAGTGCAGAACTGTAGCCGGTTTGCTTTCCAGCGTCTCCCTCAATACTTGCTAGAAATCAGTAGGAAGAACTTTAAAAAAAAATTACTAATATTTTTTTCTAGGGAGGGCAAAAAAACCAATATCCTGCGAACCCCCAAGAATCTTTCCAGTGTTTTTGCATTGACTGGCGAACGTATTAGTCATTTTATAGATGCAATAGCTAGCCCAACTTCCTGGCAAGAATGATGCTGTGAAAAAGAGACCGTACATGGAGACTCTAATGATAAGGAATGGGATTAAGCGGCTTCTGTGTTGCATTCAGATAGATGCTAGTCACTCGACAAGACGCCGCTACCAGACTGAAAACAAGAAAAATGCTCGTTCTGCCTTCGTTTTAGTGCATCGGCTCTTTGGAGTGTGCTTCTTACGGGTGTTTACAAGTGCTCTGCTCCACTTCTTCAAGGGGTCTCTTTTCATTTTCTTTATGAGTTTAGAAGGAGCTGGGATGCCTACGTCTCAGTTTGCCTTCGGCGGAGAGGGAAAAGTGGCTATTGAAGCTCAGATTAAAAACCTAAGCCAAATTATTTTCCTTACTTAAAAAAAAAAAAGAGGGGCGGGGAGTAATTTTTGATCCATAAATTAGGATGGGTAGAGACCTATTGTGAATTTTCCAAAGAGAGATCAAATAATGGATCTTTTTTGGTTACCCAAGTTATTGGACAGCTAGGAACCAAACCTGAGTGTTTATGGCTTTAAAAAATACTTCTGGCTCTTTGAAGTTTGCTTTGTTTGGTTTGAACCAGTGATATTCTTGCAGCAGACTCAGCAAAATATCAATATACTATTCTACCTTCATGACTTTAGACGCTTGCTTGCAAACCTCACCCAGCGCTCCGTTAATTTTAAACCAGAGGCCGGATTCTGCCCCTCTGACTTACATTGAGCAGTACCTTGCTGTGCGAGTGGTCCAATAGATCTCATTGCTATGACTTGCGGAGCAAGGGGCTGCTTAATCTGAGTGAAGAGAGGCAAAATCTAACCCTTTAAAAATCAAAGACGTGCTTGTTTAATTTTATTTTTTAAATAAAGATGGGCACTCGCTCTAGACAGAATTGTTCGGTATTATCTGTTCTGGAAAATAAAATAATGGTCCAGATTTTCAAGAGTGACTAGTGATTTTTGGATATCCAGCTCAAGACACCTAAAAGTAGCCTGACTGTCAGAAATGCTGAGCCCTCGGTCTCTGAAAGTTGGGCGACATTCAGATGCCTTGAGTTAGGGACCCCAAAACGGAGGGACCCAAAATTCCTAGTTACTTTTGAACATCTTGGTCAGGGGAGTATTTGGCCTGTAGCATTTCCTGCCTGAGTGGAATGAGTTTATTTCAATCGGATAGTCCCTTTGCTGCTTTAGTGCATTTAAAGTCACAGTATTCAGAACTTAAGGTCGGTCCACGGGCCTGTTAATGGAACTCCCAAATAGAACCAGCAAATCACACTGCCCAAACCCTGTGCATCAACAGAGCTCTCCCTGAATATTGATGATGCTCTTCCGCTGCCCCTCACTCACTCCCAGGCACTTTTATGTCTCCCATCCTCTTCTCCCAGCCCTCAGACCTGGGGCTCCAACCAGCCACCAGCCCAGTCTCACATGTCTATGCCCACTGGAGCCAGACTTGATCTGGCCTTTATTTGGTGCTGATGGCCCACCAACAACTCTCTTTCTGTCACAGTTTGTAAAGGGCAACCAGTGTCCCTGTCCCATCTGCAATCAGTATAGAGATGCTAGCCGCCCATTGAGGTGTGTGTGTGTGTGGAGGTCCCATTCTTATCCCCACCTGCAGCACAAATGTCTTGGCTGAGTCCAATCATGTAAGTTTCAAAATTAGCAGGAGAAATAAGTTAAAACCGGGGCTGGGGGCCTTTGTCCCGTCCCAGCTGATACTCAGGGTCTGACCCTATGAAATCAGGTGCTCAGAAGCTTGGTTTGGTCACTGTTGATACCCTGGATTTGTGCCCTCCACCCAGTGCTTAATTTGTAATGAAAGAGGTGCCGGGGCTCAAGCAATATTTTGACATTCATAACTGATGCGGCAAGCCCAGCGATGCCGGGGCTAGGAACTGCCAGGCCCAGAGGTGCCGGGGCTCGGAACTGCCAAGCCCAGGGGTGCCGGGGCTAGGAATCGCCAGGCCCCACAGCGGTGCCGGGGCTCGGAACGGCCGAGCCCGGGGTGCCGGGGCTAGGACCCGCCAAGCTCAGCGATGCCGGGGCTAGGAACCGCCAGGCCCAGCGGTGCCGGGGCTAGGAACCGCCAGGCCCAGCGGTGCCGGGGCTAGGAACCGCCAAGCCCGGGGGTGCCGGGGCTAGGAACCGCCAGGCTCAGCGGTGCCGGGGCTAGGAACCGCCAAGCTCAGTGGTGCCGGGGCTAGGAACCGCCAGGGCCGTGGTGCCCCTGGCACTAAGTAGCACTGCCCCCTCCCTTCTCACCCATGCTCAGCTGTGTCCCATCCCAGCGGCTGCTCGCCTTGTGCCTCTCAGGGATGCTCGGATTCTGCCCCCCCCCCCCCCCCCCATTCCCGGGGGCCCCCCCCCCTGCCCCCGCAGTGACCCTCCCCCCCGTGCACCCAGCCCCTCCCCGGCCGGAGCTACTCACTGTCCTGGGGGGCCGCCTCGCTGCCGCTGCTGCCGCCGGACGGCTCCTGCAGCCCCTTCGCGCCGTCCCTCGCCTCCGGGCCGGGCTCCTTGCCCCCGTTCATGCCGGCCGCCACTTCCTCCAGGTCCAGGAGGTGGCTGACACTGAAGTTTTTCCTGCCCTGCGGGTTGTCAGGCGGCTCCAGGATCCGCCCGGGGCTGGGGCCGAACTGCTTGTCCATGCCGAAGGCTGCCGCGCTGTCCATGCCTCGCTCCGGCGCCCCCGGTGCCCCCCAGCCCGCCCCACGCCCCCGTGCCCCGAGCGGCCAGGCAGCCACCCTGCCCCAGCCAGCCAGTCCCTCGGTCTCCCTCTCCCGTCCCGAGCGCTGTTCCGCCTTGTGCTGACGTCTGGGGGAGAGGAAAAAAAAA